>NW_020954641.1:9363258-9535812 GCF_900497805.2 Vombatus ursinus
AGAGAGAGAGAGAGAGAGAGAGAGAGAGAGAGAGAGAGAGAGAGAGAAAGAGAGAGAGAAAGAAAAAGAAGTGGTTACCCATGGAGCCAAATGACATTCATTGTTACAAGGCATATGTATAGTTTTTTAATGTAACTGATACATATGTGCTATGTGTTGTATATGATCTGTTTGTTATACAACAGGCATTTATTACTGGGTAATGTTTCTTTGTTATTTATGGCAATATGTCATGTAACATATGCATTATTGATATATAATCTAGCCTCATCATTCACAGATTCTGTATTTATGAATTCTCCTACTTGCTAAAATTTATCTGTAGCCCCCAAACCAATATTTAAGGCACTTCCATGGTCATTTCCAGACATGCCCCAAGCAATGGAAAAAATGTGAGTAACGTGACCTGGACAGTTCCAATTGAGGTCAAACGAGGCAAAAAATCTCTACCTTCTTGTTTCGGCTCTTATACTGTACTCAGGTGTCCTTTTCATGGTTTATTTAATGTCACATTATTCACGTTTTTGTACTTTTTGTTGATTTCACTATAATTTTACTTCTTAGAATAGCCCCCAAACACAGTGCTGAAGTGCTGTCTAGTGTTCTTAAGCACAAGAAGGCTGTGATATGCCTTGTGAAGAAAACACATGTGTTAAATAAGCTTTGTTCACGGTATGGGTTATAGTGCTATTGACTGTGAACGCAATGTTAATGAATCAACAATATGATACATTCAGAAAAAAAGAGAGGAAATTCACCATTGTGCATGTGAAGCCACTCTGGAAAATGATGAAGTAAATGTGACCAGTAGTTTACAGAAACCTAACCCTGTTTTTCCCCTAAGAGTAATGGTTCAGTGTTCACTAATTCAGTGTTCGAAGTGATTTTATATAACATAATTACCATGAAGGAAGAGAATTGACTATATGTGCATATAATTTCTATTTGTGATCTAGGTATTTGGTCATTGTACATGGTTCATTGTCTGATGATATGGGTTATGTTGGTTGCATGTGCTGGTTGTTTGCTACTTGAAACTCTAGTGTGAGTGTCACGTATTAGATACCTACATGTGCATTGTGTTTTATAGTTGCAATGATTGTCTGTGTCTAAGTTTATGTTGTGTGGTACAGCAACTCTAACACAATTAAATTCAGAGACTTCTCAAGGTGGAATCAAAAAGTTACTCTTTATTACAATCTCTCGAGAAGGGGCATCTACTCCTCCACTACACTACCAGCAGGAGAGAGGAGAGGCACAAAGGACAAAGCAAGGTTATATATCTTAACGCAAACAGGAAACTCCCACCCCGCCACTATCCCTTACTCCCATTGGCTGAGAGGCGGGCTTACATTCTAGGCGCAAAATCTTTCCCATTCCCATTGGCTGAGAGGCGGGCTTATATTCGAGGCGCGAAAATCTTTCCCATTCCCAAGAACAAGGAAACAGGGTATAGCCAATCCAAACATACATGTCCTTATTTAGTATACCTAATGCTGACGTGACAGTGGCAATCAGGAGGGAGTTTTTAGGGCCGAATTCCTATAGGGTTAGGTAATTTAAACTTACGTCCTGTTCGTTCTCTCAGAGCCTTTCTCTAGTTTCCAGACAGTCTTTTCATCACCACCCTGAGAAGTCTCCACAGCGGTTATATCATTAAATGGGCAAAGTTGTGAAATTTGTGACGTATTTTATAGAATCACTGGATTATAGCTCTAGAGCTAAGAAAGACTTCAATGGCCATCTAGTGCACTATCCTCATTTAACATATGAAGAAATTGAGGTCAAGGGCTATTGATTTGCCCAACATCACAAAGTACTGGATGTGAGAGGTGGGATATGAATCTAGGTCCTCTGGATCCAGAGCTAGTTGTTTCCTCTGGACCACAGTGGCTTATTTTCACAGATGTTGATATGTATCCCATGGATTTGCGAAGGATATACAAATGTTTCATTGCCGGGGGAGGGCAGGGAGGAAGTCATACCCCTCGCTTTGTCATGATCCTCTCTCTTGCTGTGTGGGGCATTGGGGATTTGGGAGTATAAATTTAAGAAGGAGGTGCTATCAGCTACTGGGGAGTGGGGAAGAGGGAGCTGTTGTGTTTATAGTTCAAGGTCACAGAAGGACACCAGAATGACAGTAGCAGCAGCAAGCTCCCCCTCATCCATGATGGGCTAGATGCAGGCAGAAGAGATTTCTACTACTGATGGGACAATGAAACTGAGAGACCAGGAAAGAAATCAACTCAAGAGAGCATCTGTTTTCTGAATTTATCCCTCATCCTGTGAATCTTAGATCCTAAATTAATCTAGAATTTCTCTCTCTGGGTCTGATGGGTGACTGAGACTACTATAAGTGTGAGACAAACATCCCACAAACACTATGGTGTTTACATTCCTTGGCTACCTCACAGGGAGCATAGCTATGGGGAACTAAGACATTGCAAACTCTGCATTTTCTAGAATTCCTGGGTCCTGGTCAATCTTATGTCGAGGGAAGGGGGCTTTTGAAGCCAAGAAGAGAAGCAGGCTCTCAGCTGCTTCATAGATATTTTATCTGGGTGATCTTGGGCAACTTATTTAATGTCCCTGGGCCTCAGTTCCCTCTTGTGTAAAATGAGATGATTAGATTAGATGCCCTCTAAAGTCTCTTTCAGCTCTAGATGTATGGTTCTATATTCCTTACTTTTTTATTATGCATTGTGTGTTTGTTGTAATGTAATGTTTGTATTGTAATCAATCCATGCCAAGAGCAAACACTGTATACTGCATTCAAGCATGATTATCTACTTCTGTGGAGTACCAACACTGTTTTTTTTGAAAGGCATGTGACTAAGGCTCATTGAAATATGTCCACGTCCAAGAAGGAGGCAAGATTCACTAGTGGGTGGAGGATCTAGAGAGGAATTTTGATTAGGTAAATTAACAAATCTACATACCCTTCCAACAGCAAGTTGGAGGCACCTTGTGAGAGAGACCCTATACAATTTAAGAGAAGCCTACAGATCTTGGAGTTTTATGGATTTCCTTGAAATTTTGATTTTGACTTTTTTTGTTGTTGCTATTTTAGAGAATAATTATTTCTATCTCTATCTTTCTATCCATTTTAGAGAATATTTATCTGTCTATCTATCTATCTGTTTAATTTATTTTTCTACTGGTGATTCCCTTCTGAACTGAACTGTTTCATTGCACCTGACATTTATGCAAATTTCATAATCTTATGCTACAAATATGTACAGTTTGCCTATGCTGTGTTATATTGCACCTGGATTCATGCTAATGTTGTCTTCTTATGCTATCAGTATTTGAATTCTGTTTAGGAGTTTCCATTGCAGCTGGCATCTTCAATTTATTGTAATGAGTAAGATCTAAATCTCTCATGCTACAATTACATAGTTTCCTTATTGTGTGCTTAGTGAGGTGAGGGAAGATAGGTAGACGACTTACTTGCTTCATCTGCATCCTTGAGGTTTCAATAAAAAGTTAGGAAGGTCTCCAGCATGTGGGGTGAACCTGCCATGGTGAGCTCATAGGAGAGAAAGGATAAGATTCTGCCACAGTAGGCAGACATGGACCAATCTTAACCATGGTGGAGTGTGGAGTGGGGTAGGATGGGAAAGAAGAGATGTCCAAATTGAAGAGAACACAGATTCATTTGAGTATGTGAGTACTTAGCCATTGTTTGTTACATGGAGTGGACACTGAATATGATTTAATCTAAAGTTAGTAATACAAATGATGAAACTTTGTGGCATTGATACTGATGGGGTTGGGATCTGGGCCCCAGAAAGGAAAAACCCTGGACTTTCCCACATGGCCAAATCTGGCACTACCTTGAGGCTATAATCCCATCAACTGGCCTTTCATTGTGGACCTCCCTATGGCCCCAGGCCACTTCTCCATTCTCCCTTGGCCAAATGGTCCAGGTCCCTGGAATTCTATTACCTTATAGACTACTTGGCCACTCCTAGATCCCTCCCACAGTCTTTCTGTATATAAGGTCCATCTTGTCTCCATTAAGATGCTTAGATTCTTAAAATCTAACCTTGGCTCTGATTCTTAGAATCTAGCCAGTAGCTTACTCATGTTCAGACTCCTTAAGAGTCTGCCCAATATGACAGATGTTCTAATAAATCTTGTCTTTGGCTGAAAGAAGGCTTGGGTCAAATTCTTTCAGGCAGGACCTGTGTGTTATGATTTTGGGGTCCCAGGACCCCGAGCCCCTAAACCGCATCAATACGAAGAATCTAAATCTAAGTGCCATCAAAAACTTTCAATGCTAGAAGTGTATGTGTTGGTACTACAGACAAAATTAGAGAGAAATCACTGAATAGGGCTGTGAATTATTTGGGGAAGGAAGGAAGGGAATAGGCATTTATTAAGTGCCTACTATATGCCAGGCACTGTGCTAAGAATTTTACAAATATTAGTTTATTTAATCCTCACCACAACATTGTATGGTAGGTGTTATTATTATCCCCATTTTTCAGATAAGGAAATTGAGGCAGAAAGAGGTTAAGTGACTTGTCCAGGGTAACATAATAAAGTATCTGAGGCCAGATTTGATTTCAGGTGCTTTTGACTCCAGGCCCAGCACTCAATCCACTGTGCCACTTGGTTGCCTCTGAGATAGAGGAGAAATGTGAAATACTTATCAAATGTTATGGGGAGGCAGGCAGAGCTCTGTAGTCTGAAAAGCCGCCTGTGTCAGTGGTACATTCTTGTATCCCCAGTAAGATTAGGATTGAGTAGAATACCTGGAAACTAGTCACTAAAAGCCTCCAGAAGAAGTGAGGAAACAGAGATGGAATTCTCAACATTCCTACAAAGGGAAGGATTGTCTGAGGAAGCCATCCAAACAATTTATGACATATGGTCATATTGTTCTGAGAGAAATGATTTCTCTCTTATATTAACAATCAATTGTTGAATTAGACCAGGATTTTTTCAGAAACCTGTAGGTTGTTCAGGATATTGAATTGAAGAATATTGTTGAAGGATGAGATTGCCCAAATCTCCTGGGTACACACTCTTTGAACCTGGGTGGGAGATTCCACCCTACTAGAGAACCTTTATCTAAGGTGAATCTTGGCCCACTGATTTCTTCTTAGGCTTGGGTGGGGTAGATCCTTTGTCTAGATTGCCTGAGGCTGGGGATGGTCCAGGAGCCAGAGTGATCAAAGTCACATCCCCCAGCCCCCTTCATTAGAATGGATCCACTTCTCGTTAAAAAATTCATTCTTCTCATTACAAAATTTATTCTTCTTATTACTTGTTAACCAATCAGACTTGATTGCTACCCTCAAAAACACCCACTTTTCCAAGAGCATATAAGCAATTGAGTGGGTTCCATGAGGGGTGTTTGGCATTTGAGAGTTCCACTGACCCCTTTTAAAAGGCATGATCAACAAAATGATTAATTACCCAGAAACTATGTCTCTGAAACTTTTCATATGTCACAGTTCAAAGCAAATTGACATCTGGAGATGTACAGCAAGTGAGATATAAGCCAGAGCCAGGTTTTCATGTTCTTTTTTAGGAGAGCTTCTATGTCCTTCTGGCAAGGAGCCATTTGAACCCCGGATAGAACATGTATTAGAAACATTGAAGAAGTAGCAGATGCCTGCAGTGGAGAAATGCGCAGTCTGGAGAGTTAAACTTTCAATTCTGAAAGCCCTAAGGTCACAATAATGGAATGTTTGCTAAGTTTAGGGAAACAATTTGGCATTGGAGAGAACCTATAGAAAACTTATACTGGATTCATCAATACATGCCCATATGATCTCTCTGAGCTCATGCTGCCCATGAAGAGATGGTTTTAGAGATTAGTAGTTAAGGAAACCATGAAGCCAGAAAAAGAAGCCAATGTTCGGTTCAATGAAATAATCAATGGACTGACAGGCAGACAGATACTGGTACAAGGATTCCTATTTGGACTTGAAATATTTCTGGCTATATTTCTGGCTATATTTCTGGCTAGATCTGATTTCTAAACACCACTGAAAACACTAGTAAAATACCACTGAAACACCTTTGAGGATGTGGGCCATTCTTCCTCTGCTTTGGAAGAGGACCAAGGACATCAGGGAGGTGATGTCTGTGAGGGGAAGACCCTCAGGGTTTCTGGCCAGAATAGAAACAATTGCCATTTGTACTCAACTCTGAGCCATCAAAACCCAAACAATGAGCAAGTGAGGCTTGAGCTGGGACCTGTTATTGGCCAGTTATTGACAGTCAGAATGATTTGAGTTTAAAAGCATAGTCAAGTAGATCCATGTGAACCCCAATGGGCTTTATCAAAGCCTGGTTTTTCAGAGCTATATTTCAAGAAATCATAATGAATACTACATGAGATGATATGAGGCAAAAGACTGGTCACACAGATATGAAATTGAGGGCTCAGGAAAAATCTGATGGGACATAGAAAAGGGACAGAACTGCTCATCTTAAATGAATAGAGGGTCATAGGACCAAAGCAGACTTGATGCGGTTTGGGGATTCAGGGGTACAGGGACCCCAAAATCACAACACATGGGTCCTGCCTGAAAGAATTCAACCCAAGTCTTCTTTCAGTCACAGACAAGGTTTATTAGAATATCCGTCATTTTGGGCAGACTCTTAGGGAGTCTGAACATTAGTAAACTATTGGCTAGATTATAAGAATCTAAGCAGTGGCTAGATTATAAGAATCCCAGCAGCGGCTAGATTTTAGGAAGCTATTGGCTAGATTATAAGAATCTGAGCTCTGGATAGATTTTAAGAATCCCAGCAGTGGCTAGATTATAAGAATCTAAGCATCTTAATGGAGACAAGATGGATCTTATATACAGAAAGCCTGTGGGAGGGACCTAGGAGTGGCCAGTAAAATGGGGTGAACAGAACTCCTGGGACTGGACCTCTTGGCCAAGGGAGAATGGAGCCTAATTAGGATTAAGGGTGGGAAATAGCTGGGGGCCAAAGGGAGGTAAGACACCATGAAAGGCCAGTTGATGGGATGATAGCCTCAGGCCAGAGATTTGGCCATGTGGGAAAGTCCAGTGTTTTTCCTTTCTGGGTCCCAGATCCCAACCCCATCAACCTGATGCGAAAACTCCATCAGTAGAATATAGCTGAAGAGGCGAAGTTACAGTTGTGGTCAAGATAGACATGTACATACTGGATGTACTTAAGAGGGAAATGCAGACTTGGTTTGGAAGAAACTATTGTTCCTCTTCAAACCTGGTATAGGGAAACATTGGCAGGGTCAAGAACAGAGGTCACCCCAGATCCTAAAGACTCTAAATATGATTTCTTCAGCAAACAAGCATGGATTTTTTTTCTTCCAAACTTGTAGAATTCTTGCACAAATGACTTTGAGGACTGAGAGTGTAGACTTTTCTATTCTACTAGGTAGTAGAACTTGTTACTATTCTATTCCAGCTATTCTATAAGAAATATTAACAAAAGACACCTTTACAGCAAGGGCTTAGATTCTGTGAACTGAATTAAAGTAAAAAAGATTACTCATATTCAGGCTGCTTTAATGTGAGTCTGATGTTCCCTAAGGAAGTTATAGGTATCAGCAAGAAGGTAGATCTCTTGGCTCTGGCATGCCCAGATCCAGCAAACACCTTCAGTATGTTAGCATAATTGGGACCATTTCTGACCTATTCACAGTGTTTGTAGCACATTGGAACAGCTGGCTGGGACTTAATACCTAGACATCCTGACCATTTATGCTTTTTGTGCAGAAGCTTACAAAAAACTGGAAGAAAAGTGATGGCAAAAAGCATTGTAAGAGCACAGAATCCTCCAATTAGAAAGTGGATCCAGAAAGATTGCTTGATTTGGTCACTCTCCAATTTCTTCAAAATAGAATGACCATTTGAGTAAGCAATTCAGCAAGAAAGGATAAGCATGTTTTCACTGCATGTACAGCTCTACATGTATAGCTATGCAGTGATTCCTATTTCTTTTTTTTCCTTTTTTTAATTAATTAATTTTTAGTTTTCAACAATCACTTCCATAAGCTTTTGAGTTTTAAATTTTCTGTCCCTCCTTCCCTACCTTCCTCCCCAAGACCACATGCAATCTGATATAGGCTATATGTATCCTTTCCTATTAAACATATTTTCACATTAGTCACATTGTAAAGAAGAATTAGAAACAATAGGAGGAACCACAAGAAAGAAGAAACAAAACAAAACAGAAGAAAAAAGAGATCAAATAGTATGCTTTGATCTACATTCAAACTCCATAGTTGTTTCTCTGGATGTGATTCCTGAGTGAGATGTCTTCAAAGATTGTCGTATGAGAGACGGAAAACTTCAGAGACTACCCGAAAGAGTGGGTTAGTCAGTGGTGTTATCATAGTCTTATTTAATAAATATGCATAACCAAAAGTGCTAGCATGGAAAACAAAACAAAACAAAACAAAACTAGAAGACCCAAATGCATAAAGACACCCAGACTTTGAACAAAATAATAGAAGTGGACCAATAAATACATCATGTAATGAATTCAAGATACCATGGACTGTTTTGTAGGCAAACACTGGCTTTCAATGCTACACCTGCACATTGGATACTATGAGAACCCCATGGCAGGGAATGACAAAGTGAAGACAGCCTTCATTTACCCAACAGGGCTCTACCATATTGAATGCATGTCCCAAGGAATCTTGGGACCACCTGCCATATTTCAAGGACTTGTGGCAAAAGAAGGCTGTTGAAGGTATGAACCTACCTATACGTGTGAATGTACATAGATAATTTCATTGCCTTTGGAAAGACTTTGAAGAACATGGGAAAAGACTAAAGAAGTATTAGATCAGCTAGAAGGAACTGGCCTGAAGCTGTCAGTGGACAAGTACTAATTTTGCAGATTCTCCCTCAAAAGGGTGGGTCCCACAGCATCTCAGCAGGGAGTGAGCATTGATCCAGAGAAGACCAAACTAAAAATGTCCTTGCCCAGGAATCACCCTTTGCTCAAAGCTACCAGTACCTTGCCTAGCACAAAGCAGAATGAAAATTCATTACTGATTATACCTAAATTGTAATGAGTGTGAATAGTAAATTCCCTGAGGTGATGTATATATTGGAGTTCATACTATTCAAAGTTGTAATTATGCAAATCATGGTAATGATTATTCCCATTAATTTGGACTTAGCTATATGTAATGATTCACTTACCATCCTCCTGAGCCATACTTTTCACATTGTGGGTAATCAATAAATGATAATGGTAAGGATAGTCTGGGGAAGTTTATCTGTATATGTCCTGCCCTAGACCTGGTTACAAGTTAGGCTGAATCTACCCCCAGGACAAGCCCTGGCATTTTATTTTTCTGGAAACCATGCCATTGCTCAAATTGATTTTAAGGTCAGCCAGTTAATCAATAAACACTTATTAAGTACCTTTGTGCTGGGGCTACAAAAAGTGGCAAATGGGTAAGACAACATGCAAATAAATATACACAAAGCAAGCTATATACAGGATAAATGGGAGACAATTAACAGGGAAGAACCTGGGGTTGGGGCAGACTTTTTTTTTTGGCGAGGCAATGGGGTGAAGTGACTTGCCCAGGGTCACACAGCTAGTAAGTGTCAAGTGTCTGAAGCCAGATTTGAACTAAGGTCTTCCTGAATCCAAGGCTAGTGCTCTATCCACTGCGCCATCTAGCTGCCCCCAGGGGGGAAACTTCTTGAAAAAGGTAAGATTTTAGTTGGGACTTAAAGACTACCAGGGAGGTCAGTAGTTGGAGAGGAAGAGGGAGAGCATTCCAGGCATGAGGGACAGACAGAGAAAATGCCTGGAGCCAAACAATGGAGTGTCTCATTCATGGAACAGCCAGGAGGCCAGTATCACTGGACTGAAGAGTATGTTTTGGTAAGCAAGGTGTAAGAAAACTGACTGGAAAGGTAGAATGGAGGCTAGATTATGAAGGGCTTTGAATGCCAAACAGAGCATTTTGTATTTGACCTTGGACGCAATAGGAAGCTACTGGAGTTTTTGAGTGGGGGGGGGGTGACATAGTCAGACCTACACTTTAGGAAAATCACTTTAGTGCTGAATGTAGAATGGATTGGAGTGGGAAGAGACTTGAGGCAGGCAGACCCACCAGGAGGCTATTGCAGTTTTATGTGTCATTGTCAGAGGAGAGAAGGGGACATATTGGAGAGATAAAATTCTCTCTATGAATGTAAAGCATCTTCTTTGAAGTTTAGAGCTTTCAATTGGTTCCCAGAGGAATGAGAGGTTAAGTGATCTGTCCAGTTAGCATGTGTCAGAAGGGGTACATTAACCCAGATTCTCTGACTCAGAGAGGAAGTCTCTACTATGGCATTGTCTCATTGGTAGTGCACACTGGAGAGAGGTCCCAAGTCTTTAAGATAGGCTTTGGCAATAGCTTGGCTATGGTGGGGGGCATAGGGGCAGGACAGTGAGACCTAGTGAGAAATCCAGGTTGACTTCTAGGTTTTGAGCCTGAAGGACTAGGAGGAAAGTGTTGCCTTCTATAGTAATAGGGAAGGTGGGCAGGTGGAGGATGGGGTGTGGGGAGGAAGGTTTTAAGTGGAAAGATAATGAATTCTGTTTTGGACATAATGAGTTAAATGTCTCTAGACATACTGGTCAAGATGTTTGAAAGGCAGTTAGAGATGCAAGATTGGAGGTCAGCAGAGAGATTGGGGAAGGAAAGGTGAATTTGAGAATCATCAGCATAGAGATGGTAAATGAATCTATGGGTGCTGATGAGATCCGCAAATGAAATAGGATAGAGGGAGAAGAGACCAGAAACCTGAGGGACATTTGTGGTTAGAGCATGAGATCTGGAGGAGAATCCAGCAAAGTAGACAGAGAAGGAGCAGTCATATAGGTGAGAGGAGAACCCAAGGGGGGAGCAGAGAGAGAGAGAGAGAAAAAGAGAGAGAGAGAGAGAGAGAAAGAGAGAGAGATCTATTGAAAACCCAGAGAGAAGAGAGCATTAAGCCGGAGAGCATGATCAGCAGTGTCAAAGGCTACAGACAGTTCAAGGAAAATGACATTGAGAAAAGGTCTACAAAGCATTTTAGAACATTACCTCATTGTATCCAGTGAGGTATCAATAAACATACGTTTATTAAGAATTTATTAAATGTCAGGCCCCAGTGCTAGACACAGCAATACAAAGACTAAAGGGCAACAACCCTTCAGGGAGCTTACTTCTATCAAAGGAGACAAATCAAATCAAGTCAGCAAGTGTTAATGAAGTGTTTACTAGCCAGGTGCTGTGCTAAGAGCTGGGGATACAAGGGAAGGAAGAAGAGAGTCCCTGCTGTCAATAAGGTCACAATATAATGGGGGAGACAACATGCAAATGACTATATACAAATAAGATGAATACAGGATAAACTGGAGATAGGGAGAGGCTTTTTACATGAAGTCAGGTTTTAGCTGGGACTTGAAGGAAGCCAAGAAAGCCTGGAAGCAGAGATGAAGAGAGGGACAATTCCAGGCATGGAGGACAACCAGGGGAAGTCCCAGAGTAGAGGGATGGAGTGTCTTGTGTGAGGAGCAGCCAGGAGGTCAGTGTCACTGGATCATAGAGAATGTGGAGGGGAGGGGGGTGTAAAAAGACTGGAAAGGTAGGAAGGGGCCAGGTTATGAGGGACTTTAGAGCCAGAGGATTTTATATTTGTTCCTAGAGAAAATAGGGAGCTACCAGAATTTATTGAAAGTGGGGGGAGGGTAACAGGGTCAGACCTGTGATTTGGGAAGATCTCTTTGATAGCTGAGGGAAGGATGGACTGGAGTGGGAAGATACTTGAATTAGAGTGAAAAACCAGAAGGCTGTTGCAGTAGTTCATGCACAAGGTAATGGCAGCCTGCCTCTAGGCAGTTGTAGAATCCAAGGAGGCAAGGGGGAATATACAAGAGTTGTTGCAAAGTTAGGGTCAACAGGCCTTGACAACAGATTGAAGATCAGCATGATAAAGAGTGAGGAATTGAGGATGATACCTGAGTGGAAGTAAACAAGGGATTCTACCAGATGGAGGAAAGGAGGGAGTATTGTTGTTTAGTTTTTTCAGTTGTGTCCAACTCTTTGTGACCCTATTTGGGGTTTTCTTGGCAAAGATACTAAAGTAATTTGCCATTTTCTTCTCCAGCTCATTTACAGATTAGGAAACTGAGGCAAACAGGGTTAAGAGACTTGACCAGAGTCATACAGTGAGTAAGTGTCTGAGATCAGTTTTTGAATTCAGGTCTTCCTGACTCCAGGCCCCATGTTCTATCCACTGCTCCTCTTGGCTGCTCCAAAGGAGGGAGTGCATTCCAGTAATGGGGGATAGTCAAAGACTTAGAGACAGGTAATGAGTGTTGTTTGTGAGGAATTGGGAAAATGCCAGTGTGGCTGGATTGTAGAGTTCTAGAGGAAGAGCAATATACTATGAAGCTAGAAAGATACATTTGGATCAGAAGGCCTTTAAATGTCAAAAGAGTTTATTTCCTAGAGGTAATAGGGATCAATTGGAGTTTATTGATGAGGGGAGTGATATGATGAAATAGCTGTATACTTTAGGAAAATCACTTTGTCACCTAAATGGAGGATGGGTTGGTAAAGAAAGAGACTTCAAGCAGAGAGACCATGTAGGAAATTATCACAATAGTCCAGGTGAGAAATGATGGAGGTCTGGATTGGGGTGGTAGCTGTGGAAGTAGAGAGAAGGGGTAAACTTGAAAGATGTGGAGGAAACAGAAGTATCAAGATTTGGTGATAGATTGAATATGCAAAGTCAAGGAGAGTGAAGGGTTGAAGGTAACACTGAGGTTGTAAACCCCAGATGACTTGAAAGATGGTGGTACTCTCAACAGGAATAGCAAAGTTCAAAATTGGATTATAGTTTGGGGAAAGAGAATAAATTCTGTTTTGGATCTGATGAGTTTGAGATGCTTATGAGACATCCAATTTGAAATGATTTATTTGCTATAGGAGATGTGCAACTGGATCAATGATCGGTGAAACTCATGGGTGCCGATCAGGTTACCAGGTGAGAGAGCATAGAGAGAAAAGAAAAGAGGGCTCAGGACAGAGCATTGGGGCATACCCGTGATTAGGGGATATGATATGGATGATGAACCTGCAAAGCATACTGAGAAGGAGCTGTCAGATAGGTAGGAGAGCCAAGAAAGAGCAATGTTACGAAAACCCAGAGAAGAGAAAGTATGCAAGAAGAGAGGGAGGTGAATATAGTGTCAAATTCAGCAGATAGATAGGTCAAGGATGAAGATTAGGAGAAGACCATCACATTTGGCTTTTAAATGATCACTGGTAACTTTGGAAAGAACAATTTCACTTGAACTGCGTAGTTAGAGAAGCCACACTTTTCCCAAAGATTGAGAAGTAATGTAGGGAAGTACTGGTGGCAAATGAATGTAGATAGATTTCTCTAGTAGTTTGGGAGGAGCAAGAAAAAGCTTGCTAGGATGATAGTCTTTTTTTTTTTTTTTTTTAAAGAATGGGTGAAGCTTGGGCCTGTTTATAGGCAACAAGAAAGGGACCAGTAGATTAGGGAAAACTTGAAGATTGGGAGGGGGGAGATAATTATTGAAGTAATCCACTTGTGGGGGATGAGAAGAGACGAAATCAATGGTATATCTAGAGAGGCTGACTTTGGCCAGGAGGACACCTCTTCTTCAAAATAAAGGAGAGAGTGAGAGATGACATCAAGGTTTTGAGATGTAAAGAAGAGGAGAAGAGAACTCATGATGAATGGCCTTACTTTTGTTCAGTAAATAAGAGAAGTTGTTAGCTGAGAGGGTGGGGAACCTCTTTGGTGAGATGGATAGAGATTCAATGAGGAAGGAGAAGGATTGTTTTGTTTCAGGTAGGGTTCAGGTGAGATTTGATAACAAATTTGTAGAGAACCCAGTTGGCTCATGACTTCTCCAGCTTGTTTCAGGATCTTTCAGAGTAGAAGAAATAATGTATGGTGGCAGTAATTCAGGGTTGGTTTTTTGGTCAAAAAATGGGCAGTGGTAAGACAATAGGGCAAGGGATTCAATGGTAGACAATAGTGTAGAGTTGAAATGGTTATTTATCAGGTTGAGATTGGTGAGGGAGGAAAGTGAAATTGGAACAGAAGTGATAACCTGAGAAAATATCAAGGGAGAGAGAGATTGGAGGTCACTATGAGGACTTATAGGTTTAGGAGGAGTAAGGCATTAAAGGATATTATTATTATTATTCCATATGCACACACACACACACATATCCTCATTTCCTACCCGTCTGTACTGCTTCAGGATTTCTCTTATTTTTCCACCATGATCCTCATTGGGTACCTTCCCTCTCTCCCCCCTTATCAGCTTAACATACCTTTTGTGTGTTGTCTCCCCTCATTAGATTGTGATCTCCTTAGGCTAGGGACTGACTTTCTTTCATATTTATGTGACTCGTGCCTGGCATAAAGTAGGCACTTAATAAATATTTATTGACTATTTATTGTCTAATATTATTCCCATTTTACAGAGGAGGATATTGAGGCTTATAGAAAGTAAGTGATTTGCACATAGACACACAGCCGGCCAGTATCAGGGGGCAGGATTCAAACCCAGATCTTTTCTGATTCCATATTCAGAATCCATTACAATATCCCACTAGAGAGGCAGCATGCTATAATAAAATCAATTGAGACTTTATCCTGAAAAAAAAAGACTTTGGAGAAAGGACTGAGAGATATGTCATATATCATAACAAGAGCTAGCATTTATATAGGTTTTTGAAGCATTTTTGCAATATTATCTCATTTTATCCTCACAATAACCCTGGGAGGTAGGTAACATTATTCCCCTGTTTTACAGTTCAGAAAACGGAGGCAGGCAGAGGTTAAGTTACTTGCCCAGAGTCACACAGCTGCAAATCCCTGAGGTCGTATTTTAACTCAAGTTTTCCTGACTCCACTAGCACTCTACCCACCATGCCACCTAATATGTGGTATGATAAATATATATCATGTCATATGTATTTAAAGGGTATTGTGTGAAAGAGGGCCTAGCTTTGTTTACTTAGTAGTTCTGGAGAACATAAGGAGGACCAGTTGGTGGAAATTTTAGGAAACAGTTCTCAGTTCAATATAAGGTTGGACTTTCTACCAATTTAATGTTCTCTATAAGTGGAATGGGCTGCCTTAGAGAGTGGTATCATCTCCACTGGACAAATCACCTGGCATTGTTGCATATGGAATTCAAGATTTGCCCCAGGAAAGGAGGTGAGACTTGTCCTATCATACTGCATTTTCTGTGCTCGCTAATGAATACTTTACTCTGGTTTTATAGTCAACTGGACTAGAGGGCCTGGTTTCCCAGACATTTAATGAGGTTCCTGCGCCATCTAGTGTTTATATTGTGAACTACAGACTCTCCAGTTGAGCAAAACAACCCCGTGTCGACCCAGATTCCCACCTTGTGCGCCCCAATTCAGATAGTTCATTCTCCCAAGACATCAGGGACAAAACATCTGGGTCAGCCTGGATTCTTTTCTCTCTTTCTTCCTTCACATTCAAATTGTAATCAAGTCCTTTCTTTTGTTGTGTTTCTTTTTGATTCTCTTGTTTTTATCACATTTCTTGCATCATTCTTTTCTTCTTATTTCCACTGTCAACAACGATGCCCAGGCTTTTATGGTGGCATACCTGGACTGTTATCTCCTCACTGGTTTTCCTGCTTCCATTTTCTCCATCTTCAAGGACATTATACTAAATTAATTTTCATAAACTAATGCTTTCATTATGTTATTTCCCTGTTAAAGAAAACACACACACAATCAATCACCATGTATTTTTTTTTTAGGCAATTGGGGTTAAGTGACTTGCCCAGGGTCACACAGCTAGTGAGTGTCAAATGTTTTGGTCTGAGGCTGGATTTGAACTCAGGTACTCCTGACTTTAGGGCCGGTGCTCTATCCACTGCACCGCCTAGCTACCCCTCAATCAATGTGTATTAAGCACTTACGTGCCAGGTACTGTGCTAAGTGCTGGAGATACACAAAGAGGCAGAAGACAGTACTTACAATCTAAAGGGGGAGACAATGTGCAAATAAATATATATTTGTTTATATATATTATAAATATATTTATATTTATATATATTTTTATATATATATCAATCAAGGTATATACAGGATAAATAGGAAATGATTAATAGAGGGAAGGCACTAGAATTAAGAGGGGTTGAGGATGACTTCCTGTAGGAGATGGGATTTTAGATGGGACTTAAAGGAAGCTAGGGAGATTAGTAGTCAGAGTTGAGGAGGGAGAACATTTCAGGTATGGGGGACAGTCAAAGAAAATGCCAGGAGCTGACCTTCAAATGAATTGTAGCCAGTCCTCAACTTTTGTGGGGGTAATGTTCCTAGAAAACCGCCAAAAGTAAAAAATGTGAATGTTGATACATTGAACCTATGGGAAATAGTGGGTTAGGTTTTCATGACCACCAAAAACTAATATTTCTCTGGAGATTGGTGAAAATATACTTTTCTGCATGTAATTCCTTGTAAGAAAACATTGATTCTGATAATAACACAGTAATCATGAAATAACCCATAAAATGTAGTATACAAAATAAAATGAGTAGATGCAAAACACTTTTTCTCGCTAATAATTCCCTGGAATTCTGTGACCTTTTGTGCTAACATCTCAAGAAAAAAAAACAAAAACCAAACCATTGATTTCAGAAAATATTCACTTTTTATAACACATGAAATCTACAATATCATAAACATTGTACAGCAAATAAAATTCTGAAAACCAAGACATTTTTAACCTGACTTTTACTTTCCACTGTGTCAAATAGTGGTGTGAGGGCATTGTACAGTATACTATACTGCTTTAAATCTTTCTATCTTGACCATCTTCTGAAAACTGAGGGAGAAATTGCTAGGACTTCGGTCATTGCTGTCAGAAGACGTAGAGCCTGGCAAGGTTTCAACACCACTTTAGAGCTCAAAGGACTTGCACTTTGCTTTGGCTGCATAAATGCAATACAAAACTTGAGTTTTAAGGGCAAACAATGAAAATATGCCACAAGTGCATGTGGAGTTCTTTCCTCTCCAGTGGTAGGGTGGACAAGAATGTTGGAGTGCCCACTAGGACACCACCCCCTCCACAAACTTGTGCCTCTCACTTATCTCTCTACTGTGCATAGCCTCAAATGTGCTACCAATATGAAAGTGAAAATGAGGTTACTAATGAGATCACCCAAATGCCTGGAGTCTTGAAAGTTAAAACTGCAAATATTGAGGATTCACTATATTCCTATTACCCTCTGAATGAAATCCTTAGTTTTATATTCAATGCCCTCTCCAATCTTCTCCCTGACTATTCACCTACATAGAGCCCCTACTAAAGGCAAGGTGGACTGGTCTTCTTATTCTCAATCAAGCATGCCATCAATATTCCCGTTTTTATGCTTCCCTTAAAAATCATTCTCCCAACATTGTAGATAATAACAGCAACACTGTGTGATAACCAACTTTGATAGACTTATCTCTTCTCAGCAATGCAAGGATCTAAGACAACTCCAAAAGACTCATGATGGAAAATGTTATCCACATCCAGAAAAAGAACTATGCAGTCTGAATACAGATCAAAGCATTCTATTTGCTCTCTCTCTCTTTTTTTTGTTGTTTCTTCTTTTTTCATGGTTTCTGCCATTGGTTCTAATTCTTCTTTACAACATGACTAATGTGAAAATATGTTTAATATGAATATATGTGTAGATCCTATATCAGATTGCAAGCCATCTTGGGGAGAGAGGAGGGAAGGAAAGGGAAGAAAATTTAGAACTCAAAATCTTATGGAAGTGAATGTTGAAAACTAAAAATAAATAAATAAACGAATGAAAATCATTCTCCCCACCTTGAATTGTCATACCTCTTCTCCATATTGTTTGAGACTTTGCTCAATTCTCAGTGCTCTTAAATAAAGCCTACTCAGTTGACCTTCAGGGAATTACTATGCCATTCCCCAAATTCTCTTCATTGTTGAGTCACTCATGGCAGACCAGATGGGTTTTGTCATCCCTCAGAGTGGAGCTCAGCCAGGGGTGTTCTCACAATGCTTTGTGGAATTTCTAGTTATATTGATCTCAGGTTAAAGCCACTTAGGCTCAATAAGAAAAGGCCTTTGCATTTCAGGAAGATCAAGGTGCCTCAGTTTCCTTGTCTGTAAAATGAGATGGTCAAACTCAATGACCTTTAAGATCCTTTCTAGCTCTAACATTCTATAATCCCTAAGTGCATGGTAGATATTCCTGACCTCCCAGAGGGAAGGAGAGTTTACTCACTTCATGGAGAGTCAAGACAAGCCCTGCAGTTTGCTATAGGATCTTTGTGACTTCTGAATCTCTGATTGCCCATTGCTGATCTCTATCCAGATGTGTGATGAGATACTAGCCAAAGGAAAGATGATAATGAAGAGAATTTCAAATACTGGTGAGAGAGAGGTGACTATTGATCTTTCAAGTCAGTCCCTCCAAAATATTTTCTTTAACAGACCTGGCCTTTTCAAAAACAACATCAACAACAAGAAGCTCTGACTCAAATTCATATTACCTAAAATGGGGAAGATATGGAATAGATTACTCCTAAATTCTGAGCCCCTATTGTGCTGGTGATGCCTGCCATGGCCTTTCAATTCAGGAAGAATCTGGGGTCAGAATGTTCAAGTGAAGAGAATAATCATCTATGTCTGGTAGGGCCCTCATTCTCTTCCTGTCTTTGCTTTTGACTTTCTGTACTTGACCACCATGACTCAGTTACCATTTCATTCTGGAACATGACTCCACCATATAGGCCCCCCTTTTCCATGGGTGAGTTCCTTCCAGGTGCCCCCATTTTGGGGACATGCATAGGCATGTCATGCTTTATTTTCCTCCTGGTTGTACTTTTGATTTTCTTCTTCAAAGCAAGTATTTTCCCCAGACTGGCCTCTCCCATCCTTCTCCACTACTTTTTAGCTTCCCTTTATGTGAAGTCTTTCCTCATTAGAATATAAGCTCCTTGAGAGCAGGGACTGTCTTTTCTTCTGCCTATATTTGTACCCTCAGTGCTTAGCATAGTGTCTAGCATATAGTAAGTGGTTAATAAATGCATGTTGTCTGCCTGAAGAGAGGAGAGAGTTTGGGTCAGGAAAAGAAAGAATTGTTTAGAGAGTAGGTGATTTCAGTGACTATTAGAACCCAGAAAGCGTCCTTTGAGAGTTTGTTCAGGGTCCTCACACACTGTTCCTGGAGAATGTTGAGGTGTTAAATGGCCCTATTCCTCTTTCTTCCAGGCTATTAATTCTTCATAATATCTCCCCATCTAAGAGTTGAATAAACACTCAATAAATGTTATTACTATTGTCATATTATCCTCAGTTAAGTATGGGATTGTTCTAGGATGGCAGTATGCACATTAATTATCTTCTATTATTAAGAGGAAGAATCTTGTGGTTGTTATAGTAGAGGCTGTGTAGTCTAATGGTAAATACACTGGGCTGAGAGTCAGGAGATCTAGGTTTCATCCCCGGTTCTGACACTGATTTGCTCTGTAACATATGAATGGGTCACTTCTCTCTGGGACTCACTTAATCCAATCAAAATTTCAATCTAGTTCTGTGATTCTGGATATCCAGGAATATTCCCTTCAATGAACATTTATTAAGCACCTACTATATGCCAGGCACTGTACTAAGCACTGGCAATCCAAATAAGAAAAAGACAGTCCCTGCCCTCAATGAGTTTATAATCTAATGGGTGAAGAAAACAAACAAAAGGAACCTGGAAAGCCTCAGTTCCTTAAATTGTTGAGTTGTTTCCAGACCTTGCTAAGCCACTAAGATAGAGCTCAGATTACATTGATGGCTTTAATTCTTGTTCCAGTTCCTCTTATGAAATACATATTTGCTTATTTGCATATGTGGTTCATAGAGTTCTGTCAATCATACCAGCAACTTCAGCAAGCATTTCTTATCTTAAGTTTATGATGGGGGATTACATTTGTCAATTACCATTGTTCTGATCCAAGTTATCTCAGACTGGCTGTTTTCTTACTCATTCTGAGGCTTATATGTCATCAGAAATTGTATTTATATTAGTTAATTAATGACATTAACCAAAGAGCAGCTTAATTCATTATAATTAGATTGCAAATTCT
Source organism: Vombatus ursinus (assembly GCF_900497805.2). Classification (NCBI taxonomy): domain Eukaryota; kingdom Metazoa; phylum Chordata; class Mammalia; order Diprotodontia; family Vombatidae; genus Vombatus; species Vombatus ursinus. Next base: position 9,383,414 of record NW_020954641.1, read on the forward strand.
TTGAGGACAGAGACTGTATCTTCTGTTTTAGTATTATCCCTCCAGCACAGTGCCTTTCATATAACTTCAATACCTTTGTGAATCTGCCATTAGTTCTTCCAATTTACACCTCCTCATCCTAGAAGATTCTACTTTCTTTTCTCCTATAAATTATCCACAGAGCTCCAACCAGCATCCTGGGGGCCTTTTTCTACCTCTACTGATAATGCATGGATAGCAATAGATCACATGGGCTGCCTATTAATTATCCCTTGCTGTCATTACTCAACTAACCCACCTTCTTTTTAGGTCATACATCACTTTGATGTGATTTTTTTAGGCTGCTTTTGTTTTGTAGTTCTGTATGGTAATATCAGTGTGTGACCCTAGGCAAGTCACTTAACACTTCAGGACCTTAGGCTACTCTCTAAGGCTATAAATTGCAGAACAAATACCAATCTGCATTAGTAGAGGGAATTTCCTCCTGGGAGTTCCCTATGCCAGTGAAATAAAAATACAAAAAAATACACTATAGACTACCCAGCAGGAATCTCTATTGCTCTTTGGGTAACCCACAATTTTAGTTCTTTGGAGGCTGTGGTATTCAATCTATCAATCAATAAACATGTATTATTATGCTATGTGCCAGGCTGTATGCTAAGTGCTAGGGATATAAAAAGCAAAAGACAGTCCCTGTCCTCAGTGAACTTAAAATCTAATGGGAGAGACAACACCCAAACAAATATGTAAAAGCAAGCTTCATACAGAATAAATAAGAAAAAAGTAATAAAGGGAAGGCACTAGAATTAAAAAGGATTGGAAAAGGCTTCCTGTAAAAGATAGTATTTTGTAATTGGTAAGCATATGACATGATTAATTTAATATTGGTATTAAAAAGATGTTTTTGTTTGTTTGCTTCAGGGAGAAGCTTAGCATAATTAAAAGCAACATTCATTTTTTTTTCTAATGTATTCCAGCCTGCTATCTTTGTGCTTTCAAATTTTAGAGTCACTTCACAGTCTATCTGTAATGTCTGTCCAAGACATACATGCTGATAGTTTAGCTCTATGAGGCTTCTAATTCCATACAATTTTTTAAAAATACATTTTATTGGTGTATTTTGCTTTTACTTCACCAGATTTTCTCTCAGTATCCCTTTTGATACTCCTCCCAGAGAATTATAATATTATTTAACATTTAATTTTTGTTTTATTTTTCTCAACTATATGTAAACAAAAATTCTTAACATTCATGTTTTAAAACTGAATTCCAAATTCTCTCCCTCCCATCTCTCCTCCTTGAGAAGGTAAGGAATTTTATATAGATTATACATGTACAATCATGCAAAACATTTCCCTATTAGCCATGTTGTAAAAGAAAATGCAGACCAAAAACAAAACAAAATGAAACAAAACCCAAGAATAATAAAGAAAGTAAAAAGAGTATACTTCAATCTGCATTCAGACTCCATTAGTTGTTTCTGTGGAGGTGGATAACAGTTTTCATCTTAAGTCCTTCAGAACTACCTTAGATTATTGCATTACTGAGAATAGCTGTCATTCACAGTTGATCAGAACTATAATATTTTTAAAGAAAAAAAAGAGAGGTAACACAAGATTTAACAGCTTCTACATTAAGGGTCCAGAGGCCATGGAGTATGATATTCTGGAGGGCAAAGGAGCTAGGACTACAACCTAGAATCACCTACCCAGCAAAACTGAATACAATCCTTCAGGGTAAAAAATGGTCATTCAATGAAATAGGGGACTTTCAAGCATTCCTGTGGAAAAGACCAGAGCTGAATAGAAATTTTGATCTTCAAATACGAGACTCAAGCGAAACATGGAAGAGATAAACAGGAAAGAGAAATCATAAGAGACTTATTAAGGTTGAACTGTTTACATTCTTGCAGGGAAAGATGAGATTTATAACTCATGAGTCCTTTGTCAGTATTAGGGTAGCGGGAGGGAAAAAATTATATGTATGTATAGATAGATAGATAGAGGGCACAGGGTGAGTTGAAGATGAAGGGGTGATATCTGGAAAATAAAATTAAGGGGTGAGAGAGGATTATACTGGGAGAAGGAGAAAAGGAGAAGTAGAATGAGGTAAAATATCTCACATGAAACAGACAAGAAAAGGCTTTTATAGTGGAGGGGCAATGGAGGAAGGTGAGAGGAAATGAGTGAATCTTATTCTCATAGGATTTGGCTTAAGGAGGGAATAACATACACAACGGGGTGTGGAAATCTATTTTACCCTACAGGAAAATAAGGGGGGAAGGGGACAAGAGAGCAGGGAGTTGATAGAGGGGAGGGCAGAGTGGGGGAGGGAATAATCAAAAGCAAACCCTTCTGAGGAGGGACAGGATCAAAAGAGAGAATAGAATAAATGAGGGGTAGGATAGGATGAAGGGAAATATACTTAGTTTTTCACAACAGGACTACTATGGAAGTGTTTTGCATGACTACACATCTATAACCTGTACCGAGGTGCTTGCCTTTTCAGTGAGGGTGGGGGGGGGAGGAAGGGAGAAATTTGTAACCCAAAGTTTTAAAAACACATGTTAAAAATAAAAAAAAATTGGGACAGCTAGGTGGCGCAGTGGATAGAGCACCAGCCCTGAAGTCAGGAGGACCTAAGTTCAAATCCGGCCTCAGACCAAACACTTGACATGTACTAGCTGTGTGACCTTGGGTAAGTCACTTAACCCCAATTGCCTCACCAAAAAAAAAATTTAAAAAAAAAGAAAAAAAAAGGAAGAGAAAAAACCCATCAAAGCTAATCAATACATTGAAAAAGTCTGAAAATATATGCAATATATGACCTCCCATGTACCTCCCATCTCTAAAAAGGAGTAGAGTTGAGGAGTCTTCTCATTTCTGTTCTTTGGAACCATTCCTCTTTGTAGTTTTTCAGCATCCACTTTTGATTGTTTTGTAATTAATCTTTTCATTTGTGTTCTTGTAGTTATTGTGTATATTATCATAGGGTTTTTTTTTTTTGAGGGAGGCACTTTGCTTACATTGCTCTGCATTAGAGCATATAAATCTTTCCATGCTTCTCTGTATTCATTTATTCATCCACAGTAGCCATTTATTATAGCATAATAATATTCCATTATATTCACATACCACAATTTGTTTAGCCATTCCCCAACTGATGGGCATCTACTTTGTCTTCAATTCCTTGCTACCACAAAAAATGCTGCTATAAATATTTTGGTGTAAACGCAGACTTTTATTCTTATCTGTGACCTCCTTGGAGTGTCAGCCTAGTTAAAAAAATCTCTGGGTCAATGATACCTATTGACATTTTAGTAATTTTATTTGCATAATTCCAAATTACTTTCCAGAATTACTGTACTGATTCACAACTCTGCCAGCAATTCACTAGTGTGCTTATCTTCCCTCCAACTCTCCAACAATGATTATTTCTATCTTTTTTCATCTTTACTAATTTACAGAGTGTGAGGTAAAATTTAGGATTGTTTTGATTTATGTTTCTCTTATTATTAGTGATGTAAAGCATTTTTATATGGATGTTAATAGCTTGCAAGTTCTACTTTTGAGAATTTTGCTCCTTTCTTTTTATGACTTATCTGTTGGGGAATACACTTTGGTCATACCTGCATACCCACACACATATGCATACATACATATACATATACATACACAGATATGTTGTCTATATATCTTGAATACTAAACTCTTATCTAAGAAATTGTTAGTTTTTTTTTCTCATTTTACTACTTTTCTTCTATCTGAAACACAATTATGGTGTCTGTACAGAAGTTCTCTAGTTTCATGTAACCAAAAGTATCCATTTTATCTTTTGTAATTGTTTCTATCTTTTGATTGGTTAAGAATACATCTCCTACCCATAGCTGTGAGAAATTTCTCTTCCATTCAGTGTATGCGGTTATCTTTAACATTAAGGTCATATATCCATTTTTAATTTGTTGTGGAACACAGCGTAAAATGTTGGTCTAAGTCTAATTTCTACCAGACTGTTTTTCAGTTTTCCCTGTAGTTTTTTTTTTTATCAGATAGTAAGTTCTTTCATAAGTAAATTATGTTTTTAGTTTTATTGAACATTGAGTTATTAAGTTGTGTTGTTTCTTATTCTCCCTTGTCTGGTCTATTCAATTGATCTACTCTTAAAAAACAACCAACTAATATAAAATGTTTTGATGATTGCTGCTTCATAATGTAGAGTCTGGCAGTTTTATTCTCCCTTCATTCTTACCTCTTTTCATTATTTCCCTTGATATTCTTCAAATGGATTTTTCTAATATTTTATCAAGGTCTATAATGTATCCCTTTGATTGTTTGATCAGTATAGCATTAAACTATAAATTAATTTGGACAATATTGTAATTTTTGTTACATTGGAGCAGCCCAGCCATGAGCACTAAATATTCTCCCACCTATTTAAGTTGTTTTTTATGTCTTTAAGGTACACTTTGTATTTGGGTCTATAAAAGTTTTTTTCGTCAGATGATTGATCCCCAAATGTTTTATGCATTTTAAGTTATTTTTATTGGTTTTTCTTTTCTCTTATTGCTTCTTGGATTTTGTTGTTATTCTATAGAAATGCTGTTGATTTTTGTGGATTTATTTTGTAGTCTGCAACTTTGCTGAAGCTATTGTCTCAGTATCTTTGTTGATTACCTAAGCTTTTCTAACTATTACATCATCAGAAAATAGGGACAGTTTTATCTCCTCTTTGTCAATCTCTACATCTTTAGTTTCTTTTTCTTGTGTTCTTTCTAGCTAACTGGCTAGCAAATTGCTAGCATTTTTAGATCCATTTCAAATAATAGTGGGGAGATTGGGCATCCTTCTATTGCTTCTATATTTATTGGGAAAACTTCTAGGGCATCTCATTGCAAATGATGCTTGCTTTCTTTTTTAAAAATAGATACTTTTTTTTTTTTGGCTAGGCAATGGGGTTAAGTGACTTGCCCAGGGTCACACAGCTAGTATGTATTATGTGTCTGAAGCTGGATTTGAACTCAGGTCCTGCTGAATCCAGGGCCAGTGCTCTATCTACTGCGTCACCTACCTGCCCCAAATAGATACTTTTTATGATATTAAAAAGGCTCTTTTATGCCCATACTTTGTATGTTTTTTTAAATAGCAGAAATGAGTGGTTGTACTTTGTCAAAATCTTTTTCTGCATCTACTGAAATAATCATGTGATTTTGGTGTTTTTGCTTTTGATATGATTAGTTAGATTGATTGTTTTCCTAATGTTGAATCATCTTTGAATCCTTTTGTTCTTTATATAAATGTTATTGATTATTACTGAATCATTTCTTGGATGAATTGCTGTAATGTCTTTCATAGGATTTTATTTAAAATTTGTCAATGATATTGGGTTATAGTTCTTTGCTTTTTATCCTTCTCTGGCTTAGGTATTAGGACCATATATTTCTCAAGAAAGGGGTTAGATAGAATCCTTTCCTTTTCAGTTTTTGAGAATAATTTGTGTAGTAGTACTCTTAACTGTTCTTTAAATTTGCTAGAATTCTCCTGTGATTCCATTGTGACTAGAAGGTTTTTCCTTTGGACTCTCCTTTAGACATGGTTCCATTTCTTTTTTGAGATTATATTAATTAAGAACTCTACTTGGGAGTCTTTTAGTTTGGGTATTTTATGCTGTTGAAAGTGTTCCTCTTTTTTTGTGTTCTTAGTTCGGTTAGGATACAAGTCTGCATAGGAGATAAGTATGCTTAGGAGATTCTGATCATTCTTGGTATTTCTTCTGGTTTTGTTGTGTTTCTACTTTGTTTATTTGCTGTATTATTGGCTTGATTTTCCACCCTCTTCCTTTTAATCAGGTTGGTTATGTTATTAATTTTTTTTAGTCTTTTGGAAGAACTAGCTTTTAGTTTTTTTCTTGTCATTTGATAGGCTTTTTGGTTTCTAATTTATCCATTTCTCTTCTAATTTTCCATAACCCTTCCTTTGTGCTTATTGTACATTTGTTTATTTGTTGGCTATTTTTTTTAGAAAATATATATTTAGTTCATTAATCCTTTCTTTTTCTATTTTGTTAATATATATTTTTAGGGATATAATTTTCTCTTAAGGACTGCTTTAGCTGCATCCCAGAAATTTTGACATATTGCTTAATTGTTTTCAAGGGGAATGGTAAGAGAACAAACACCTGCTATGTGCTAGGCACTATGCTAAATGCTTTACAAGTATTATCTCATTTGATTTTCACAACAGCTCTAGGAAGTGGGTGCTATTATTATCCCTATTTTACAGTTGAGAAAACTGAGGCAGACAAGTTAAGTAACTTGCCCAGGGCCACAAAGCTAGTGAATGTCTGAGACAGGATTTGAACTCTATCACTTAGGTGCAGTGGATAGATAGAGTTGTTGCGTCTAGAGTCAGGAAGACCTAAGTTAAAAATCTATCCTCAGATTTGCTGTGTGACCCTTTAGCAAATCACTTAACTTCTATCTGCCTGTCTCAGTTTCCTCAGTTATAAAACAGGGATGATAACAGAACTTGCCTCACAAGGTTGTGGTGAACATCAAATGAGATAATATTTGTAAAGTGCTTAGTAAAGAGTCCAGCACATATTAAGCACATGAAGTGCTTAATAAATGCTCATTTCCTTCCTTCCTATTATTTTCTTTCACATAATTATTAATTCACATAATGTTTTAATTGTATGTGATTGTTCTTTGACCCACTCATTATTTAGGATTTTATTTTTAAGATGCCACTTGAATCTTTGTCTTTTGTTTCTGTTTCATGAACTAATTAGTATTTTTATGCATTATGGTCTGGAAAACATGTGTTTACTGTTTCTTCCTTTTTACAGCTGTTTGCAATATCTTGATGTCCTAATAAAAGGTCAGTTTTTGCAAAATGTGGTGCTGAAAAATACTTATATTCTTTGTCAATTCCATTTAGGAGACATTAGAAGTCTTTTACCTCTAGTTTCTCCAGTAATTTGTTAAATTCTATATTTTCCTTTTAATTTATCTTTCTGCTAGATTTGTCCAAAATGGAGAGAGATATTAAAGTCTCCTGCTATTATTGCATTACTTACTATGTCTTCTTGTAATTCAGTTAATTTTTCCTTTATGAATTTAGGTGCTGAGGCATTGGGAGCATATGAGTTTAAGAGGGGTTTTGGTTTGTCTATAGTTCCTTTTCTTTTCTTTTCTTTTTTCTAATCACTTTTTAGATTGTGAGTTTTTGTTTTTTGTTTTGCCTGATAGCATGATTGCAATTACTATTTTTTTATTCACCTGATGCATAATAAATTTTATTCTAGCCCCTTGTTTTTATTTGTTGCATGTCCTTCTATTTTAGATATGTTTTTTTAAAGCAACTTATTATGAGGTTTTGGTTTCTTATCCAATCTATCTCTCTCTTTCATTTTGTTGGACTGTTTAAACTATTTAAATTTACAAGTTAGATTTATATTTTCCTCCATTTGTGTTATATTTCCTTCATCTAAAGTGGTTCACCCTTGGATGCCATATTTTTCACTTAGCAAGGAAATTATATATGCTAACTGAGATAGTGTTTAGACTCTCTTGATCTTCATGTTGTGACAATTGATTTACATAAGCAAACTTTCTTGGGAAATGATAGTCTATGATGATAAATGTGCAATTTATCAATGACAATAGCTTGTTTAAATAATTCGAGTTGGAGATATTTTCATTATGAGACATATCTTAGTTTTTTTCTTCTCATTATTTTGATCTTTGTGCTAACAAGTCAGTGGTCTGACTGTATACCAAAAGTTGATCAGACTGTAACTGCCATGTCAGTAATCAGTTATTTCCTGCCTAAGGCATGGTCAATTTTATTTTTGTAGAAATGTTATATATTTTTTGCCATGTTCTATATAAGAGACCACATGGTGCCGTGCATAGCAAACTGACTTGGAAGTTAGGAACACCTGGGTTCAAGTCTTGCTTCTGACTCCAACTGGCTGTGTATCCCTGGTCAAATTACACAACTTTTCAGTGCTCTAGGCAATTCACTAAGAAAAATTATTTGTAGAAAAGGTGTCAAAATGCAGTGGTAAAGGTAATTTCCTCACCCAAGAGTTCCCATTCCCAGTTCTTACCCTCCCATATGTCTTTGTGTTGGAATCACTGAGAATCAAGGTCTATACTATTTCAATTTTGAGGATCTTAAATGTTGGTGCATAAATTATAATTGTTTTCATGCCTTATTGCCTTATAAACAAGGCAAAATGAATTATATAGTTCTTGATTTATTGGAATGCAAGATAAAGCAAACTCTCCTGACTCCTTTCCAAAGAAAACCTGCAAGTCATTCTTTCATTAAGCTTCTATTTCCTTATGTCTTCTGTTTTCATTTTTAGTGAGAATGTCAAAATCAATATGATCTAGTTCCTCCAGCTGTGGGTCAATCAGTCATTGGATGAGGCTCTCACATTTAAAATACTAGCAGGAAATAAATGTTGGCAGTCTACAAATGGATCCTTATAGCCCTCTGCTCCTTAACCTGTTGCTGCTATGCCTCTCCTGTTTGAGGCTCAGATACCTGACAGATACCTGTCTTTGGAGCCACATCAAAGTCTTTAGAGCCTGCTAGAACTTGTCCTCTGCTGGCATGGACTTGGAGAACCCATTGTAACCTCTATGACATTAAGAGGCTTCAGAGCAGGACTTGATCTGGTCTTTTGGTCAGGAGTTCAACCATGAATTAGCTGTGTGGCCTTGGATAAGTCACTTCCTCTTTCTGGGATTCAGTTTCCTCTGCTATAGAAGCTAAATGTTAGACTAGATGTCCTTTCTAGCTCTAATATTTGCAGCTTTAAGTCTAGGATTTGTGATTCTGCTACAGCTCCACTCATAGTAGAGGGGCTCTCTTTGAACATATTCAAAACCAAGCTCATTATCTTTTCCCCATACATGCTACTCCTTTTAACTTAACTGGTTTTGTCTATGGAAACCAGAGTTTCCTCTGTTGGGTGTAAAGTGCTGTGCTAGAAATAAAAAGTAAAAAGAAAAGTTTCTACCCTCAAGGACCTTGCAGATTTCCAGGGGTGGAGAGAGAGGAGGAAGTGGAGGCTGAGATATAATATGTATGCTGATCTCTCTCTCTCTCTCTCTATATATATATATTATATATGTATATACATATGAATATATATAATATAGATATACACACACACATAGATATATAGATAGATATATATAGCTATAGATATCCAGAGCAGCTAGGTGGCAGAGTGGATAGAGTACTGGGCCTAGAGTCAGGAAGACCTGAGTTCAAATCTGGTCCAGATACTTACTAGCTGTGTGACCTTGGGCAAGTCACTTAACCCTGTTTGCCTCAGTTTCCTCATCTATAAAATGAGCTGGAGAACAATATGGCAAACCATTCCAGTATCTTTGCCATGAAAACCCCAAATGGGGTAACAAAGTGTCAGACATGACTGAACAACACGTATCTGTATCCATATTTGTACCCATAATATGGTTATTCACATAGATGGTGTTTCCCGGAAACAGGATGTAAACTGCTTGAGAGCAGGAACTATTCACTTTTGTCTTTGTTTCCTTTGCACCTAATACAGTGCCTGGCACACAGTAGGTGCTTAGTAGATCTTGTTTATTGGTTGATTGGAATGAGATAGAGGTAGAGCTACTCATACTGCAGTGCTATCTATTCTTCTCGTTTATTGTGAGGTACAGAAACAGTGATTGGCTCTGGGTGATATGCCCTGACTGCTGACCAAACCTTTGCCTCTCCCACCTCCCCAAACCAATCTAATCATAAAGAAAATAAAGTTTAATAGCATAAGAAACAGTCATGTTTATTGATTAGAACATGGTATAAAATTACAAGGATCTAGAGATGACCTTGGGAAAGGGCAGCTGGGTGGGACATGCAGTGCTGGGCTTTGGGGTAGGAGGAAATGCTGCTACAGAGAGCACTAGTGTGTGCCATAGGTCATACCATAGTCCAGTTTATCCCCTCCTTTTCCCTCCCAGGAAAGATAGAGGACTAAATTGCCATCATGGATGTTGGGCAGAGAACAGTGTAAATGGCCTTTGTGTGTGGAAACATCAAGGGAATTTGGGTCATGAGAATATGTCATTATGAATCAACCAAACCCACCCCCGAAGGACTGGAAAGGGAATCAATCTGTTGCTGGTTTTCTGAATATAGCCCTGGTTTGGCCTTACTGCACAAGTTTTTGTTTTTTAGTTTAAATGAAAGGGCATGTTGGTACAGGATGACATTGAAGGATGAGCTGAGTAGCTTCCACGCACAGCAAGCAGGCAAACAGCAGAGCAGGCTCACCACTCAGTGCTCCTGGCATCATTGAGTGTGGGAGCTTTTGAGTTGGGGTCATGTGGGAGCACACACAGATTACTGTGCGATAGCAATAAAGCTTTGAGCAGAGGGATCTGTCTATGGTGGCAGTGGCCTGAAGAGATTCACATGCTTTTGAAATGAAATAAAGTCCCATCATTGTCTCTTGAGAAAAAGAAGAAAGAATAGGCAGGATTCTTAGCATTCTGAGACCGTGGCAGGTGGTGGGTGTCCATAGGAATTATCCAGTGGTAAATGCTCCCAAAGTTCTTCTTTAAAAGCTTTTCTGCTCAGAGTTGGTGTGGAAAATCTGAACTGGGCATTGCTCAGTTTCTTGAGTTTGTTTGTTTTTCCTGGCACAATGTCTCTGATGTCCAGATGTCTCACTTACTAACTTAAGGTTACATGACATTTTCAAAGAGTTGAAGGGATCTCATGATGTTGTCATCCTGCACAGGGAGGCAAGGGGAAGATAAAGAGAGTTAATGAGAAATCACCACATGAGGAATTGGTGACATATCCTTTGGGGGCAGCTCCAAACAGCTTCACATCTTTTCTTTCATTAGCTTCCTAGCTTCCTCTCCTCTGTGAGACAAAAAGGACAAGATTGTCAGGTCTATTTTTTATAGAGAAATTGTGGCTCAGAGAGGGGCAGGGACTGGGTCAATGTATGAAAGGGGAGGGGTGGTGGTTAGAATTGGCAGGACCATGAGGCACTCTGAAATTGCTTTTTTTTGGGGGGGAGAATGTCTAAGACTTCTATCAAATCAACAGATCCCAAATCCAGTTCACATCCTCAGAAAGAAACCTGCCATGTGTTTACATAAGAATAGAAGGGTAAAGTGGGGCCCAGAAAGTTAAAAAAATCTTTAAAAAAGGGGGTATCTATATTTTAATGTGTAGTTGGGGAAAAATAAAAATATTACATATATATTTTAAAAAGACAGGGAGTATATAGTCTAGCCTTTCAGACAAAACTAGGCATAGCAAAGCATGCAAGTGAGACCTTAAAAGTTGATGCTTTGAAACTGCTATGGGCTATTGAGTATGTTTGAAAGCCACTGAAATGTAAAGTTTTGCATTTCTTTATATCCCCAGCACTTAGCACAGTGCCTGGCATATAGTAAGCATTTAATAAATGCCTGTCGACTGACTAACTAGTGACTGCACTGATTGGGAACCGCATAGGCCAGTCATTCTTCCTTAAAGTGAAGTCTGAGGAAGTTCCTGAATCTACTCAAAGGACTAGTGCACAATTATCATCAGTTCACTTTATCTGTAGGCAATCTGTGGGCCAGTGGTTTGGGCACAGATTTGGCTGTACATGGAGCTTCTTTTTGTTTGTTTTGTAGGGGGAAGATAGTTTTTTTTTCTTTTCATGTGGGCTGAGATCCAGTGTCTCATAACATGTACAGCACTAAATTGCCCTCTCAGAGCTCTTACATGCCTCTATATACATATTCCACTCATCATGCCACTATTTGGAAGGACAAACACAGACAGCAGCTTCCCTCTTTTCTTCCTATTGGAGCCCAAAGAATCCCCGGGCCCTCATCAAGTGTCACTTATGAAAATTCCCCTCACCTCTTGACAGGATTCAAGAAATTCATCTAAAGTCACAACACCATCTTTGTTCTTGTCCATTTTCTGAAAGATACAACAGGAAGTAGTAAGTCACAGAATACCACCCTCCACGTGTTTCTTTGCTCCTAACCTTTTTTTTAAAAACAGTGTACAAAGGAGTAGGGCGTTAGCTTCTCACAGACCAGACTGCTGAAAAAGGTCTTGGTGTAGATCCCTACACAAAGGGTCATTACACATCTTATAGAAGATGTACTGCCAGAGGAAGGAACAAAATTTGGAAGGTGTAGCTCACTACAAAACCATGTCATTCAATGCCAACTAACTCTCACTATTGCTTGTTAGGGACTCCTTGGTCTTATTTTTCCTCACAGAGGCTGTTCTAGACCAGATCCTTAAAATGCTCAGCTTTCTTAAACTCCCTTTTTCTTAAAATTCTGTGTCTCTCAGCCTCACTCTCAGGGGATGACCTAACCTTTTTTTTACAGAAAAGACTGAGGCTCTCTCTCTCTCATAGATACTCATTTTCACCTCAATAAACCTCTGTCCTTCCCTCTATTCTCTCATTTTCCCCTTTAGTCTCAGAGGAAGTACTACTATCTAGTTCTCACCTCTCTCCAGGACCTATTGCCCATAACTATCAATCTAATCCATCAACAATATTTATTGAAAAACTAATATGTGCCCCTTCCCTGCTTCAAAGGCCTTTCCACTTCTACCTGTAAACATACATAGGTCATCTCTATCCTATGACAAAAATCACTTGGCTATAGTTTAGCTATTTTTTCTTTGCTGTAACTACAAAGTTCTGTTGATTTTTTTTTTCCTTTTGAAATGTCTCTTGAATCCAACACTTCTCTGATTCCATTGCTCCCATCCTAGTCCAGGCCCTCATCATTTCCCCCACAGATTAATGTAACAGAGTCCTAACTTATCTCCATGTCTTTTAACCCTACAAAAATTAGTTTCTACTACTACCAGATTCGTTTCCCTAAAGTAATCAATTTCATTGTTAGTCAAGTCCTAAAGAACTTAAAGATCTTTGTCTACCAAATCAAATCTAAATTCCTAGATCTCGCCTTCAGAACCTTCCATAAATGAATGCTACATATGTAGCAAATCTTTTTCTCTCTACTCCTTAATAGACAGTATTGTATAATGGATAAAGCCCTGGATACGGGGTCAGGAGACCTATTTGAAATCCTGCCTCAAGTCATTCAATATCTCAGAGCTTTAGTTTCTTCAATTATAAAATGGGAAAACTACTATCTGTTCTCTCTATCTTAGGTAGTAATTATTCAGAAAGTGCTTCACAAGCCAAGTTATTATTATTATTGAATTGATCAATGAAAAGGCATTTGTTAAGAACTTACTATGTGCCAAGCACAGAGCTAAGCACTGGGGATACAAAGAAAAAATTGAAACAGCATACCCTCAAGGAGTTTCTAACAGGAGAGAGACAAGTATATATATGAGAATATGTAGAATATATTACAAATGAATACAAGGCAGTTTTTGAATGGAGAGCATTAGCAGTTGTGTGTATTTGTTGAATGTAGTGGAGATCAAGAAAGGCTTCATTTTTAACATGAACCCACTTGCCAGGCAAATCTCACCATCATTATTCACTCCTTCTCCCAGCTTCAGTACTTCTATGAATTGTAAACTTATCAGCGGAGTCGTTCCATGGGTACAACTCACAACCCATCCATAACTTCAAATCCTATGAGATGCCTGCCTACATACTACCATAAATCTTTGCTGGGTTCCACTCAGGGTGCTAGGGGTTTTCCTCCAGCTCTTTTGGTGCTACAGCACATGGGGACTGATGGAGCATACAGGCTGTCCATCTGTTATCCCTTGCTTTTGCTACATGGCTAACCTTTCTTTTCTGATCCTATTCTGCTTCGGTGGATTTTTAAATTTCACTTCTGATGTGTAACTCTTTGTTGGCAATATGCTAGAGAAGATTTCTGTCTGAAAGGGGGTTCCCCTTTCAGATGTGGATGGTTTTCTAGAGGAAAAGGGGAGAAACAAGGACAAATAGAGAAACTCAATAAAAACCACAACAGTCTCATAGAGAAAAGGCAATTGCCCAAAATAAAGATGGCTAAAGTTTTTTGTTTCCCAGCATCTAATTTACATATGGCTGACATATGGACTTTATAGTTAATAGCTGGGAAATAGAGGTCCCTAGGACTGTTTGGTGACTATAGGATAAATGTACATTGCTTAGTTATGTTGTAGAATGGATGATAGAAATATGGATTTTGGTTTATCACCATGAGATAGAAATGAGCCATCTTATTGAATGCATGACCCTATCTTAAACTGGTAAAGTAGTTTAAGGCTCACAGAAAACTCAGAGGTCAGAAAACTGAAGCTCAGAGTAGAGGTGATCTTAGGAGAGATCTCTAGTAAGATCTAAGAAAAAGTCTTTGAGCTTGCATTGCTACTTTTGCTTGGAAGAGCTGAATGGGTGAAGGAATGGCTTAGTCTTTGCAGTTTGGAAGAGCTAATTGAAGAAGGTTTTACTTATATTGTTACCTGCTGCAATGAGATGGAAACTCCTCATAGCCTAGCCCAGGGACCCACCTTATACAAGATCTATACATCCCGGCATTACTATTTCTGCTTTTGCTAAAAGACAGACATGCTACCTTAGCAGTCCAGAAGAGAAACAATGTGAGTGGACCAGCCAGCAGAGATGTGCCTCCACCTAGCAGGACTGCTGAGATGTCGAGAAGAACAATAACCTGAGTGGCACTGCATAGCTCTTGACTTGGCCTCATCATTTGTTTACTGGATGATGTAGTTTATATTTCTCTACTCTCTAACAGGCAAGTACCAAACTCTTGAATATAGATAGAGTGTTAGACTTGGAGTCAGTAGACCAGGGTTCGAATGCTGCCCAAGATACTTACTAGATAGTCTGAACCAGTATCTCTTGGTTACCTCTTTGTAGTAATTGATTTACTTGCATTAAAATTCCTGAAGAAATGGTGATAGTCTGCTGATGTCTGTTCTTTTATCTGTTTTTTTTTTTGAAAATTTGGTATTAGTTCTGATCATTGCTCTGATAAGTCAATGATTTCACTGCACACAGATATCTAGAAATAACTTCCACAGTGGTATCCAGTTGTTTACTGTCCATTAAGATAGTTTATTAATTTTCATGATTTGATACTTGTCATGTCTAGTCCCAAACACTTTCTCAAAGAAATGTATTTGTGACATGTATATGTGAGGATCTTACATAATCTACAAACATTTGGCCTCTCTTGTTTCATTTATTTTCTAATGTATTTTTATCATCCTTCCTTCTGCTCACCTTTTCATTGAAATCACCAAGCACTAAAGTATATGCTGATTTAATGTGAAGGGTCCTATTGAGTTCTTCTAAAACGACTCTACCTCTTCATTCTCTACAACAAATATTCACATTTAGCCTGCATTTATCTTTGTGGTTGTCTTTTTTCAAATTTTCATCCTGTTTACTTCTCTATGACATGACCAAATGTCCTATGAAATAAGGTTTCTTATTGTTTTTAGATGAAAGATAAAGTCAGTTTCTTTATTCGCTTCTCTAAGGGGAACCTGTGAGTTATATCCTTCTATTTAATGACAACTTTCTTTGTTCTGATCTTGTTTATGGTGAGAGGGCAGGTAGGTGATGCAATAGATAGAGTACCAGGCCTAGAGTCAGGAAGACTCATCTTCCTGAATTCAATCCAGACTCACACACTTCTATCTGTGTGACCCTGGCCAAGTCACTTAACCCTGTTCACCTCAGTTTCTTCATCTATAAAATGAGCTGGAGAAGGAAATGGCAAACCACTCCAGTATCCTTGCCAAGAACATCCCAAATGGGGTCATGAAGAGTCAGACATGACTGAAAAAAATTATAGTGAGAATGATAATATTCATATGATTAAGTTTTTCCACTAATACATTAACTTATTAGTCATTAGACAAGGGTCTCACATTTAAATTGTCAACAGTTAAGTTAATATTTAAAATTGGACTAAAAATTGTGTTTCTTAGCTCCTTCTTCCACCTTTTCCACTACTAAGCCACTGTCACTGCAAATGTAGTTGAGAGTTATGCAGGCAAGGGGAAAATTCTGTATTTTTCTTTGTTTCATGGATCACCATTACCAAAGAATTGTTCACCAAGTGGCCAGCCTACCGATATTGAGCAATTGCTACTTAGCAAGGCTGATCCTTGGAAAAGATGTACCATCTGTCACTAGAATCATGCTTGGAACCTTTCCAGTACGGGTGGAACCTTCCAGAGCCTCTGCAGTGAGCCATAAGAGGGCTGACACTGCTTCTCACACTTCTCTTGGGATCCTCTCAGGCTTACTTAGTACAAGAGTATGGCAGAGTAGGCACTCAATATTTACTTGTCTATGGATTACAATAATGAGCCATTGGAGACTATCATAGCCTTTGCTTAGCTTGTGCTAAGGATACTAGGAATGTGGGCTTACCTGGAAAAACACATCTACATGCTGTCTTGGAGTGTCATCTTTGAGCACAGGATAAGTGTATTTCCCCATCATGTCATAAATGGCCTTGACAATATCTATCATCTCCTGGAGCAGGAGCACAAAAACACAGAACAAGGGAACTGAGATAGTAAATCTGAGCAGGGTACATTGTTTCATCTTGTTTAGTATGGACTGTGGCTTCCTGTTTGTTTTGACTCAAGAAATGGGCGTTCCCTGTGGAGATCAATGTTGCCTGCTGTTTTGACTAGGGATGATTGCTGAAAATAGGGCTCCTGAGAGGGGAGCTCTAAGAACTTTTCCTTTCCTATTTGCCTCCTAGACTCAATGGAAGGGACTGCTATCCCCTTTCCTTGCATAATTTCCCCTGACAGGGAGGAGGGGGTGGGGAATCCTCTGGGCACGTCTAGAAAAATAGGGAAACCTTATTCTGTTGTGATAGACTTGAACTGAATGAAATATCAGCTCAGTTTGGGGAATAGTCTAATATTTTGATTTTTGTTTTGGTTCAGCCATTTTAGAAAATATACAGGTTATACTATTGGCTTGAACTAAGTCTCTAAGTTTTTTGGCTAAGAACTTAAAAAAATGATAAGAAGGGCCAAAGCTAGGGAGTTTGGGGCCTAGACATGGAGAGGGAGAGTCTCACCAGCTTGGTTCCAGTAAAGTTGTGGGGAGAGTCTGGAAGGGGCTATGTTTTACAGGCTGATTGTAGGTATATGAACTTGAGGGCTTTTTTAGCACCAGCTAACGGAGTTACCTTCTCTCTTACCACCTACCTTCCTTTGTTAACTCTCTGATCACCAGCAACACAGGCCTCCACCCTCCCCAAAAGGGGCTAAGGTGGTCACCCCATCTGTCATGCCCCAAGGACATATTCTATCACCAGCCATATATTAATATCCATTTGCAAGGTTGAACCATTGAAACACTATAATGGATTGCGTATGTCTTAAGGAAAAAAGAATTAAGGAAAAAAGATTAGGAAAAATAAAGACATATTTAATAGTTACAACAAGTAATAAAAACTATGATGTAGTGCCAGGCTAAATTCAGGGAAGAGAAATATTTCAAAATGAAAATGCAGCCTTTTTTAATGTGGAAAACTTTCTTCTTTTTCTTTCTTTATTGAATTGTTTGGACTTTTCAAGATGGTGTCTATGCCTTCTTAAAGCTGAACTCTGACTTCCACTGATAGTCAATCATGACAAAGGTCAAGTTGGCTTCTTTTCTCTCTTCTCTTATTCAGTATCCTTATTTCTTTCTCAGTGTCACACTCTTCTTTACCATCCAACTTCCTTCTCACCATTAAAATTTACCTTCTCCTCTTCTAGCTAGATAGTGCAGTAGGTAGAGTGCTGGGCCTAGAGTCAAGAAGATTCCTCTTCCTGAGTTCAAATCTGGCCTCAGACACTTAATTGCTGTGTGACCCTGGCCAAGTCACTGAATTCTGTTTACCTCAGTTTCTTCATCTGTAAAATGAGTTGGAGAAGGAAATGGCAAACCACTCCAGTATCTCTGCTAAGAAAACCCTAAATAGGGTCACAAAGAGTCAGACATGACTGAGCAACAACTTTCATTTCCCTTTTGCTTTAGGAAGGCAAGCTGATCAATTGAATTCCCAGTAAATTGTTACCAATTTAGCATGTTATTCCTCACAAAGGTATTTGCATATTAGCAGCTAGACCCTTAGAAACACAAGACTTTAATACAAAGAAATAAATTTCTAATGATAGAATTTTAAGCATGGGGGAAGGTGGAGGAAGGCAGATATTTTGAATCAGAGTAATTTTCCTTGTGCCCCTAAAATGATTTAATCTACCACTTTCTTCAACTGCATTAGACTGTCTCTCTTATAGCTTTTTGACATTCATATCATGCGCTGAATTACTTACTCATTCTTTATGTTTACCTAGTACCTTCCCTAATCCAAACCCTAGATGTGGTAGCCTTCTCTCTATCAACCTTTTCCCACTCCCAACCCCAAGTCTTGGTAGAGGTGGGTGGGGTGGGATGAAAGGTTTGCTTTATGTGGGTTGACCTAATAGGGGCTCCATAAATCCTTGATTAGATGATTGATTGGTTACTGTCACAACTAGTGTTATACTACCCACCCAAGCTATCTGTTTTCAAGCGTACTTAATTGTGTAAGTATCTCAATTATTTATAGAGTATTTTAAAGTTTAAATGGGAAAACTTCTCAAACCAAATCAGGTGTTGGTTCACTGTTTGGTAAAGAAATTTTGGGGATTCAGTGTTTTGGGGGTTCATTTTGAGATTAATTCTGTAAATGTCGTCTATTCTGGCATTTGACTCATGATTTGTTTAAACTCCTACTTTTAAAGGGAAGGCAGGCACATAGAAAGGGAATTAAGTTCTGGGTCTGCCACTCAGTACCCATGTGACCTTGAGTAAAATATTTAATTTCTCTAAAGCTGAGTTTCTTCCTCCTAAAATATCAAAAATAATATTGGTCTCACTTATCCTACAGACTTCTTGCAAGGATGAAATAAGATAATGGATGAAAATGTACTTTGTAAATTGTTAAAGCATTGTTGTTGTTTTTTTCAGTCTTCTCAGTCATGTCTGTGACCCTATCTGGAGTTTTCTTGGCAAAGGTATTGGAATGGTTTGCTATTTCCTTCTCCAGTTCATTTTACAGATGAGGAAACTGAGCCAAACAGGGTTAAGTGACTTGCCCAGGGTCACACAGTTAGTGAGTGTTTGGTGCCACATTTGAACTCAAGAGGACCAGTCTTCCTGACTCCAGGCTGGACACGATTCACTGCGCCATCTAGTGGCCCTTAAAGCAATGTACACTGTAGAATGATGTGACAGCTGTGTTTCATTTCTCATGACTCCACAATAGCACATCTCTGACTTGCTCCAGCTACATCTCTGGATACAGACATAGCGTAATTTAGTTTAGGACCCCATGTGTGCCATCTTGGAGAAACTCAGAGGGCCTGACTACATCCTGGCCCATGGGAGAAAGACTCTCCATTTGACCATTTTAAAGGATTCTGTTTAAAACTAAAGGTTTCTGAAGTAGAAATAATGGTAACCTTGAGGGTAAACACCCATTCCATCACAGAAGAGAAGATTAAAGCTGTGCAGCTTGATAGGAGCCCTAGATTTGGAGAAGAGAAGATGTCTAAGTGTTTTGAGAAAGAGTAAAGAAGATCTGGTAGGCAAATATATTGAAGGGAAAGTCAGCCCAAGAAGAATGGAAAGTTCTGCAATTCTGACAAACTAAGGTAGATGCAGAGGGACTTCATCAACAATCAGGGTTTAGAAAGTCATGTGTAGGAAGTGGGAACAAGACTAAGTTATTGAGGTGAATAGAAAAAAGTGTGGTCCCCTGAGAATTGTGTCAGGAGCATTCAAGCTCAGGGCAAACCAAGGCTAGTGAGCAAAGATTTTGAAGAATGACAAAGCTATTGCTCCAGGTAGACAGGATCATGACAATGGACTGTGGTGAGAAGGCTGAACTACTCAACTCTTATTTTGTCTCTTTCTTTTCTAAGGAGAATGATATTTGGACTAGGAAGGAGTGGAAAAAAAATATTTAACAGGGGCATGGGAACCCAAGAAAAGAGAAGAGACAGTCTGCATGTAGCTCTCCTCAGTGAAACTGCCAGGACAAACTACATCCTAAGGTTCTAAAATAATTAGAAGATATAGTTGCTAAGACATTACCAATCATCTTTGAAAGCTCTTGGAGAATAGGGGAAGTGTTGCAGGCTTGCACAAAAGCAAAAATTATCCCATTTTTCAAAAAGAAAAAAGGTATATTCTGCAAACTACAGACTAATGTTCTTAACTTCTTTTACTGGTAAAATCCTAGAATACATTATTAAAGAATCAGGCACATAGTGGGCACATAGAAAAAGAAAAATTGATCAGTCTGTCAATTAACATTTATCAAACACCTACTATGTGTCAAACACTATGCTTAACGCTAGAGGAAAAAAAAAGGTAGGAGACAATGCCTGCCTTCAAGGAGCTCAGAATCTCATAACTAAATGCCAGTATGATTTCATAAAGAAGACGTCACACCAGACTAATCTCATTTTTTTTTGTAGGGTAATTAGACTGGTAGATGAGGTGAATACCATAGATAGAGATTTCTGTGAAGCATTTTTACAAAGTCTCTCATGTTATATTTATGGATGAGAAAGAAGATATTGACTAGATGACAGTACAATTAGATGGATTTGAAACTAATTGAATAAGTGAACCTAAAGAGTAGTCATTAATGAATTGATATCATCTTGGAGAGAGATCTTTAGTGGAATGCTTCAGGCCTGTCCTCAGCCCTGTACCATCCAACATTTTCTTAGCTATAAATTAAAGGCATAGATGGTTTGGCTGCCAAATGTTCCAATGATACAAAGTTTGGAAGGAAAGTTAACATTCTGGGTGAGAGAATTCCATTTGAAGATTTCAACAGGCTAGACCAATTGGCCAAAGTGAATAAAATGAAATTTAAAAGGCATAAGTGAAAAATAGCATGGGGGAGGCATGGCTAGACAACAGTCTGTGCAGAATATCTTCAGTCTGAAGCCAATATAAGTCAGTGTCTCCTGGTAGCCAAAAAAGCCCATGTAATTCTTGAAAGACACATAATATCCAGAAAGAGGGAACGTTAAGGGATCATACAGCTAGAACTAGAAGGCATCCCAGAGGCCATCTAGTGCAGTTTTCTCACTTTACTTATAGGAAAAGTGCAGACCTAGGAAGTTACGACTTGCTCAATATCATACAGGTAGCAAGCATCAGGCAAAATTTGAACCCTGGTCTTCTGGCTCCAGAACCAGTGTTCTGTTTATAGTAATATATCTCTAATTTTCTCTCTGGGGCAGGTCACTTCTGGAGAATTGTGTTCAGTTCTAGGCACCATGTTTTGAATGGAATTTGTCCAAAAGAGGACTGGGATCTTGAAAGGACTGGTTGAAGGACCAGGGAATATTCGTCTTAGAGAAGAGAAGACTGAGAGAGGATATGATTGCTGTCTTCAAGTATTTCAATGGCTTGATGTGGAAAAAGGTTAGACTTGCTTCGCTTCCTTGACCCAAAAGGCAAAGATAGAAGCAATGTGTAATGTAGCAGATAGACTACTGAGTCTGGAGTAAAAAAGATCTGGCCTCAGATGCTTACTAGCTGTGTGACCTTGGGCAAGTTACTTAATCTCTGTTTGCCTCAGTTTCCTTAACTATAAAATAGGGATAATAATACCACCTACCTTGTTGTTATGAGAATTAAATGAGATATTTGTAAAGCATTTAGCACAGTGCCTGGCATATAGTTGGCATTATATAATGTTAGCTACTGTTATTATTAGTTGCTAAGAGGAAAATATAGGCTTGATGTAGACAGGAAAAGCTTCCTAACAATTAGAGCTACATGAAAGTGGAAAGGAAGGTCTTGACCAGAAGTGAGTTCTTCCGTAAGAAAAATCTCCTAGTAGAAGTTGCAAGATCACTCATTAGGGATCTTGTACAAGTGATTCTTGGTCAGGTATGGCCCTTGAGTTCTGTCTTCCAGACAAAACATCCCCAATTCTTTCAACTGATTTTCACATTGCATATTTCTCAATCCTTTGACCTCTTCTGAGTTCTTCCCAAGGTGCGTATGCCTTTACTAAAATGGAGCAGTAGAAAGAGCCTTGGATTTGGAGTCAGAGGCCTTGGGTTCAAATCCTGACTCTGCTGTGTGACCTTGGGCGTAAATCCCTTTTCTGGGCCTCAGTTTCCTCATCTGTAGAGTGAGGAAGGTTGGGTTAAATGGTTTTTGAAGTCTCTGCTGGCAGCAATGATTCTTGTTTAGCAAATCTATTTAGACTCAATAATGCAGTTTTCTGTATAAATAATTAGAGCTAGAAGGACCTTCAAGGCCATCTAGTTCGAACCTCTCATTTTACAGATGAGGAAGCTGAGGTCCAGAGAGAGGAAATGACTTGTCCAAGGTCACCCAAGCCGTATGTAGCAAAGGAACTTGTGGGGTCCCAATTGGAAAAAAGCCATAAAATATAGAAATAAGTGAAAAGCAATAAAGACTTAAAATCTGTGAAAGGTGGAAGTCTGAACATGGTAATCTGTTAACAATCATAACTTAGATGCTGAATTTTATTTTAGACACTGAGTCATAACTTGAGATACTATGACCTATGAAAGCCATAACAAGAATATTGTGACATATATGTGACTAGGATATGATCAATACACAAACTTATGTTTGGGCATAACATTAGCATAATTCCCAAGCTCATTACTAAGTAGGAAACCAAAAATGTCCACCAATCAGTAGTGATGCACTCTGTAACTCCTTCTCCCTTTGTCTGTTTTCTATAATTACCATGGGGATTTTGGGGGTCTTAGCAGGGATCCACTGAACTCTCTGGCCATTGCCCCAGACCAAAGATTGTACCTGTTTTGTAAGTATTCATGACGATTGATTAAACTACTTACTATAATCAGTTTGGAGATACTTGGCCTCTTCCACTGGTATCAAAAGAACACCCCATGGTTATGGGGGAGGTACAGGGATCCCCAGCCAGGAAAATTCCGGACCTTACAGTACCTTAGTGTATAAATCTCAACTCAAGTTCACCCCAGGCATGACCCTCAGAGATAAGGAAGTCCAGTTTCCTCTGTCAGTGGGGCATTTCATCCAGCTCTTCATCAAGAGACTTCTTGTTCATTTTGTCTTTTGGAGAAAGATGCAGAGAAAGGGGGATTTCTTCCCATTTTGCAGGAATAGGTAGGTGGGAGGTGGTTGAAGGCAATATAATATGTCATTGGAAGAGCCAGGATTGGGATTTGGTGAAATGGAGCTCCAGCCCAATGTATTTTTCTTGGATTTACCCTGACTTTTGATAGAACATTATCTCTTATGAAACTGGTAAGGCCAAGTGGTCCAGAAATGTGTTTCTGTGCTATAGAGAATTCAGCCT
Source organism: Vombatus ursinus (assembly GCF_900497805.2). Taxonomy (NCBI): domain Eukaryota; kingdom Metazoa; phylum Chordata; class Mammalia; order Diprotodontia; family Vombatidae; genus Vombatus; species Vombatus ursinus. The sequence continues at coordinate 9,406,773 of NW_020954641.1, forward strand.
CCAGACAGGAAGACAGAGTTTCTTCTAATCACTTTGACTCTTTTTCCAGTTGAGCTTTGGCATATTAAAGCATATTTCTAATCATTTTGATTTAGAAATGAATCTATGACAATGGAATTTTCCCTCTGTGTGTGTCTGTTATCTCACTTTCTTCCTGGGCTTGACAATTCCACTATTGTGAGCAAGGGCCCTTTTTGTTGGACTAATCTTTGTTGGGTGAACAGGGAGAGAGAGCGAGATGGAAAGATACAGCAGAAAAAAGGGAAGTGCTTCTGCCTGTGCATTCATGAATAATGGCTTTATTTTCCTTTGTCATGAATAGTACCGGAAAGGCACCCAGCTCATTGCAGCTGATTTAATAACAGGATAATTATGCCGCATTTTAAGTATTCGGAGGCAGAATTTAAAGTAGGACATTGTGAGTTCTTTCCTAGAGAACATCTAACACGAGCAGGATTATGCTTCATAGAAAACCACAGCAAATCCTTTCATATTCTTTCTGGGCCTGTTCTATTGCCTGACCCTTAAATAGGAGCTAAAAAAAAGGAAAAGGCCCAGAGACTGATTTCCTTCTTGACCTTGGTTTAAACAGAATACAGATCCTCCCATTTATCTATGGTGTAATGGGAAAGGACCTTGGACTTTACATCAGGAGCCAGACTGGTGTCCCATTTTTGCCACTTGCTAGATATGCAAACTTATGCAAGTGACTCCATTTTCCCATGAGTTTTAGTTTCCTTATCTGTAAAATGAGATAATCGACTAAAAGCTGAAAGGTTCATAGGGTCATGGATCTAGAAGAAGAAACTATAGAGGTCGTCTAATTCAACTCCCTCATTTGAGAGATGAATTTGCGACCCAGAGAGGTGAAGGTGCCAGTAATATAGGTAGTAAGTGGCAGCTGGGGCATCTAGGTGGCGCCACAGTGCACAGAGTGCTGGGCCTGGAGTCAGGAAGACTCATCTTCCTGAGTTCAAGTTTATAGACAAGTACTAGCTGTGCGACCCTGGGCAAGTCACTTAACCCTGTCTGCCTCAGTTTCCTCATTTGTAAAATGAACTGTAGAAGGAAATGGCAAATCACTCCAGTATCTTTGCCAAGAAAACCCCAAATGGAGTCACAAAGAGTCTAACAAGACTGAAATGACTGAACAACACAAGTGGTAGAACTTAGATTTGAACCCAGACCTTCTGACTCCAAATACAGCATGCTTTCCATTCCCCCACATTATCCCCAACTACTTGTGTGAAGCATGGATGTTGTGAGGATGAAAAGACATCATGTATGGAAAAGTGTATGCGAAACTTGGAAGCACTATACACAGATAAGGGATTATTTACCATACTTTTTATTGTTTTCCTTGGGACTAGCTTTCCAAATAGGTGGAATAAGTGGTTGCCTATGAAATGTACGTTTGTGATCATTCAGAAATAAGGTTTCCCCACCCACTAGTTGCTGCCTGAAATCCCACTATTAATAACTGATTTCTTTAGCCCCCATTAAAATCATGGAATCACAGATTTAGAGCCAGAAAAGACCTGAGAGGTCATCTAAGTGAGGAATGTAAATTGTAAAATAAATTGTCCTAAGTCACAAAGGTAGCATGTAGCAGAGCTGGTATTTGGATCCAGGTCCTTGGATTCCAAATCCAGGGTTTTCCCCACTCCACCCCACTCTCTCTTGATGCAGATCAACCTGGGAAGACAACACTTTAAGCTGATTAGACTCAGGTATAAATGGGTATCTAAGATCCTTGTCTGAGCTCAAGTTATTATCATGGGGGAGAAGAAGGGAGAGGGATGAATAACTTTTATCAGATTGCTTATGGGGGGCGGGAGAGAGAAAGGTAGAATTTGGAACTCAAAACTGAAAAAAACCCTGAATGTTAAAAATTGTTTTTACATGTAATGGGGGGGGATAAATTATTTTTAAAAGGGGGTGGGGGTGAGGAGGGCTGGGAGGTGGGGAGACAAATTTGGCACATTTTCCAAGAGCCCACTCTCTTCTCCCCAAAAGGATATTCCCCTTCTCTTGCCGATCCTGCTTAGGGCAATTCTACCCTCATAACCTTAGTTGTTTTACTTTTAATTAGGGACTTATAAATTGTTAATCTTCAGTGCAAGACCTTCTACCAATTGAAGTTCCTGCCCCTGGGTCCCGGCACTCTTACCTCTTTATTGATATAGCCATCCTTATTGATGTCATACAAATTGAATGTCCACCTCAGTTTCTCATGGACGGTTCCTCTCAGCAAAATTGACAGAGCAGTTACAAAGTCCTGTTAAGGGGTGGGAGCCACAAAGGACATGACCAGAAAAGCAACACTTGAAACCAGGAAAGCACAGTGATATGCATGTTACTGAGCAAGCATTCAGTGTTTGCTGAACAAATGCATGAATTAATGACCAAATGATTCTTGGGAGAAAACCCATCTTTGCGGCAGCCCTTGTGACCCTGAATCTGTTTTCTATTTATATCCTTGGTGCTTTGCACATAAATGCTTAATAAATACTTTTTTCATTCATTCATTCATGGATCAGAACAACTCAATTTACTGGAGGTAAACTTTCTGAGTTATAGAAAAGATATAAGGGCATGCTTCCTTTGTGAAGGGGAAGACCTACATTAATAATAAGAACAAATATAATGACCATTTACTTTTACTTTTTCATGTCTTATAATTCATGCAGCATATACATTACTATCTCATTTAATCCTTGTAATAACCCCGTGAGCTGGTCAGGGTAAATATTATGATATCCATTTTACAGGTCCCTAGGATCACAGATCAGAAACTAGAGGGGATCTTTTAGGCCAACTAGTCCAATTCCCATTTTATAGATGAGAAAACTGAGGCCCAGGGAAGGAAAGTGCCAGTACACACAGGTAGCATCAGATAAAGGACTTGAACCCAGGTCTGGTATACTGTCCTATGGAGCCTTCTATGATGGATAAAAGAAGATTTAAGGGAAGACATAACTGTCTTCAATATTTGAAGAGATATTGTGTGGGAGAGTGATTAGATTTGTCCTTGGCCCCAGAAGACATAAATAAGAGTAATGGGAAGCAGTAGCAGACAGGCAAATTTAGGGTCAATGAAAGGAGAAACTCTAACAATTAGAACTACCTAAAAAAGGTAATTGGCTGCCCTGGGAGATAGTCCATTTCTCCTCATCTTTAGGTCTCCAAGTATAGGCTGGATGACCATTTAATTAGGGTCATTCTTGGTCGAGTATGGGCTGAATTAGACGGTGTTGAGGATTCCTTTCAGCTCTAAGATTCTGTGAAACTGAGGCTCGGAGGATCAAAGGGATTTGCCAAGGATCATATAGCTAGTAAGTGGCAGGACCAAGAGTCAAACTGAGATTTTCTAATTCCATGTCCAATATTCTTTCTATCACACCAAGTTTCTGGGTTGAGGATAGGGATGGATTTCTTGTGTGTGTACCTAGTCATTGAGATTTTTTTTTTTTTTGCGAGACAATTGGGATTAAGTGACTTGCCCAGGGTCACACAGCTGGTAAGTGTCAAGTACCTGAAGCCAGATCTGAACTTGTGTCCTTCTGACTCCAAGGCCAGTGCTCTATCCACTGCACCATCAAGCACCCCTGTCATTGTGATTTCAATAAGGTGTTGTCTGCTGTTAGGGCCAATGGAAAAGAGTTAGTCCAATGAGTCTTTAGAAGGCTGTTATTTGCCCTTCATTTTTGAAGAAGACTAATGGCATCATGGAATGATGTCTTGACTTGTGAGTGAATTGGATTTAAGTGAGGCAGAGCTGCACGAAGTGGGTCAGCCTCATTCTCTCTTCCAGAGTCATCCAGATGGGAATTTGAGGGAAAGGTGATAGGGCAGCCTGAGCATTCGCTGCCTTAGAAGTCAAGAGAGTTCTCGTCCCAGCACTCTCACTAAGACGCTGTGTTACCTGGGGCAAGTCATTTCACTTTATAGGACCTCAGATTCCTATTCTATAAAATAAGGAAGATTGGCCTATGCATAAGATTCCTTTCAGTGATATAATTCTATGGTTCTAATTAATGACCATACCTCAAACTTTACAGAACCCGTCTGAGTAGTATCAAAGGCATTGAAGAGATAATGAGCATACATGCTTGCATCTGAAAAACAAGAAAGGGCATCTTTATTAGGGGGCTAAGGAGGACATAATACCACAAGAAATTGCTTTGGGAAGGCCCTTTCCCCTCATTGTGAGCCTTTTGCTGTGAATATAACCCCCTGTCTTTGTCAAGAGAAGAGCTAAGGAGCCAAGAGGGCATGGGTATGGAACTTGTAGAGTACCACACATATACCACGAGGCACCACACTTGGAGAGTATCCCTTCCCAATGGGGAGAATAGTTGTGTATGGCATATGATGGCCTGGGGTAGAATCTCTTTAAAACCTGCAAAAAATTACTTCTTTCTGCCTCCCTCCACTCAGCTCAACTTACCTCCATGTGGGAAAAACTGTGAGTATATCTGTTTGAATGTTTCTTCATTAACCACCCCACTGGGACACTCCTGTTTGGGAGAAAAGAGAAAGAGTCTCTGTGTGCTATCTGAATACTCCCTGCACAGATAACAGGCTGGGCAGATTGCATGTAGATTGGAACAGAGATGATTCCCATTCATCAGGCTGGATTTTCGTGCCAATCCCTGGGCAAGCAAGTGTTGTGCTTGATGTTAGCAGCCTATATTGCATTAATCACAATGCATAACGGGGCCATTACTAATCCCTATGGGACAGGGTGGGTAAACAACTAAATAAGATTAAGAAACCTGCCTATGATGAAATCACAAAGCCGAAGATAAAGGCAACTGTCAGGTTTTAGTGTTACTAAAGTAAGCAGTTTGGAGGTAGCCCAAGCACTGAAGCTGCCTGTTGACTAACTGGGGGGGGCGGGGAGGGGAACTGGGGAGGATTGAGATCAAATGAAAGTAACATTTAAATGCAGGTGAAGTTTATCCTTGATATTCTTCTTTCTCCATCCCCTCCCTTTGCACCTCTATCTCCCCTCCTGAAAAAAACTGCACCCCCTCCCCAGGTGCTTTGCCTACTCCACTATCTAGGGCTTTGGTATTAGACGTTAACCAAGTTTAATGTTAGCACAATATTCCTGAATTTTAATAATGGACTTTTGAAAGCCAAAAAGCTTTCAAGACTCTGTCTAGCGACAGAGTTTGGGGAATACATTCAGGTGGTGAAGGAAATATCTGGGACAGGACGAAGGCAATTGCTGCGTCTCCACCTCCCCAAAGTCCTTTAGCTATGGCCAGCCTGGGGATAAGCCAGGCTGAACTGGTGATGGACTTTGCTAGGAGATACCATACCTATAGCTGAAGCCAGAAACCTTCCTAACTTGGTAGGATCTGCTAGCACTTGCCCTCCCATGGCATAACCTTCCAGAACCCCAGACTCACTTCTACCCCATACATAGGAGGAGGACTTCAATGGCAGAATCCCATAGAAGTATTTAACCCTAATTGAGGAGCCTCCTGGGATCACTGGGTTCTTACATTTTTTGGGGGGTTCTTACATTTTTAAAGCCTCTGTATAGGACTTGTAGCTCCCTCTTGGAGAAGTTGGTCTGTGCCTCAAGCTGCTCCAGTCCCTCAGGCCGATGGCACACCATGGTCATCTCCAGCTCATCCTCAATTTTATCTGGAACCAGAGGAGACAACATTGGAGATGCTAGACTTTGGAGTCACTCCAGATCCATCAGAGGGCCTTCAGTATTCTAAGACTTCAAGGAATCCATGATCGGATAGTATCTGTAGCCTATTCTGATGGCAATCCATCTAAATGGCCTAGACATTATCTCCGAGTGATGATGTGAGCTGTAACAAATGTGGGTGGCTATCTTCCTTTTGACATTTGTGTATTGGAAGGAGGAAGGAAGGAAGGAGGAAGGATTTTATTAGGTATCCATGATGACTTTGGGGGGAAACAAGGTGATATTGACTGAAGGGTAGCAAGTATTCTATGATGTCTATGAGTAGAGGTCCCAGGACCCTAATGGTAATGCCTGTTGTAATCAGAAAGTCTCTGTTAACAAGTTGGGTCAATGTTAAATAAGACTGTGGTTAGGAGGCATAGTTCCTGGTATCCCTTCTGTTAGTACCCCTTTGCTCATTTGGTCGTGCCTGCTGATTGTGTATCCCCACCACACTCTAAGATCATCTTTGTTTTAGCCAGTCCATACCAAATGGAAACAGAATCCTAAGATCATAGCTTTAGAATTGGAAGGGACCTCTGGTGTCATCTAGTCCAACCTCCACCCCCCACCCCTTATCCTTACCTTATTTTATATATGAGGAAACTGAGGCCTGGAGAGGTTAAAGGACTTGTCTCATGTCACATAGGTAATAAGCATCTGAGGTGGGATTTGAAATCAGGTCTTCTGACTCTAACGGCCTTTTCACTGTAACATGACCTTACCCCATAATAAAACAGGTTTTCTATTTCTTCAGAATTTGACTCTACCCAATAGCCATGAAAAAAATCTCCCCAAATAGTTGTTCTAGCTATGTGACTGAAGCTTCTGAACATCCCTGACAGACAAGTAAGTGATAGGAATAGTAAGTACCACAACCTCTATCCCCACACCCCAAATAATGCTAATAAATAGAGGCAGATTTTAGAAATTTGTTAATATTTCACTGTTTGGGATTCTAGTAATTGTAAGAGAAGTAGGGACATGCTCAGAAAGTTTTAAAATAAATGCAACTTTATTACTTTTAAGCAATAATTTAAACTTAACTAATAAATTGGTAAGAATATTTGTAATTACCATCTCCATTGTATATAGATGAATACTTCTGAATCTGGCAAGGTGACATATTGTTCTCTTAAAATGGATTAAATGTGACTTTCTATAACCTTATTTACACTATTAATTTGTACTCTGTATGTAGAAAGGACACAGTAATAATTATAATAACTAACATTTATGTAGTGCTTACTATGTGTCAGTCACTGTGCTAAGCACTTTACAATTATCTCATTTCATCCTCACAACAGATAGCAGGTGTTATTATTATCTCTATTTTTCTGTTGAGGAAACTGAGGCAGAGAAAGGTTAAATGACTTACCCAGAGTTCCACATCTAGTGTCTGTGGCTGGATTTGAACTCAGATCTTCCCAAATCCCAGCCTGGCTTTCTATCTACTGTGTCACCGAGCCACCCCTATAGTTATACAGTGCCAGTGCAGACTAATCCAAATTACAAATGAACAGAGTACAAATTAATGAAGCTTTATTGTGGGGAAGAATAACTATCTTTCCTAGTACAAATAACCTTAGAAGAAGCCAGAGGATTGAATATAAACAGAAATAACTGCCATCTCACTGAATGCTGTGGGTTGAGTAGGACTGCTTCCTGAAGAGAAATAAGCATCTTCCTCTGAGTATTTCCAGAAGACTTTCTATGAATTTCCTACGCTAAAGAATTAATTAGCTACCTAAACTCTCTCTGATAGCTATTGTATGAACATCACCAAATCCATATATTGAATTCCTATAAATCTGGGCTGGAAAAAATAGTGACATGGTGAGTTACATACCCATGAACATTTATAAGGCATCATAAATCTCATGATAAGCAACACAACTACATGCTTACTACATAGCTCTGCGAGCATCCTTTGTGAGTACAGGTATACTGGGCTGTCCATACATAGTTTCCTACTAAGTGTTGATTTCTCTACTATGTTGTCAGTTTCCTGTGAAAGTGACCCCTTTCTTTTCTCTTCTATTCCACAAAAACTGGCATGTCAAAGTGAATTTTTCTTCTTATAGACCGTTCTGAAGGAATTACAATTTTGTAATTCTCCAAAGATAGGTCAGAATAATTTAAGCCTCTTTGTGAGAAATGCAAAATTCAGAACTGCCATCATATTTATTGTGTGAAAACATACTATTTTATCCTGGTGAAAAGAAAGCAGATTATCACAGACAAATAAGTCCCATTGTCTATATACAAGAAGCACTATAGCATTGTTGATTGAGAATTGGCCTCAAAGCCAGGAAGACCAAGGTTTAAATCCTGCCTCTGACACATACTAATGGTGTCATTCAGGACAAGTCTTTTAACCTCTTAATAATCTGGACCATTCCCTAAGACTAGATCTAAGTTGTAGAGAAGGTGCCGATTTGCATTGATAGAGGGAGCTTTGTCACCAAGTAGTTCTAGTGATATTAAAGGTCCAGTCCCTAGCCCAGATCATACCCAAGATGTGAAAAAGTCTTACTTCTTGGTATCCTTAATTATCCTATAGTTGGAGTTGAAAGCTCAAGTTGATATTACTTAAATATTGCCGATCTTTATATAATATTGCAGTAAATCAAATGGCCACTTAAGATGTTCTAAATTCAACTTATTTTAAAATAACAAGCCATTAGTTTAAAAAAAATCCATACCTATTTTATAGATCTGAGGGCATCTTTAGTGAGTACAGGTACATTGAGCTATCTATCTATTTACGCCTAATAAACGTTCCTCTCTACTGTATTGTCAATTTCCTCCAAAATTGATCCCCTTCCTTTCTCTTGCTTTTATCTGTCAAAGTAAGTTTTTCCTTTACAGACCATTAGATAGAATTGTAAGAAAGAAGAGTCTCTCTTGATTTACATTATAACTAAGAGTGGGGAAAAGAAAGTGTTAATATAAATAAGAAAAACAGATACAGCATCTCTGAGTAAGGATCACTTTTTTTTCCATTTTTTTGGTTTTTGTGTCTTATCACTACTTCTAAGTTTCTATCCTATCTAGAAACCATGAAAGCAGCCTATTTTTTCCTTAATAATACCTTATTTCTGTTTGCCTGCCCAGAGCTGAATGCTGCCTAATTTCATAGAAAGCAAAGCTTTCTTTGGACATCTGGGCAAATGCAAGCACAGGAATCCTATGTGGAACTGCATAGCTGAGTAAATTTGAGAGATTACTTCTGTTTCCAAATGATGGCTGCTTACCATAGGCTTTTATTAAAAATGTACCAAGTAATTATTGAAATATCAAATATTAAACCCACTTCATTAAGGCTAAACTGGGCTTTATTAATAAATGATTTGTTTACAGTCTGAGAGGCTGGATCAATTTCCACACCAAACCAACTATCTAATTTCTTTTTATTTGACTATTGACCATCAGACTTCTTTTGGGAACTTCACTTTAACTCTTTTACCTAGTGTTTCTGTACAAAGAGGTTCTGTTAGCTTGCCCAGTGGTCTGGCCTAAATGGAGACAGATTCTCAGAATGTCTTAATACCGAGGGAAGGAGTTTCGTTATTAATATTGCCCTCGCTGTAGCACAAGATGAGAGATTTCTCCTCTCTGGTTTCTCATCAATATTTATCTTTTGTAAAGATTTCAGAAGGGATTCCCAAAGTCTCCCATCTCAGCCTACTTCCTTCACAATGCCCTCAGTCCATTCAAGGCTGTCACAGAGGATCTAGGAGAAGCTCCCAACTTCCTCTGGTTGGTGGGAGGAGGAAACAGGAAATAGGAAACAGGATTCTGATTTCCAGTATTTTTCTTTTTCTTTCTGCAGAGCTTATAAAAGGAACCTCTAAGAACAGAAAGGCATTTTGATATACTAATGGACCATCCTCTAGGCTGAATCTGGACTGTGAGGAAGAAGTTTAATTATAATAATAATGAGATGAGAGTAATAGTACCTTACATTTATATAGTTCTATTGATTTTTTTTTTTTTTTGAAACTAAGTCTTTCTATCTTGCCCAGGCTGGAAATGCAGAAAGCCTCAAAGGCCTGATCCCATTGCAGATTGGCACAGGATCCTGTTTCTGACCTGGCCCAGTTCACTCCTCCTTAGCAGAGTGAGGGGGTCCCTCACTCTTGGGGCTCACCATATCAGTGCCAGACTTAGTTTAGATACCTGACCAGCTTAGCACACTGAGCCCAAGTGATCCACTAGCTTACATCTTCCCAGCAGTAAGGACTACAGGGATGTGCCTCTCTTGGCCAGGTCTACTGATTTTTCAAAGAACTTCCAACATCTATTACTCTTTGATCCCCACAAAACCCCTGAGAGGTAGGTAGGGCACATGTTATTATCTCATGTTATTATTTAATGGGTAAGGAAACTGATACACAGAAAAATTAGGCAACTTTCTGTTTATCATATTTTCTACTTTTATTTGTCACAATAAAAGGGGGTTCTTGCACTGGGGGAGAGGTTGGATTAGATACCTTTTGAGGCACCTTTCAACTCTAAGACTCCATGATTCTGGCTGCTATAAGGTCAAACAACTTATAGTGACATAACTGGAAGTAGAACCCAGGTATTTTGTTTCCCAGTGCTCCACTCAGCCATGGAAACAAAATCTTACTGACTTGGTTTTATTTGCAGTGAGTTAGATCTGGGGATGTGCTCATTCGTCTAGGTGCTTTCTTCTTGCCTTCCATCTACGTACTGGAATTAGGAATAAAGCATATTTTGCTGAAGTGCAGCAAACGAGCATGTCCACGAACATGCCTACAGAGGGCACTGCTTCTTAATGCTGCCCCTTCCTCCCCACCTCGAAAAGGCCTTCCCTGCCAAGGTGGACTTGCTAACAAGGGACTCAGAAAAGGAGGCTACTGATGATCATAATTAGTATGTATTGAACACTGACAAAGAAGCTTTTCCTGTGATGGGTATGTGACAAGATAGTCAAATGAGTTTACATTTACCTCTCTGATACTGGTAATACCAGCCGGTGATGTCTAGGAGAAAGTAAGAAAACATTTTACCAATCCTATTCTTTAAAAATAACAACATTCACTTTGTTTTTCAATGGAGATGCTGCTTTGAGGATTGGGATCCCTTTAGTATGTTCCCCTGTCCCACTTTGAGAGGAATTTTGCTCAATTGTACTTGGGAATTGGAATGGCATCTTCCCTAACTTGGACCAAGAGGCAAAGGAAAAGTTGCTACCCCTGAGGCAGCATGGACACTACCTGTGTGCTCAGTCATGTGACCAAAGAGGAATGGGATGGGGGTGGGGTGGGGTGGGGTGCATGTTGAGATGTAGATGAGATCCAGTGGATGTAGGTGGTTCTGAAGATTAGTTGGTGAAAACCTTTCAATGCAAGCCCTCTCATCACACCATTTTCCTACCTCCAATTTTACTTCCCTAGAAAGGAAATCAGAGAATCTTAGAATTTCCTTTCCCTTCATGACATCTTTAGATAACTCAGTTGAGGAAAAGGAGTATTTGCTTCTGTAGAAAAAGGTGGTCTTGCATGTGTGGACAATACAGCAGGGGATTGTATATGCACTACTACACTTAGGAATCATTTGGCACTTAGTGGATCAGAAACAAATCTAAATAAGGTTGCAATAGAATTAATTGATTCTTGCCAGGTCATAGGAATAGGGAATCTTCAATGCATTGAAATGCAATTCAACAGGCATTTATTTATGAAATACCTACTCTATGTTAGAAGTACTAGGCATACAGACACACAGTTCCTGCCCTCAAAGAGCTTACATTCTGTTGGATAGGGAAATATCAAATTCACTGCTTTCTTGTGTTCTCTTCTCAAGGTAGCTTTTAGGCAGCCCAAGCCTTTTAACATAAACTCCCCATCTAGTACTTGTAGACTATTGTGGTCAGTGCTTTGTGTTGCTATCAGGAAGAAGTGTGAGAGTGAGTGACTCACTCCAGGAAGATCAAGAGGCCAGAAGGACAAGTCCCCATATTTTTTAATATGCCACTCTGTGCAATGACTGAAAAATCATAATTTGACCTTGAGTGATTGAATTATTGAATGATTGATTGATTTTTATGTGACAGAAATCTATGTAGCTAGGAATGTTTCCTATGCTTTATTCCTATAATTCTTGTGCCAATATTCCCAAATACCTTATACCATCAAACTCAAACTTTCAGCCTGTTAAAGATGTGGCATTTGGGAGAATCTGGGTTCTTGAAGGCTGGGCCAGTGAAGCATAAACTTTCTTAGGTTCTATCAGGCTGTGAAGGCTTTGAGAATAGTTCCAATAACAGACTAGAACAGCCACTATACGCTGAAGATCATCGATTTAGAATGTGAAGGGCCCTTGGAGGCTGTTTGGCCCAACCTCATTTCATAGATCAGATGAGATTGAGACCCAGAGAGATGACCTGAGAAGTCCATGGTCACACAGGTAGTAAATAATTTGTGGCAAAGTCAGGCTAAGAACCTAAGACTTCTGACTCCAAGACCAATGCTCTTCCTACTATGCCTCTCAGCTTTTGGCCATGGCAATCCATGAAACAAAGAAAATCTATGGGCCACAGATACACTTAACATTTTTACAGTAAGTCATACTGATCTTGACATTCTTGCTATAAATTAAACCAGAAGACAAAAGGAAATTGCAGTCAAATGGAAGGATTGGTCACAAGTTCTCCTTGGAGAGGCAAATAGAGAAGCTGGTAGAACTGATTTTATCATGTGTCTAAGGGCAAAGAGAAAGATTGCATGGGATGTTTGTTCATCTTGTCTTGTAGTGATTATGACAAGCTTGGGCAAAAAGACCACTATGAGGATAACTATACTAATGTCTGTTGCAAGGGATGAAAGGATAGATAAATTCTAGTAAGAACCCAATAGACCCTTTGAATTGAATTTGCATATGCTCTAATACTCAGTTCCTTATACCAATGGTTCTCAAAATATTTGGTCTTAAAACCGTTTTATACTCTTAAAAATTATTGAGGACCCCAAAAAGCTCTTCTTTGTGTGGGTTACATCTATCAGTATTTACTGCATTAGAAATTAAAACATCTTAGTATTTTTATGAAAACAGTTTTGACCTTATAGACACTCAGAAAGGGTCTTGGAGATGCCAGTGGGTCCCTGGACCACACTTTGAGAACCGTTGTCCGATGCCAATGAAATCAAATGTCTGGTCTCTATTCCAATCTGGTTCTGTAGTGGTCTCTTTCTGGATTTAGGGAAGAGAAATATAGTTCATGCTCACAGAGAACTTATCTTGCTATAATTTGTTAATATCAAAAACAAAGGACATGGTGAGGACATGTGCTAGTCTGTGAAATTAGGCACCCAGATGGACTCCCTTTGTTCTGACCAAGGACAAGCAATAGCAATTAAGAGCCCCTGTGGAGGAAAGGGGTTTAGTCTGACTTTAGTCTGACAAGACTGCTTCAGGTTTGGTGAAACTGAAATTGTATTTTGCTCCCTGGGAGTATATAGTCTCCCAATGCTTTGAACATTAAAAAATTAATATAAACAACTCCTTTATGCATTTATACTTGTCTTTAAAAATGCTGTCGAAAGGGCTGCCAGATACCCCACATTTCTTCCCTAGTAGCAGTAAATTGTGTAATTTTAAAGAGGTAAATGAGATTAAAAATCTTCACAATATGCATTAAATTTCAGTGAGGTCCACTGTTCCCAAAGTCACAGGAAACAGAAAAGCCAGGCTAGAGAGGTCATTAGATCCACCTCTCCAGGTTACACAGGAGAGCAAACTGGCTTCCCAAACTATCTCCTGACATTAGACTCTTCTGGGCCTGCCTGAAAGACAAGGAATCTTTGGGTCTTTCAGGGGATCCTGGTGGGCCATGGTTTCCTGGGGCAAAGGGCTAATCAGGCCTCTTCAGATATTTTGATGAGCTGAGCTGATTCTAGAAAGCAAAGTCATCACAAGACTTCTCCCTTCAGGGAGTCACATAAAACTGTTCTGTACCACCTGTTTGCTCCCAAACTTTGAGAATCTTGGGATCACTGATTTAGAGATGAAAAGAACCTTAGAGACCATTTCATCCAATCCCTTTCTATACAGGGCAGCTAGTGGAGCAATGGAAAGAGGGCTGGGCCTGGAGTCAGGAAGACTTCCTTAGTTCAAATCCAGCTTCAGTCACTTCCTATCTGTGTGACCCTGGGCAAGTTACTTAACCCTGTTTGACTCAGTTTCCTCTTCTGCAAAATGAAATGGAGAAACCACTCCAGTGTCTTTGCCAAGAAAACTCCAAATGGGGTTAAGAAGAGTCAAACACAACTGAAATGACTGCATAACAAGAAAGTGAAGACTGAGACAGGTTGCATAGCTAATAAGTGTCTGAAGCGAAATTTGGATTCGGGAGTTCCTGACTCCAAGTTCTGAGCTCTATCCACTAAATTTTCTGTTTTCAGCTTTGCTATTTCCTCTATTAGATAGTATAATCCTTTATTTTAGGGAGTGATCTTCTTTATCCCAAACAGCCAGCACAGTGCCTAGCACATAAGTAGGTGCTTGATAAAATGTTTGTTGATTGAACAAATGAATGAATAAGACCCCACCCAGGAATGAGCCAAAGAAGTCAGGTTGGGAAGATGGGAGAGGCTGCTTGTCAACTGGATGAGCCAGAAGCATCCAAGGTGGGGAATTCAGAAAGTATTAAAGGGAATTGAGTACAAATTGGGTTGCAAGACCTCCTAGGAGGCTAGCCTCAGATTAGAGATCTGCTAAACAGGAGGCTCCAAAGAGAAAAAGAAACTCAAAGCTTAGTGTCTTTTTCCTTAGCTAGGCATTCACTGAATCACAGATTCAGAACTGCAAGGATTCTTGGAGGTCATCTAGAAAAACCCACTTATTTTATTTTTTATATTCAATTTTTTTAATTTTTAAATTTTTTATTTTATTTTATTTTCAGATACAAATTCTCTCCCCCCCACAATGAGAAATCAAGAAAAACAAAGCCCGTTACAAAAATGTACAGTCAAGCAAAACAAATTTCTGCATTGGTCATGTATATTATATGTCTATGTCCATGTCTGTATCTATCTGGTGCAGTGAATAGAATGCCAGGCCTGAAGTCAGGAAGACTCATCTTCCTGAGTTCAAATCCAACCTCAGACACTTACCAGCTGTGTGACCCTGGGCAAGTCACTTAGCCCTGTTTATCTCAGTTTCCTCATCTGTAAAATGCACTGGAGAAGGAAATGGCAAACCACTCCTGTATCTTTGCAAATAAAACCCCAAATGGGGTCAACAAGAGTTGGACACAACTGAAACCATTGCACAACAGCATATCTATCTATACTATCTATCTCATCTATGTCTATATTTTTTATATCTATTTCTATAATTTATGTCTATCATCTATTTCTATAATCTGTATCATCTATGCCTATATCTATATCACCTTCATCTCTGTCTTTATCTCTGCAGGTGGGTTGCATGAGTCTTCTGGAATTGTCAACCCCCTTATTTTTCACATAAAAATAGGAACAGGAAAAGTTAAGTGACTAATCTGAAATCACTTATGTACTAAATAGCAGAGCTGGGGATTCAAAGCCAGGTCCTCTGCCTCCAGGTCCAATATTCTTTGTACTATACCTCATCAATCCCCTCTCAGCTACTCTCCCATTCCTTCTCCCCACTGAGCCTTCTGAAAATAATGTCGATGTATTACTTTCCAATAGAGTGTAAGCTCCTTGGGGGCAGGGACTTTTTGATTTATGTCTTGGTATCACCATGACCTCTAGTTGTGCCTGGCATGTATGAGCCATCTTAACAAAGGCTTGCTAAATGGACAAATCTCCAGATAGCTAACTGTAAATGTGATTTGTGGTACCAAGAATGCTCAGAATAGCCAACTTTTTTTCTTCAGGCAAATTTAAAGTTATTTCTTATATCAGATCTGAATTCTTGAGGTAGAGTTTAAAGGTTTCCAAAGTTCTTTGCATGTATTATTTCATTTGATACTCACAATAGCTCTGTGAGGTAGTTGCCCCTATCATTCCCATTTACAGATGAGGAAACTGAGGCTGACAGGGGTTAAGTGATTTGCTCAGGGTCACATAGTATCTGAGCCAGGATTTGAATTTAAGTCTTTTGTCCCACATCCAGTATTCTACTCATTATACCACCTAGGTGGATCATGCCTACAGACAGAAGTCCCTTTGTCCCCGAGAGAAAACTTCAGGCATATAATTTCCCTCTGGAAAATGTCTTCGAATAAAATAGTTAATGATTTACTCATGGGCACCCTGATCTGCTCCTTAGAGGTTTCCCCTCTACAGTTAGAGGGAATCTCCAGGAAGCAGCAGCCTTTGTCACCTGAGAGTATTCAGAGGCTAGTTGGATATCCTCTTACCACTTCCCCTCTGGCCTCAGTGAGACATTGGCCCAGAAAGAATTGTAGAGAATAGTCAATTACTTGGCATTAAACTGAATAGCCAAGGGACATCTGGGCCAGGCCTTGGAGAAGTGATTAAGAATGGAGTTCTAGGGGGTCAGCTAGGTGGTGCGGTGGATAGAACACTGGCCCTGAAGTCAGGAGGACCTGAGTTCAAATCAAGCCTCAGACCAAACACTTGACACTAGCTGTGTGACCCTGGGCAAGTCACTTAACCCCAATTGCCTGAAAAGAAAAAAAAATAGAAAAAAAAAAAAGAATGGAGTTCCATAAAGTGATAATGGGTCTCAGAAAGAAAGACCAAGAATGAAGTATAACCTACGGTCGGGCTTTATTCTTCTTCCCACCCGATGAGCCGAAATGATGGTATATCCTTAAAACAACCCTTAGGAGCTGGAGGAAAAAGAAGTCCTGGAAAGTGATACTGGTGCATTTCAATTTTAAGGTAGGGAAACTGAGGCAGAAAGGTTTGTTCAAAGGACTACTGTGTCAGTCTTTATATTCAGGCTGTTATACAATTCCTGTGTTTTTTAATTGCCAGACACCCCTCATACAGAGAATAATAAGAATAATAAATAACTAGGATTCACATAGCGTTTTAAGGGTTGCAAAATACTCTATGAATCATCCTCACAACAATCATGGGAGGTTGGTGCTTTTATCACCCCTATTTTATAGATGAAGAAATTGGCGCACAGAGGTTAAGTGACTTCACTTGCACAGCTAGAAAGTATCCAAGTCTGGATTTGAATTTGGGTTTTCTTGACTCCAGGTACAGAACTGTATTCACTGCCCCACCTGGCTGCCTCTGTGAAACTTTCCTGACTCCACCTTGTTGCAGTGAGGGCTAGGGTGATTTTGTGGTCATGTAAGGACTCTGTATAGCGTCATTTATAAAAAGGCAGCCTCTGTTTATAAGCAATGGGCAAAGGCCTTTGGAAGCATTTAATTTTTCAAATTAAAATTAAAAGCTAGGTGGCACAGTGGATATAGTGTTAAGCCTGAAGTTAGGAAGACTCATTTTCCTGAGTTCAAATCTGGACTCAAACACTAGCTGTGTGACCCTGGCCAAGTCACTTAACACTGTTTGCCTCAATTTCTTCATCTGTAAAACAAGCTAGAGAAGGAAATGGTAAACCACTCCAGCATCTTTGCCAAGAAAACCCTAGATGGTCAAGGTCAAGAAGAGTTGGGCATGCCTGAAAAACGACTCCGTAACAATTTTAAAAAGCATTTTGAACATATGTCTATATTCCATTTTCCCTGCTCAGATTTGAGCTTTAAGAGTTGGAAGACATTGTAGAGGTTATCTTAGCCACATGGAGGAAGCATTGTCTAATAAAGACCATTTGATTTACAGACAGGGAACTTGGTTTTGAATTAAGGCTCTGACACTTGCAATCCCTGTGACCTCAGAAAATCACTTAACCTCTTTGTCTTCAACCTCCTCTTATGTAAACGGTGAGAATGTTTGACTAGATGATTTCTAACATCCCTTCCAGCTCTGTCTATGATCCTAATTCCCTCAGTAATGCATGAATCTCTTTTGCAAAGTGGACTCACACCTTTGCTGGTGTACTTCCAGTGATGGTAAGCTCATTATCTACTGAGAGCATTCATTGCACTTCTTGGACAGTTGTAATTATCAGCAAATCCTTCCTTATTTTGAACTAACATATGTCTCACCCCATTAGTCACCCTGAGAACCAGCATGACAGCAGATAGAGGGCTGGACTCAGGTTGAGGAAGTATAGGGTTTCTATCCTGCCTCAGATACTAATTTTGTGATCCCAGGAAAGTTACAGGATCACAGACTGATAGGATTTAGAGCAGAAAAGGTAATCAGGGGTCATGTGGTCCAATCCATATTCAGAAAAAGAACTCATCCTGCCTCAGCAGAAAGACTTTCAGTGAGATATGCTGAACTCATTACCTCCTGAGGCAGCCCTTTCCATTTAGGAATATTTCTAATTTTTAAGAAGTTTTCCCTGACACCCTTAAATTTACCTTCTTTACAATGTCTTCCTGTTGCTCCTGGTTCTTCCCTGAGGTCAGATAGGACAAGTCCACTCTATTTCCCTTATGATAGCACTCAAATACTGGAGCACAGTGGTTTTGCTCTCCCTCCTTGCCTTCACTAAACTATACATCACCAGTTCTTTCACCTGATACTTATAAGTCATTCATTCACTAACTCACTCATTCATTCATTTATTCATTCTCTCTGAAGTCAGAGGACCTGGGTTTAATTCTTTCTTCTTATGACTTTGGGCAAGTCATTTAATCTTCCTGAGCCTCAGTTTCCTCATCTGTAATATGAGGTCATTGGCCTAGATGTCCTCAGAGGGTTCTTCCAGCTCTAGCTCCTATGAGTGCATGAAAAATTCCCAGATTTTCCCCAAACTTCAATCTGACCCTGCCTCCTCCATCTTGTAGTTGTGAAGTGAAGTCTTTGAACCTGTGTATAAGGCTTTAAATTTTTCTCTATTAAATTTCATATTACAAGATACAACCTGATGATCTAACCTATCAAGATCTCTTCGGATGTTGACTGTTATCAAGTGTGTAAACTACCCCTCCCAGTTTTTGGCCCTCTCTGAGTGTCCATAGATCTTTGAGACTCAATATCCTCATCTGTGAAATGGGAGTGCTAATAGTACCTACTCCCCCAATGGTAGTTATGAGGTTCAAATAAGATAATATATGTAAAGTATTTTGAAAACCTTAAAGTGCTATAAAAATGCCAGTTATTATCATCACCATCATCACTGGTCCAAGACTTTCCTCTGAAGAAGTACAGAATGTCTCTAATCCCATTTCCTCAGGACAACCCCTCAGATATTTAAAGACAGTGATCTTCACCAGGGGTATGTTGGTAAATATTTAACTACTGAATCTCTGGAGAAAAACTCCGCCCACAACACACTTTTAAGTTTAATCTCCAGTATTAACACTTTTCCCATCACTTTCTTAATTCTATACAATCAACAAACCAGTGAGTCAAGCCCTGATTTGTAGCAGTTGCCTGTCTCAGAGGTAGAAATGCTCCCACTGAAAATGTAATAATTGGCTTGGAGCCCTGAGCAAGCTAGCTCGAGCACACCCCTCACTCCCACCTAAATGTACTATCCTTTGGATTAAGAGTCTTAGGTTCATGTTGAATGGCAATTGGCTGGCATTGCTTTTATATATTTTAACATTAAATAAAATGAACAGACTTTGATTAAGCCCTATGGTCAATATATCAAGCTCAGTGCTGCAGAAGATACACAGATAAATATTTTCTCTGACCTCATGGAACTTACAATCTAAAGGGTGTTCCAAAAGCGTTAGTGCAGTTCTAACTATCAAAGCTTAAAACTTTGGAGACATCCTGTTTAGCTAGTACATAGATAGCTATAAAACAAATTAGAATGTGAGGAGTCCATAAAAGTGCAAATACATGCTATGAGTTCAGGTGGAAAAGAGATCACTATTGTTTGACAAGGTCAGGCTTCCTGGTGTGGGTAAAATTTAAGCAAGGCCTTGAATCCATCAATCAATAGGCCTTTATTAAGAACCAACTGTGTGCAGGTAGAGATGGTGATGGGGAAGGGAAGTCCAGATGCAGGGAATGGCAAGAGGTGGAAAAACATAGGGCATCCAGTATTCTAGTTTGGCTATAGAATAGAGTATATGAGGAAAAGATGAAAAACAAAAGAGACTTGAATACTCTCTGGTCGTTGTTCAGTTGTGTCTGACTTTATGTCACCCCATGTAGGTTTTCTTGGCAAAGATGCTAAAGTGGTTTGCCATTTCCTTCTCCAGTGTGTCCTCAGTTTACAGATGGGACCTAAAGCAAACAAGGTTAAATGACTTGCCCAGGGTCACACAGCTAGTAAATGTCAGAGGCCGGATTTGAACTCAGATCTTTCTGACTCCAGGTCGGGTGCTCTATTTATTGTACCACCTAGCTACCCCTTCTGGCTGTCACTAGATGAGTATTTATGAAATCCCATATGCACACATTTGTATAAAGATCATTGACTGTTTCAATATTCAAGAAGCTTGGAAATGTGTTTGCTTTGTCATTATATTCCTAGAACTTAGCCCAGTTCCACACACACAGTAGCTGCTCAATACCTGCTTATTGAATGAAGAATGCATTTGTGTGTATTGTAGGTGCTGTGTAGGTGATGAATGTGGGTTTAGAGGTACCCGATAAGAATAATATTTGAGAGAAATTTGGGAAGAATGAGTTAAATCTGCTACCATAATTGGGTAATTCCCATGTTTCTGTCCTCTGTCCTCAGTACTCCAAATACTCCTTGGTTTATGGCTTTGGCCTGGGTTAAGCAATTCCTTAGCAGGAGAAAGGAAATAGGAAAGTTCCCCCAATATGAACTCATTGTCCCCTCCCCCCATCCCCAACCTCACAAAAAAAAAGGGGACTGTTGCGGTCAGTGGCTGAAAGCATGTGTGCTTAGATTGAGTCACTCATCCTGGGACAGATGCTGATCCAAGGTCTTTCTCCAGGCCTGAGATTGGGAGACTTTTAGTAGTGGATACTCTTAGTAAGTGAAATCCGGGCGGATACTCTTTGAATTATTAATGAGCATACTCAGCTTTGATTATTTTCTTCTTTTGGGGAAAGGTTATTCACAGAAACACCTTTGATGAGTTTACACAATGCATCACAATTGGACATATTTTATATGGGAGGCTTTGTAGTGATAATGGTTCTGTCTCATTTAGAAGAAATCAGACATTATTAACTTCCTTATTTATTAATGCATTGATTTCTATAAATGTCAGAGTACTTCACCTTCCATCATCAGCTCAAAAGCAATCAGTGGAGGGCATATAAACCTGGAAAATGAAACAATCTAGAAACAAGGGAAATTCAATCAGTTTCAGAATGCTAGCTCTGCTGAACTATGGTTTGGGGGAATTCTGATCATTATGGTAAGGGGAACCCACAAGAAAGCCTGAAAAAGAGAAACGCTTGGGGCTATCATGTGGGAAGCCATACACTGCCTTAGGTTGGTCCTTCAGGAAAAGAAACAAGGAAGGAACTAAAGAGTGAGAGCCGAATTGCGCCTTTGTAGCATATCCATAGATCCATCCTCATAGAGGAATAAAGACAGCTGACATTTATTTACTACTTTAAGGTTTACAGAGAGGCAGTGTGACATACTGCAGAGAGGGCTCGTGCTAGAGGTAGGAAGATCAGAATTTAAGGACCCCTCTGATACATTCTAGGCAGCTAGGTGGTGCAATGGAAACAGTGCTGGGCCTGGAGTCAGGAAGACTCATTTTCATGAGTTCAAATCCAGCCTCAAACACATACTAGCTGTGTGACCCAGGGCAAGTCACTTAGCCCTGTTTGCCTCAGTTTCCTTATTTGTAAAATGAGCTGGAGAAGGAAATGGCAAACCACTCCATTATCTGTGCCAAGAAAACCCCAAATGGGGTCACAAAGAGTCATACATGACTGAAATCACTGAACAACAACAACATCCTGGCTGTGTGACCCTGGACAAGTCACAGTGCTTTAGACCAGTAGTGTCAAACTCCAGTAGAAATGGGGCCATTAAAATGTAGATAAGGATCCCTGCAGGCTTCATCTTGACTTAGAACAGGGCTTCTTAAACTTCTTCCACTCACGACTCCTTTTCCAGTTTTGGCAGTGTTTGTAGGCACTGTGTGGCCTGAGGGCATGTGCAGCTCGCAGTGCACATGCTTTGTGTTCAGAATCAAGGCTTCAGTGAAGTTGCCTGATGCAACACGGGCAAATGTTGCCAGAAACACTTTGGATTCATTACACGTTTGATTTTTAATTAATTTTTGGATGTTGCACATTCAGAAACCTTTTAGTGTTGCCAAATTTTTCAGGATCCCACATGGGGTTATGCCCCACAGTTTAAGAAGCGCTGACTTAGAAAACTACATAGCAACACTGTCTCTTTACCTATGCTCTATTGTATTTTTATTTATTTTGTTAAATATTTACCCGATTTTAATCTGGTTCCCCAGGGTACTTGGGAGTGGTGCCTGCAATGTTGCCACCGGACTGTTTAATACATCTGCCCTAGGCAATCCCCCAACACTATAAATCATAGAGAAAGTGCCAACTTGAAAGGGTAGAAAGAGTTTCCTTGTGGGCAAGTAACCAATTCCTATGGAATCACAGGCACAATCCCTATCTTTTAAGGTCCGACCCTCAAAACAACCCTGTGAAGCAGATTAGGAAATGGAGGCTTAGAAAGGTTAAATGACATATTTGTTGGTCAATCATTTTCAGTGGTATCTGACTCTTCATGACCCCATTTGGGTTTTTCTTGGCAAAGATACTAGAGTGGTTTGCCATTTCCTTCTCCAGTTCATTTTTACAGATGAGGAAACTGAGGCAAACAGGGTTAAATGACTTGTCCAGGGTCACACAGCTAGTACGAGTCTGAGGCCAGATACGAACTCAGGAAGATGAGTCTTCTTGACTCCAGGCCCAGAGCTCTATACCCTGTGCCACTTGGCTGTCCTGACTTGTACACCCTATTTCATACAGAAATAAGGCTGGAATTGAACTGGAGTCTTTCCTGACTTCAAGTCCTGTGTCCTTTCCATTATACTATAGATTTTGTATGTATAGTACTAGTCTTCTCTCATAAGGCTCATCTTCCTAAAATTCCACTTCTACCATTCCCGGCTCCTCTGCTCAGAAATTTCTATGGCTTCCCATTATCAACAGTCATTCCTTTTATCTTATTCCCATACATCAGTCATCTCTCTTAACTATTGATTCAAAAGAACAACAGCAAAAATCACTGCAAAAAGACTTGAAGCAAGGTCAGACAACAGTTCATGTGAAAAAGACATAGAAGTTTTAGGAGACTGCTTAGCATGAAGCAATATGAGCCAATGGTGTAGTATGTAAACAAAAAATAACTAATTCAGTCTTAGGCTGCATTAAAAGGCACATGGCATCCAGAATGAAAAAGTTAATAATAGTCCTACTATTCTTTGCTCTGGGGCAGCTAGGTGGTGTAGTAGATACAGCACTATGCCTGGAGTCAGAAAGACTCTTTTTTCTGAGTTCAAATCTGGCCTCAGACACTTAGCTGTGTGATCCTGGGCAAGTCACTTAGCTCTGTTTGCCTCAGTTTCCTCATCTGTAAAATGAACTGTAGAAGAAAATGGCAAACCTCTGCAGTGTCTCTGCCATGAAAACCTCAAATGGGGTCATGAAGAGTCAGATGTGACTGAAAAAAATGACTGAACAACAAAAATTCTCTGCTCTGGTCAAAGCATGTTGGGTTCAATTCTGGTAGCTCCATTCCAAGAAGCATGTCAATAAACTAGGGTAGGTCCAGAAGAATACAACCAATTAGATGAGGGAACCAGAGATCATTCCATACTAGGACTTGTCAAATGAATTGGGGATACTTGACCTAGAAAACAGAAAACTTGGAGGCAAGGGTCACTTAATTGTTGTCTTCAAATTTCTGAAGGTCTGTTAAATAGAAGAGGGATTTGATTTCTTCTATTTACCCCCTGAGGACAGAACTCAGAACCCTAGGTGTGAGTTTTGGGTAGGTCAATTTTGGTTCCATGTAAGGAAAAACTTCCTACCCCTTCCCACAGTGGAAGAGACTGCCTCAGAACATAGTGGATTGCCCTTCACTAGAGAGGTATCCAAGGGGAGACTGGATGACTGTTTGTTGGGGATGTTGCAGAAATACTCCTGTTGCCGTAAGCATAGGACTCTTAACTTCAGAAATTCTTTCCAACACTAAATTTCTGTGATTCTGTATCTTCAAAATCTCCCTCTCTGCTGAGAACTTTCCAGGAGTGTGCTGGAGCCAGCTCCAACGGACTTGCAAGAATGGATTGTTAAATTTTCATTGTGAGCATTTACTTGGAAATCAGCAAAGGCTACAAATCAGGGCTTGATTTATTGCTTTGTTAATTGTCTGGACTTAAGAAAGTGATGGAGAAAATGTCAATAATGCAGATTAAACTTTAAAGTGTGTGGTGTGTACTTTGGGTTTTTTTTTTTCCTCTGAAGAGCCAATTGTTTGTAAACATTTACCAGGGCACCACTGGACCTTTTCTTCTTCCTACAAATAGGCTCAACAAAACAAAACAAAACAAAACAAACAAAAACCCAGCCTTGATCCTTCTCTTTCATCCAGCTACCAATATCTCCTTGTTTTCATTGCTAAATTTCTTTAAGAAGCTCTACAAGCCTCTATTCTTGTATTACTCACTCTCATGAACCTTGGCAATTGGGTTTTTATCCTGTGGTAGGAGCAATATCCTAACCTCATACTGTATGAAGGATAGGCTAGTTTTTTCTTAAAAGGTATTGAGACTATCCTCAAATTTTGGTCGGCTCAGGGATCTAAAGGTTCAGCTTGTTGACATCACTTTCTGGCCACCTGAGAACAAAGCAGACATTAGGAACTGGAGGACAGTTGAGGTTTGGCCGGCAGATCAAAATAGATAGCACAATCAAGGGAGTTTTCTCAGGTCAACCAACTCAAGGTGTCCTCAATACTTATCTTTAAGTATGCTATGGCTTAGAAAATCTCTTTCTGTCAATGTTGAATGATCTCCAAGTCTCATTTTGTTTCAATATCTCATCTACACTACCAGAAAAGTTGACCTGAGTTAATGGGGGCCCAGCCCAGAAAACACTCCTGTGGTGATACTGAAAATGCTCTTTCAAAGGTCTACAATGGCCTTCTTAACAATCCAGTGACCTTTGATGAGTCCTCATCCTCTTTGACTTTCTGCAGCATTTGACACTACTGACCCCTTTTTACAAGTGGACCCTTTCTCCTCTCTCTAGGCTTCAAAAACATCACACTCTCCTGGCTCTCCTTTTACCTGCTCCTGTTAGAGATAGTTCAACAAGGCACTGTCCCTCATATTTGAATCCATCCCTTCTTTTGCTCCCACATCTTATCACTGCCATTCCTCCTCTTTGGTTCACCACTACTGCATGTTTTCTTTATCCTGGTCTACTAACCACTGTTAGAGAAAGTCATGTAACCATGCTGATGAGGTCTGCTACAAATTCATTTTATTTAACCTGATCTGGGCCACCATTGCTACAGAGCAGTCCTTTTATCCATCTCTGATTCCTCCCTATTATACCAGTTCAGCAGCTGTTCTAAAGCTTTTGCTGTCTCTTCAAGCAATCAGGGCTACCCCCAGCCCTTTCTCTGTAAGAAAATGACCTCAATTTCTCTACTGAGAAAATCAAAGTCATTGATTGTGTGCTTCTTTCCCACTCCCACTCCATGCCTCAAAACCTCTTTCATCATCAATCATCCAGGCTCAGAATAAGGTGGCCCAGAATGCGCTGAAGCCAAACTCTATAACCTTGATCCCACCCCTCCCATCACCTCTAAGAGCTTGTCCCATTAGTCATTCTCTCTCACTTTCCATGTAGTCCTGTTTATCAGCTCATTTCTAGCTACTTACAAACACGATTATATATTTAAAAAAAACTTTTATTTTACCTTGTTTCTCCTCCCCCCCAAATATTGTTCTTAGATCTCTTGTATGCAGTGATACAGAGACATTGGCCTCTTTGCTAGGTAACGCAGAGAATAGAGCACCGGCCCTGGAGTCAGGAGGATATAAGTTCAAATCTGGTCTCAGACGAGACACTTGACACTTACTAGCTGTGTGACCCTGGGCAAGTCACTGAACCCCATTGCCTTGCAAAAACAAAACAAACAAAAAAAGGCTTTCTCAGTCCTTCCTAATGTGGTCCTTTCCCTCTGAGATTATCTCCAATTTATCCTATCTATATTTTGTTTGCATATAGTTGTTTGCCTATTGTCTTCACTATTAGACCAGGGACTAGGTTTTTTTGTTTTGTTTTGTTTTCTGTTTTTGTATTTTTCTTTGTACCCTCAGGTCTTAGCCTGGAATATAGTGGTGCTTCAGAAATGGTTGTTGCCTTGACTCTTTCACTGATAAATTCCTAGAAAAAGTAATCTCTATATGCCTGTCAATTGGGGAATGCTAGATAAATTGTGGTACATGAACACAATGAAATATTACTGTGCTGTAAGAAATGGTGAATTTGATGAATACAGAGAAGCATAGGAGGGCTTACTTTGACTGACACAAAGTGAAGTAAGCAGAACTGGAAAAGCACTATATACAATGACAACAAAAAAACGCAAATGGAAAGAACAATAGCAATACAACAAAAGTGAACGCTGTGAAATTATAATGACCAAACCCAATTGGCCCTATAGAAGACACACACACACAGAATATACACATATATATGTACACATGTACATATATGTATATATATATATGTGTGTATACACACATGCATATACACACAAAATTTGTCGTCCTTCACGCTCAAAGAGGACCAAAATGACATCACTATGTTGAGGTCAAGGTACAGTGTGTCCAACTATGGCTGGTCAGACCAATATGAGCTGGGAATGCTTTACCATGGGTCAGGCACAAATAGTCCATATGAAAAAAATATATAAATAAATATATGTATATGAATGTGTGTATATATAATATATATTCATATATAGCTACATACATATATATGATATTACTTTCCCCTGATTCTTTTCAGTGATGGGGGACTATGAAGATGGAACACTGCATAAATATATATATATATGTATATATAAAAAATATCAGACTTTTAAAAAATGTTACTTAGCATTGCTGAGCTTATTTCTCCTCCTTTTTGTTTATTATAAGAGTATGGCTCTATGAAATAGAGAGGGAGAAAGGATACACTGGCAGATGTAGGCAATGTAAAAACAAAAGCTATCAGTAAAAAATGTATTTTTAATAAATAAATACAATAAAAAAGCAACCTATATTTGATGCTTCACTTCCTCACTGCTCATTCACTTTCCAGGCCCCGGCAGTTGGTCTCCTGACCCGACTTCTCCACTAAAACTACTCTCCTAGCTTAACAATGATCTAATATTGCAAAATCTAGTAGTCTTTTCTCAGTCCTCATCAAGAGTTATGCTAGTAAATGTTTAGTGAGAATCTCTGAGGGGAAAAAAAAAAAGCACAGATGAAACACTTTTTAAGTTTAATCAGCATTATTAACACTATCTTAAGTCTATCTGATCAACCAAATGATAAATCAAGCTCTAATTTGTAGCATTTGCTGATTGCTGAGGTATAAATGTTCGCATTGAAAACTTAGCAATTGGTTCTCACAAATTGGCTAGAGGGGACTCCAACGTGGCCCTGGTCCCCATCCTCTTTGATTTTTTTGAAGTTTTTGATACAGGTGACTTCTCCCTCATCTGATATTCTTGGGTCTCCTAGCAAGCTCCTTCTCTGTTTCTTTCTTTGGCAAATTTTCTATCCCTTACCTCTAAGCAGCAACATTCTTTTCGAGACCCTTTTCTCCACCCTCTTTCCCTTGTTGATCTTATCTATTCTGTGACCACATGGATGCAGATGACTAATAAAGCTAGATTGCCAATCTTAATTGTTGTCTTAAACTCCAGTCCCACATCTCCAGCTTCCTCCTGGAGATTTTAACCTGAATATTCTACCAGCATCTCAAAAATCAACATATTCAAAAATGAACTCATGATTTTTTCATGTTTTCTCTAAATTTCCCTTCTTCTACTGTTGACACCATTATCTTCCCAGTCACCCTGGTTAATAAGCTCAGAATCGTCTTTGACTTGACCCATTTTCCCCTGCCTTGAACTTTTAACCAGTTGTCAAGTCCTTTCAATTACACCACAGCATCTCTCACTCTCCATTCATACTATTTAAATCCAATTCACTTATATGTTGTGGCATCATGTCCCTGATGGCATGGTCCTCTTCGAGAACGAAGGACAAACAGCAACAACAACTACTGTCCTAATTTAGGCCCTCATGACAAGTGACCTGGACTATTTTAATATCCTAATAAGTCTTCCTGACTCTGATCTCTTTCCAATCTTTTCTTCACATAACTGCCAAAATAATCTTTCTAAGGTATTATATATATGCATATGTATACGTATATGTATATGTATATGTATATGTATATGGTATCTGACCATGTCACTCCCGTACTTTAAAACCTTCATTGGCTCTCTATTGTAACTGGTACATTCTTCACCTGATATATAATATTCTACCGGATCTGGTTCCTGGCTACCTTATTTCATATGCTCTACATTCTAACCAAAATAGACTGAAAGCCACTTCCTGAGCTGAACACATAATTTCCCATGTTTTTGCATTTGCATAGACTGTCTTCCATGACTGATATGCCTGATATCTCCTTTCATCTTTGCCTCGAATTAGGACAGCGGCTAACACAAAGTAGGTACTTAATAAATGTTTATTGATTGATTGAAATTACTTGTCTTCTTTCAAGATATATCTTAGGTTTCTTCCCTTCCCTCCTTTCCCCTTATCAAATTTCCTATGCCATGAAGTCAAAGGTTCAGTACCTATCTCTATGCTTACGTCATAAAAAAATACCGTACTTTATAATGAATAATAGGGCAGCTAGGTGTCAAAGTGGATAGAATGTCAGGCCTGGAGTCAGGAAGATCTGAGTTCAAAATCAGACTCAGACACTTTCTAGCTGTGTGACCTTGGGCAAGTCACAACTGGAAATTGTGGGGATGTCCATCAATTGCAGAATGGCTGAAAAAGTTATGGTATATGATTGTGATGGTATACTACTGCTGTAAGAAATGATGAGCTCAAAGATCTTAGAAAAACATGAATAGACTTCCATGAAATAGTGTAGAGTGAAATGAGCAGAACCAAGGTAATGTTGTATATAGCAACAGCAATATTGTTTTAAGAGCAACTAAGTCAGTTTGACTAATATAAATACCAAAATTAATTACAAATGACCTATGAATGAAGATGCTACCTGCATCTAGAGAAAGAATTTATAAACAAAAGTATGTATAGAATGATTTTATGTGTATATCTGTGTTTAATGGTAGCCATCTCTAAGGCGGGGAGGGAGTAGTGGAAAAAAAGAAAGTTACATGATAACTTAATTATATATTTAAAAGGAATAGCAAGTTGTACATAATAGATTTGCAGTTTCATGTGCAATCATCTTTTTTTTTTTAAATTTTACTATGTTATAGAAATGCTTATTGTATTACTTAAGTTCAGAACAAAAAAAAAATTTAAAAACCACTTGTTTCCCTCAGTTTCCTCATCTGTGAAATGAGCTGGAGAAGGAAATAGCAAACCACTACAGTATCTCTGCCAAGACGGACACAAAGAATCATTCACAACTGAACAGCAATGGATAAGAGTCTGTGGAAAGCTGAAAACTCAACTTTAAGTATGGAGCAATATGAGTCAGTACTGTCTCGAAAGCACTTTGGTACATGGTACTTTAGTGAAAAATTTCAAATCATTGGTTTGACTTTTTCCTTAGATGCTTCTCTGAATGATGATTTTTGGTGATGGATTTACTGCTACCAAAGGGCAGGCAAGCTCAATAGCCATGGGTAACTGGTGGAGAAGATGCATATACATTGACAAATACCTAGGCAATTAGAAGCAAAGAATCATAATTTTAGGGACTGTAGAGAAGTAATGATAATACTGTTGTTGTTGTACAGTCACAGTTATGTCTGACTCTTCATGACCCCATGGACTTTTCCCATGGAGTTTTCTTGGCAAAGATAGTAGAGTGGTTTGCCATTTCTTTCTTCAGCATGTCCCCATTTTACAGATGAGGAACTGAGGCAAATAGGGGTTAAGTGACTTCACCAGGATCACATAGCTAACATCTGAGGCCAGATTTGAACTCTGATTTTCTTGACTCCAGGCCAAATGCTCTATCCACTGTATCACATGGCTGCCCCAATGATAATATTAATTTTCATTTTATGGAGCACTTTAAAAACTATAAAACATTTTACTTATTTATCTAGTTTGATAATTCAGAGATCATCTAATAGAAGGTAGGTCATACAATCCAACCCACTCATTTTACAGATGTGGTAACCACAGCCCAGAGAGCAGAACTACCTAGTACAGCTACATAGATCTGGAATAAAGACTATAATCGATAGGGTATGATCAGGGCATGCCTTGAGCAACGCCCGTCACACAGGCCTCAACTCTCTGGCCAAAGCTTTCTCCATTATATTGTGGTGTTTCTAAAAATCTAGCAGATTGATCCTGACTTCTGTTCTTTGTTGTAGCAGAAGCCCTTGATGACCTCAGAGCCTGAATCCTAATGAGTGTCTCTGTTTAGGTGAACATGGGGGGCAGGCCTCCGAGCCCACTCACATCTAAAGCTATTAAGCTGAAAAACCAGTTACAGGGACACATGACTGATTTTGGTAGTTTATTAGAATGAATGAAGCAGGATTAATTAGCTCAGTTAGTTTGTGAATACATTAGCAGGTTGTGGGGCTCTAAAACCTATTAATCTTCTGATGAGCAGGATGCGGGTGACTGCTGAGCCCAGGGTGCCTCTGGATGAGGTCTGGTTTTGGAATTTAAAGCTCTTCCAAGCTGGGTTCCTTTGAAATACTGGCACTGCTCTTTATTCATGAGACTTTCAAGGTTGTTTGCTTGAAAAATTTTGGATAAGAGCCATTTAGCAAATACAACCTCAGCTTTTTTAGGGTGTGAAGATTCAGTGATAAAGTTGTTTCAGTGGAAAGAGCCTAGTCAGGCAGACAGGGTACTAGTTCCAAGCCTACCATGTATATTACCCAAGATAAATCACTGCATCTTTCTGTGCCTCGGTTTCCCCATATGTAAAATGAGGTATTTGGACTGGATTATCTTTAGATCTCCTCGCAGCCTCTAAAATTCCATGACTAAGACTCTAAATCAGGTGTTATTAATCTTTTTTTTTTTGTATCATGGATCCCTTAGGCAATCTAGTGAGTTCTATCAACAAGAATAATGCTTTTAAATGCACAAAACAAAATACAAAGGATTAAAAAAGAAAGCAACATACTGAAATATAGTAGTAAAAATATAAAAAAAAACAAACAAATTTACAGACCCCCAAGTTAAGAATTCTTGTCCTAAATACATCTTTCCAACCTGTCCCTGTAACTTGGGCCTTTTTGCTAATCAATTTTTTTCTCTTTTCTGAATTTTGTCATTTTCCCTACAGATATTTACCATTTAGGCCAAAGCCTAAGCAAGATGAAATTGGCTTAAATTCTTCTGAAGATGGAGGAGTTTGGGCTATGCATAGAGAAGTGATTGGTATTGAGGGCTCAAGCTGGTGACTGAGAAAGATGAGATGACATCACCACTTGGTAACGGTTCGGAATGTGAGTAGTAGCTGCTTTTAATTTCCCGAAGGTCTTAAGGGTTGAGAGGTGATGTTGCAAGTCCCAAAGAAGAGAAGGAGGAGGGGGTCTATTTCTGGTTATAAGCCCTCTCCCTACCCAGCATCCCAGAAAAACTATGGAGAGACTATAATGGTAGGAACTGACTTGGAGATCTACCAGAGAAGGCTTTGAGATCTGTCTGTAGATCAAATCAAAAAGCAACTACTATGTTCCAGATACTCTGCAAGGTTCTGGAAATTAGAAGAATGAAACAATCCGTGCTTTCAAGGAGCATTTCAACAGGAGAGACCACAAAGACACATATAAGTATGTACAAAATAAATGTAAAGAGAATATAAAATACATAAAACAAAATATAAAGAAAATATTACATATTAAGAGAATATGAAATATATAAAATATAAAGGGAATATTATATACATATATAAATAAAAACATGTAAAATATAAAGACAATATAAAATATGTAAAATATAAGAAAATATTATATATAAAGAAAATATAAAATATATAGAATATAAGATGCTGTGTACACATATAAATACAAAGAGAATATAAGATATGAAATACAAAGAGAATATTATATATGAAGAGAATATAAAATATATAGAATATAAATTAGCTAAGTACAGGTAGGTGGGAAGGACACTAGCAGTTAGGGAGATCAGGAAAGGCTTCATGTAGGAGCTAGTGCTTGAATTGTGTTTTGAAGGAAGAGAGGGATTCTGTGAGGTAGGAGTGAGGTGGGGGAGAGGGAGAGGTGGGCACAAAGATAAGAGATGGAGTGCTGTGTGTAAAGAACAGATGAGAGATGGCTGGCAGACTGCAAAGTGAAGAAGATATAGAACTGGCTAGAAACAGAAGAGCAGACAATCCGACCTATAAAGGGCATTGTCACTTGGAGATTGCTTTGACCACTTTAATAGAGGTTTGTCTAAAATAGGGGATGTCTTTTGGCTCTGTTTTTCTAGGCTCGATAACCCTGAGGCCACATTACCATGGTACCTCAGCCCTCCAAGCAGCATCCTAAAGCTAGGATGCTGAAAAAGTAATTTTTGCTTGAGCTGTGTGGATAGATTTTTAATATTTAATTAGAGGAACCTTCAGCACGGCAAGAGGGCAGGACTTGTTATTAAATCCCCACCGCTCTTGGCTCTCCTTGCTTGCTGGTGGGATTATTCATTCATCTTCAGTCACACAATTTAATATCACAATATCTAATGGGGGAGATGTTGATAATTTGTAAAACTGCTCAGTGCTTGGGGCCACTGGATGGTCTGTGTCCACACCAGAATGAGCAAGAGGGGTCTGAATCAGATGCTTGGGAAGAAGGAGCCCTTCAGAAGCTTGTTTTAGAATTCCATCATCCTAGATTTGGAAAGGACTTAAAAGGACATGCACCTACCCAATCGATGCATCCCCTCTGTAACATTAGTGACAAGCGGCCATTTAGTCTGTTCTTGAATACCTCTGGTGACAAGGAGCTTGCTACTTCATGAAGCATCTCTTTCCATGTTCGGATGATTTTAATTAAGTTCTTCCTGATTTACCTCCCTCTAACTTGTACCTGGCAGCTAGGTGGTGCCATAGTGCACATAGCTCTGGGCCTGGAGTTTTCCCAAGTTCAAATCCGACCTCAGACACTTACTAGCTGTGTAACCCTGGGCATATCACTTCACCCTGTTTGCCTCAGTTTCCTCATCTGTAAAAGTAAGTTGGAGAAGGAAATGGCAAATCATTCCAGTATCTTTGCCAAGAAAACCTCAGATGGGGTCATGAAGAGCAGGACACGACTGAAATGACTTAACAACAAAACTTGTATGCATTATTCATCATCTTTGTGCTCTGAAGTTGTACAGAATATGTCTAATGCTTCCTACACACAGAATCATAGTTTAGAACAGAAGGGAGTCTGTTTGGCCCAACCCCCTCATTTTATACTGGGAAAAGCGAGACCTAGGACAGCCCTTCAAGTATTTGAAGAAAACAATTATAACGCCCCTGTCTGCTTAAAGTTGTGGTAAAAATCCCCATTTTTTCCCAGCCAATCTGTGCATGTCATGCTTTAACTACAGTCTCACTCCTCTAGCCCCAGTCCAGCTTCAATATTCTCCCATAAACGGTGGCACCCAGTTGTCATCTGACCAGGACAGCACACAGTACAGTGGGGACAATCACTGCTATTGTTCTGACGCTGTAGTTTTATTAATGAGCCTAAGGTCATAATAGCTTTTTTGGCTATTACATCACATCGTTGACTCATATTGAACTTCTAAACCATTGAAACCCTGAGGTATTTTTCCTATGAATCGATATCTAACCATGTTTCCTCCATCCTGTAATTGCATACTAGATTTATTGGAACCTAAATGCAAGACTTTGCATTCATCCTGACTCCACTCTCCAGCCTTTTTCTCTATCTCCTTGCCAACCACCTTTTCATCCTGGAGGAACTTTTGCCCAGCTCTCTAGATCTATGACTCCTCCATCCCTGGAATTTCCTCACTTCGATCTCAGAGAATTCCTTATTTTGTTCAAAGCTCAGCTTGAATGCTGCTTGGTACAGGAGGCCTTTCCTGACCCTTGGTTCCTAGTACCTCCTCCACCCACCCGCCCCCAAATTACCTTGTATTGATTTTGTGTATACTTATATGTGTCCAAGTTGTCTCTATGGAGAGCATACAATCTCCTTTTCAGAAGAGCCTGTTGGAAATTTGAGTTTTTGTTTTGGGTTTTTGTTTCCCCTAGTACCTAGCCCAATGCCTGGCACATCCTAGGCATTTAATATTACTTGGTGATAGAACAACAGCAACATTTTTACTACTTTTTAAAAAAAACAGGGGCAGCTAGGTGGCGCAATGGATAGAGCACCGGCCTTGAAGTCAGAAGGACTTGAGTTCAAATCTGGCCTCAGACTAAACACTTGACATGTACTAGCTGTGTGACCTTGGGCAAGTCACTTAACCCCCATTGCCTCACTAAAAAACAAAAAAACAAACTTTATTTTAACATTCATTTTAAAAAATTTTGAGTTCCAAATTCCAGCATTTCCTCAACCACTGGGAACACAAACACAAGGGGGTTGGGGGTGGGAACAAGCATTTATTAAGTGCTTACTATATGCCAGGCACTGCTAAGTGGTTGACAAATTTTTGTTGAATCATATCTAGCTCTTCATAACCCAGTGAACCATACTGTTTGTGGGGTTTTCTTGGCAAAGACACTGGAGTGGTTTGTCATTTCCTTCTCTAGTGAATTAAGGCAAACAGAGTTTAAGTGCCTAGCCCACGGTCACACAGCTAGTTAAGTGTCTGAGGCTAGATTTGAACTCAGATCTTCCTGCCTCCAGGCCCAATGCTCTATCCACTGAGCTAGCCATGAGCTTTACAAACATTATCTCATTTGCAACAACCCTGTAAAGTAGGTGCTATTATTATTCCCATTTATAGCAGAGAGTTCTTGTAGGGAAATAGTGGGAGACAAGGTTGAGGACTACATTAACAGATTGTAAAGGGCCTTGAATGCCAGGCTAGGGAGTTTGGATTAAATCTCCTAAGTAATAGAAAATCACTGAAGATTTTTAAATAGATAAGTGATGCATGAAAAGTGATGTCTTTGGAAAACTGTCCTAGTGGCAATATAGAATTGATTGTGTTTGACTTTCTCAGAGATCAGACCACAATCCCACTTTTCTCATGATGATGTAGGGATGGATCAATATTTGTGAAGTGCTTTGAGATCTTAAGTGGAAACTACCCTTAAGGCTGTTTTATCTTTTTTTTTTAATTTGCCTATGCCCTCTCTTTATAGGGTAATAAAAATGAACCATCTATGGTTCATTGGAAAACATGTCTCAGATTTATTAAAAATATATGAATTTTTATTTTAAGACTAGATGGTCATATTATTCAAAATTGGAAGCCAAAATGTATTATCTATTATTAATTTATTTTTAATGGACATCTTTCTTATAGATTAGCATTCCAATTACTTTTGAAAAAGTGGGAGGCAGTGAGAAGAGATTTCCAATTAAAGTTGTCCTGAAGATAAATTGGGGACTTCGATTGAGAGTACTTCAGCTTTCTCCCAGTCATTGAGCAACTACATTTGTCATCTTCCTGGAGTCAAGTCATTTCCATTTCTATCCTAGATTCTACTTAGGAAGTCCTGGTCTTCCTTATGGATGAGCTAGGATCATACCCACCATAGTTTCTAGCACAAGCTTATGGAGCATGAAATGGCTTTGTATGTAGCTTCTATATGACCATGCACAGTTAAATAAAATACAACCAGCCTCAGCAAAGCAAGACCTCTGGTCACCCCTTTCTGCTCCCTTTTGTTGCTCAGGAGCCCCTCCTGGAGATAGAAGTTGGGAGTGGGATTACAAAGGATCATCACCATTTTTAAGGTTTGAAAAATGCAGGATGGATTGCAATCTGTGGTGTCCCCTGTGAGGTTAGCATAACCTCAAAAACATGCCATGCTTCAATGGACAATCAATAAGTTTATCTAAATCCTTCTTGAACCCATTTATAGCTTTAATTGGTACATCCTTTTTAGGCTACAGGCTCCATAATAATACTGACACTCCGTCCTGCCATGTGGCTAGTGGCAAATTCTTTTATGAAGGGAATTAGTTCTGTGAAGTTTGGATTCAGTCAAAGGGCCACAGCCACACTTGAGGACCTAGAGGGCCACAAGTGGCCTTGAGGCTGCAGGTTCCCCACCCCTGGTCTAGCCTGCTATGCTTCTCCAAGCACTTTCATACCCATAGTCTGGTTTGATTCTTCCAAAAACCCTGGGGGGGTGGGCAGGGCGGAAGTCATCCTCCTTTTACACATGGGGAACCTGAGACTCAGAATGAAGTGATTTATTGAAGACTCAAAGTTAGAAGTAGCAGAGTAAGGTCTTCCAACTTCAAGTCACTTGTCCCAACACTCTCCTCCCTTTGGAAATTAGCTACCCACTGTATAAAGCAGAACTTCCTGGAAGGGTGAGTGGGATTCAGCAGTCTAAGAAGAAAAGGGGGATCATTATAGTGTAGGGCAAGAAACTCATGGAAGTGGGCATGCATACATCATGCTTAGGGCACAAAGAATAAATTAGTCTGGCTGAAGCAGGCTTTGTACAGCAGAGCAATAAGTACATGACTTTGCGAGCTAGAACATGGCAGGCCATGAGAGGAAGAGAATAAGCATTTATTAAGCACCTACTATGTGCCA
The DNA here is from genome assembly GCF_900497805.2 of Vombatus ursinus. Taxonomy (NCBI): domain Eukaryota; kingdom Metazoa; phylum Chordata; class Mammalia; order Diprotodontia; family Vombatidae; genus Vombatus; species Vombatus ursinus. The sequence goes on from NW_020954641.1 coordinate 9,443,432, forward strand.
AGCACAGTGCTAAGTGCTTTACAAATATTATCTCATTTGATCCTTACAACAACCCTGAGAGGTAGATGTTGTTATTATCCCTATTTTACAGTTGAAGAAATTGAGGCAGGCAGGGGTTAAGTGATTTGCCTAGGGTCACATAGCTAGGAAGTGTCTGAGTCTGAATTAGAACTCCTGTCTTCTTGACTTGAGACCCAGTACTCTATCTACCAGACCACCTAACTGCCTTGGCTGAGGAGTTCAGATATTTTTCTGGCAAACAAAAGGAAGCCACTGCAAGTTTTTGAGCCAAAGAGACATATGGAAAATTGTTCTAAATTATCTTTTTCAATTTTCCAGGTTAGGCCCCAGTTTTGGTATTTTTGGAATTTGTTGAATAAATCCATGATCATCTCATCCATATGCCTTTATGATTTTATGTATTATAAAATCTTAGATTTGGAGCTAAATGAGACTTTCAAGGGCATCAAGGCCAACCTCCTCATTTATAGGTGAGGAAACCAAAGCCCATAGATGTTGTAACTGGGCTAGGGTCACACAGCTAGCAAGTGTCTGAGGCAGAAACTGGACTCAGAGCTTTCTAACACAAAGTCCAGTGCCCTATGTAACAACCAGTAGCATGAATACATCTTTCAAGCAGCTCACAATCAAAGGGAAGAGATGATATGCGAACAACTATGTGCAAATAAGACATATACAAGACAAATCGGAGATATTCTCAGAGGGGAGACACTAAGATTAAGGAAGACTGGGAAAGGATTTTTGAAGAAAGTGGAACTTTAACTGAGATTTGAAGGAAGTCAGAGTATGCCAGGAGGCAGAGATGAGGAGGGAGGTAGAATTCTAAAAATACACATATTATGTTATTGTTCAGTTTTGTCCTACTCTCTGTGACCCATTTGGGGTTTTCTTGGCTAAGATATTGGAGTGGTTTGCATTTCCTTCTCCAACTTATTTTGCAGATGAGGAAACTGAGGCCAACAGGGTGAAGTGACTTGTCCAGGGTCATACAGCTAGTAAGTGTCTGAGGCCAGATTTGAACTCAGGAAGGTGAGTCTTCCTGACTTTAGGCCCAGCACTCTAACCATTGTACCATCTAGCTGCCTCCATATATATGTATCTATATATGTATATATATGTACATGTAAATATCTCTATTGTACATATGTATTGCAACTGATGGGGTGATGGAACCTGGACCCCTAAAAGGAGAAGACCATGTCTTTAAAAGCAACCTGGTTCCTGAATTTTCCCATACATTTCAGCAGCCCAGATCACTGGCCTTGGCCCAAGGCAACTGGCTCACTCCGGCCGCCTAGATCACCTAATTAGCTTACTTGATGTTCCTTTCACTGTAGCACCTGGCCCACCCCAGACTACTAGCAAGTACTGATCACTCCTTAATCTCATCTAGATCACCTAATTAGTCTATTTGATACTCCTTTCACTGTTGCACCTGGCCCACCCCAGACTACTTGCCACCCAGATCCTTTCACTTTCCTTTTTGTATATGAGCATCAGTCTCACTCCCATTAAGTCGTTGGTTGTCTAGGAACCCAGCCCACTTCTGTTTACATTACAATAAACTGCCTCTTGACTGGAAGATGGTTTGAGTGCATAAATTTATTCCAGGCAGATACTGCCCTGGGCCCTGACATTTCAGGGGTTCCCAGCAACCCTAAACCGAATCAAAACCATATCAACATCTAACCAGCTAGATTAAAGGTTTGCAAAACCCTCTCTGTTTTTATTTGATCCTCGTAACAACCCTTTAAAATAGGTGCTATTATTATCTCCATTTTACAGATGAGAAAACTAGGGCTGAAAGTGGTTTAGTGACTTGTCACGATCAACACAACTAGTAAGTATCTGAGGCAGGATTTGAATTAGGTCTTCTTGACTCTAAGTACACTGCCCTATGTACTTTATTTATGTTCCTTCTCAGACTTCTATTTAGATTGGAGACACTGAGGATTGCAACCATTTCTGAGACTGTTCCATATTAACTCTTTGCTTATCAATGGGTAAGATCTAGAGATTTTCCTAACTTCAATGCCCCTTGCTTCCTGGTCAAACTTCCTCTTTGTCTAAGAACTCCTAATGTAAGTAAATAGGAAAAAGGAAGTGGTGTAGGAAGACTGCTGGGGTGGGGCAGCTACCACCTGGGGATCGTTCTCAGCTTCTATCCCGTGAAGTGCGTTGCCCCATCAGTATTACAGATATCCAGGGCTGAGAAAATGTGGAATGAAAGTTGCTGCTGCTGCTGCTTAATGAATAGCTAACTGAGCAGGAGCACATATATTTAATACCACATATGTTTAATTGCTCCTGGCCCAGGAGTGTGTTGGATGTTTGGGGAGTTTTACTGAGATGGTTCTCAGGGAAAATTGAGGGCATGTATATCAAGCAATTTTTTGAATTATATCTCTATTAGCATCTGCAAATGTCTCCCAGGGGAACTAGACAAAACTCTATTATTTGAGCTGTTTAAAACGGGATTGGAGGAAGCAGTAGTGAAAATCCCGCAGGGAACAATAATTATAAACAGCACTTCCATGTAAACAGGTTTTAATGTGTTTTATATATTGAATTCTTGAGAGCGAGAACCTCTGGGCTCTCCTGTAGCATGGTTCTCACAGGTACCAGGCCCTGTCTGGAAGCTGTAGGTAGTCTTCTCCAGGGCCCTGCATCCACTGCCTTGCCGGCCTCCAAAACTGCTGGTGAATAGCCCCCTTTTCCATGAAGGCTCTGAGTTATACATACTTGGCCTCTATAGATCCAATGTGCCTGCCCTCACAAAGTGTGTGCATATGGAGACGTAGAAGGACTGGTTGACTAGTCAAGAGAATCAGGTTCTAGTCTCAGTTTTGTTACTAACCAGCTTGGTCAAATCACTTCCAAATGTGAGTTTTCTATAGGAGAAGAGAATTCATGGAGCTCCATGTAATTCATGGAAACTTAGAATCGTAGAATGCTGAAATTGGAAATAATCTTGGAGGCCTTCCATAAGAGCTTCAGCTCTAAAACTTTATAATGGGGTCATTCCCCTTGGGTCCAGAAGGCTGAAGTTGTCTGGATGGGGTTTTTCAACAGAATTTTCGCTCCAAGGATGGTTGATTCAGAAGGTCACTGAGAAGCTCGAAGGCAGAGCCCAACAATAGCCTTGGGAGATCCTGGAAAAGCTGGTTATTTTTTACAGGTTTGGGAAAGGAAACTTTGGGTTGGTAAAACGTGAAGCCTGAATGCTTGTAGTCTAGAATTTATAGGCTTTTCTTGTTATTATTCAGATGTTTTTCAGTTGTGTGTGACTTTTCAGGACCCCATTTGGGGTTTGCCATTTCCTTCTCTAGTTCATTTTACAGATGAGGAAATTGAAGCAAACAGGGTTAAATGACTTGCCCAAGGTCACATAGCTATTAAGTGTCTGAGGTCAGATTTGAACTCAGGTCTTCTTGACTCCAGACTTAGCACTCTAAGCAGCTAGCTGCTCCAAGAATCCATAAATGGATTTCAGAGAATATCTCTGCCAGAGATGTGTTGGCAAATACTTTACAACAGGTTTTCTGAGGGAAAAAATGTAAATATGACATATTCTAAATTTATTCTGTATTAATCTTTTATCTATCACTTAAGTCTAGATCAAAGGTGTCAAACTGCTCAATTAGCCTGCAAAACTCCTAAGAGTACTCATTAAAATGGGATTGGGAACTGTTTACAAAATAAATTTTAAAAAATACAATGCAACATAGATAATATTAATTTCTGGTTTTCTAAGTCAATATGCAGCCTGCAGAGATCAATTTCTATTTGAGTTTGACACCATTGGTCTAGACATTCAACAAAACAATAAGTCAAGCCCTCATTTGTCACTTTGCTGATTTCCAAGATGTAAATTCTCAAATTTAATGATTGGCTCTTGTGACCAGTTCCAGCTGGCACCCCTGACTCTACCTGATATGTGATATCATTCCTCAACAATAATATCTCCCCAAATCCCCTACACTTCTCTTTTTCTATTAGTGGTATCATTATTTGCTCAGTCCTCAAACTTGACACCCTGGGGCTAATTTAGACTGCTTTTCTTCTCTTTACTATCTCAATCAGTCACCAAGTTATAACCATTCTTGCTTTGTAATAATGCTCACAACCCATCCTTTTTTTCCATTTTATTGAGAGGCAGTATGCCAAGAGCAGTGGACCTGGAGTCAGGAAGACCTGGGCACATATCCTGCCTTATATACTACCCAGCTGTGTGACTCTTGGTACATCACTTAACCTCTGTGGGGCTTAGCTTCCTTATCTCTAACTCGAACAGGTGGTTTTTAATGTCCCTTAAAGTTCTCATCATCCTATTAAAATGCTCTTTTCAGTACAATGTGCTATATTACTTTGTATTATCTTTTCATGTGTGCATGCCTCATTTTCTCAACTAGACTGGAAGCAATCTGAGGGAACAATAACAATAACTCCCATTTCTATAGTGCTTTAAGGCCATGGTATCAAATAGAAATGGATTCCTGTGGGTTTCCTATTGACTTAGAAAATCACAAATAGACACTGTATATATTGTACTATATTTGTATTTATTTTGTTGAATATTTCCTAATTACATTTTAATCTGGTTTGGGATATACTGGAGCATTTTGTGGCTCTGTTTCAAGGCACACAGAGCACTTCCCTCACAACAGCTCTGTATGTCATCATACCTGTTTGAAAGATGAGAGGGTGAGGCTCAGAGAGAGGCTTGTCCATCACTTGTCCATGATGGCACAGCTATATCTGAGTCTCTTATTCTTTCTGGTACCTCACTAGATGTAATATCTCTGTGTCCTCCGTGGGACAGTACCTTGCATATAATTCTTTTTTTTTTTTTAGTTAAACAATTTATTTATTAATTTGTAGTTTTCAACATTCCCTTCCATAAGATTTTGAGTTTCAAATTTTCTCCCCCTCCCTTTCCTTCCTCCTCCCCAAGATGGCGTGCAATCTGATATAGGCTACTTATACATTCATATTAAGCCCATTTTCACATTAGTCATGATGTAAAAAAGAGTTAGAACTGATGGGAGGAACCACGAGAAAGAAGAATAAAAACAAAACAACAAAAGGAGAGTGAATAGTATGCTTCTATCATATAATTCTTCCTAAATCGGTCAGCAACTGTTTTAAATCTTTACTAGGACAGATGACTGCATTGATCTGAGTTTGTACCCTCCTCCAAAACTCACTAAGAATTGTGTGACCATGGGCACACATGTGAATTCATTAAGACTCTGAACCTCAGTTTCATCATCCGTAAAATGGGAATGATAATGCCTGCTATACCTACCTCACAGGGCTATTGTGAGACTCAAGTGACAGAATGTACGTAAAGTGCTTAGTAAACCTTAAAGCACTGCGTAAGCATCAGCTATCACCATTAATATCACTATTATTAACATAAACAACAATAATTTGCTCAGGAGTGAGGCTTGCTTTCTTTCACCTTTGTCCTCGGAGATATTGATGCCATCCTAGGGTAAGAAATACTTTGAACATTGGCTTTTCAGAGGGAAAGAGGACAACTACATTTTGTAGAAATAAAGCAAAAAGATTTAATGATATAAGCCCTCAGGCTCCAATCAGAATGTACAAAATTGAGGAGACCTCAGAGGTCAGGAGCATGGCCTGGCAAATAAAGCTTAACTTAACAAACATTTATTAAGTGCCTACTCTGTGCTATGTCCTATGCTAGACCATAAGGCGAAATAAGCTGTGATCCTTGTCCTCATGGAGTTCATAGTCTAGTAGGGGAGATAGATCCTCACAGAAAGAACTAGAATACAAACTCATACTTGGTAAGTGCATGAAGAGATACAAAGGTGCAAGGAAGGAAGGATCACGACAATCTTTTTTAGAAAGACAGTCTAAAAGGCAACCCACACTAGGATAAAGATCACAGGAACAAGGGTGCCACAGGAAAAAGCCAACTTGGCCCCCGTTACTTTGAGAAGCTTAGGAACACTGACCCAGATCTTCATTTGGTGAACTGTTGTACTGATTCATTACTTACTTGGGCCCATGGATCCATAGAAAGAGCCAGATGTTTAAAACAAACTATGAAACAAAGATTTTAATCTCAGATTTTTATCTCAGAAAATGCTTTGTACTCCATTCATTTAAAAGAAAAGGTCTTGATTTGTAATACGATGAATTCCAATAGAAATTTCTACCCCAGATTTGCAGCCTATAATGTGCAATGGAAAGGATACTGGATTTGTAATTAGTGAACCTGAGTTCAAATCTCTCATTCCTTCCTGTGTGATTTTAGGTAAGTCACTCAAAGTCTCTGGGCTTCAGTTTCCTCATCTGTAAAATCAAGAGGCTGAACTAGATGACTACTAAGGTCCCTTAGAACTCTGGGACCTACGATCTTAAGAAACATACTCTGGGCAGAGCTCTGATATCCTTCCACTTCTGTCCCTACTTCCCAATGCTAAAATCATGACTTTAGCACTCTAGAGTAGGGGGCTTGTGTCTACATCACAGACATCAGCACTCTCCTCATCTGATAGGCCTATCTATCCATTTATCAGCCTCAGGTGTAAGGTATTGCTCTTGGGTGTCTTGCCTCTTTCACTGATTGGCAGTCAGGGTGCCACACCCTCTCATGTCCTGCTAGGTCCTACACCATCAAGACTGCATGGTGTAATGATGGAAGAGGGACCGTGGTAGAGGCAGTAGGGGACAGTAGAAAGTACACTGGCTTTAGAGTCAGAAGATTTGAGTTTAAGTCTTGTCTCTAGCTACTTTTCTTGTAAAAGAAAGATTAGACTCGTTGCTTGGACCCAGAGAATAGAGCTAAGGCCAATGGGTGTCAGTTACAGAGAAGGAAGATCTTGGCTTAATATGAGGAAGAACATATATATACATATATATATGTATATATATGTACACACACATATATGTATATATATACACACACACATATATGTATATATATATACACACACACATACATATTTTATATATATACACACATACATATATTATATATAGTTTTATATATAGTTTTATATATGTAAATGTATCTCTATATCTCTATATCTATATCGTTCTTTATATATCTTTGTTGTTGCTTGGTTGTTTCAGTTGTGTCTGACTCTTCATGACCCCATTTGGGGTTTTCTTATCAAAGACTAACTTGCTATTTCTGTCTCTAGCTCATTTTACAGATGAAACTGAAGCAAACAGGATTAGCTGACTTTCCCAGGGTCACATAGCTAGTAAGTGTCAGAGGCTAGATTTTGAACTCATGAAGATGAGTCTTCCTGACTCCAGGACCAGCTGTGCCACCTAGCTGCCCTAGCTATACATATGTATATGTAATCATATACATATCTATCTATCTATCTATCTATCTATCTATCTATCTATCTATCTATCTATCTATCTATCTATCTATCTCTATCTGGCTATCTATGTTTATTTATGTATCTATCTATCCATCCTTATAATTCCTTAAAATTAGAGCTGTCCCCAATTTGAATGGGCCCAATTTGAAGGTGTTGAGTTTTACCTTTCCCTGGAGGTGCTTAGGCAAAAACCTGATGTCTACTTCTCAAGGATGGAGGTGATTATTAATGCTTCAGTTAGAGTTGGACTGAAAGACTTCTAATGTGCTATCCAATTAGCTTCTATTATTCTAATGTAGCAGGGATTGTGTCAGGGCCTCATCTGATAAACTGCAGGTCTTGAGTTTGGAATTAGCCCCACCCATATAGTTTCCCCTGATACGGAAAGAATTAAAGAGTTGGGTAGAAATGACATTGGTTAGTAATCATCAAATCTATTTGGTGCTGGTTAAAGATAGAAAGTTGATCATTTGAATGGAGTAGACAAGTAAGACCCAGAAACGATTGAATTGAACAAAGCAGCCTAATGTCAGATTAACTCAAGAACAACTTATAGGATTCCCTATTTAACTAAAACTTCTGGGAAAACTGGAAAGCAGCCAGGCAGAGATTAATCAGACCATGTGGTAGGTCGATAACTGCCTAACACAAGACTGATTAAGCTGGCAACAGAAAATAAAGGACATGGATAACACCTGGGGTACAGGTGTGAGCTGCTCAGGTGGGCAGCCACTTTGAGGGGAGGGGTGGCCCTCTCCCATTTGCCCCTCAGAATATTAGACCCAGTGGGATAAATCTAGCTCTGTTTGAGCCACGTTACCTAGGGTTACTAAGCACAACTGAGTGGTAAACAGAAAGCCACAAGGAGCTGTTCTCAATTTTCTGTGTTATTGCTTAGGTAAAGAAAATGCTTGAGCCTATACTAAAAACCCTGAGTACTCTACTGCATTATAGTAGAATAGATTTTGATTTTTGGACTGAGACAATAATCTTTTATCATATAAGGCAATAAACTTCAAACAGATACATGACCTAAAATTAAAGATCATATTGTTTAAAACAAATAAATAAAATATTAGAGAACAGGAGGGGTTTTCTTGTATAACTATGGTCAGGGGAAAAAGTTTTTTTTAACTAAACAAAAGATAGAGGTTATCAAAAGATAAAATGCGTAATTTCTCTTATACAAAATTGAAAGGCTTTTGCACTAACAGAATCAGTGAAGCTGGCATCAAAAGAGAAACAGTTAATTGGGAAAATTTTTGCTGCAGATATCTCTGAAAAAGTCTTATATCCAAGATCTATAGGGAATCTATACAAATATTCAAGAAGAAGAGCCATTCACCAAAAGATATGTAGTCAAGGGAATGTAAAGGCAGTTTTTGGTGGTCTCAGGGGGTGGAGCCAAGATGGCGGAGGGAAAGCAGTGACTTGCTTGAGCTCTCCCCCAAACCCCTCCAAATTCTTGTAAAAAGTGACTCTAAACAAATTCTGAAGCAGCAGAACCCACAAAAAGACAGAGTGAAACAAATTTCCATCCCAACACAACCTGTATGGTTGATTAGAAAGGTCTATCGCACCGAACTGGAAGAAAAACGCAGTTCAGCATGGGTGCGCAGTCAAAGCCTGGGCCTCAGTGAACCTGGAGCAAGCCTCAGAGGACTGAATCGCAGGCAGCTGTGGCGGTTTCCAGACTTCTCAACCCACGAACACCAAAGACAACTTAGAAGGTTAGTAGGAAAAGTCTGTGACTGCAGTGAGAGAGAAACTTGATCCCAGCCCCAGTCCTGGCGCAGCTCTGGGGCAGTGGCTGCTTCCAGAGTTTCTGGCCCACAGACTGAGGGGAAATTGAGTGGCTGATCAGAGGGGGATTGCAGGGATCTCTTTGCTGGTGCTGAGGCAGGATTCTCTTGCTTTGCCTGTGCTTGGATCTGGGTCACAGTTCTGGGTGGCTGTCCTGGGGCAAGGAGGAATACTGGTGTGGTGGAGCTTGTAGCAGTGGTGGAAAGGGAATCCTTCTCACAATTCCAAGGCAGAAAAGAATGCTTGTCGTCACTCATAGTCCAGGGCACAGGCCAGGAAAGGAGTAAACACCTCGCCCCTTATCATACCACCTTGGAAGAACTGAAAATTTACAGGTCCCTAGAAGTATCTTTGAAAACAGCTGCACAAACCCCCCCAATGCTTGGGACAGCACATTATCCACACCGGAAACAGACCCCTACCTTAACAAAGAGTTTATAACTTAAGTAATTGACTGGGATCATGAGCAAACAAAGGCAAAAAAAGTCAGACCATAGAATCTTTCTTTGGTGACAAAGAAGATCAAAACTTACAACCAGAAGAAGACAACAAAGTCAAAGCTCCTACAGTCAAAGCCTCCAAGAAAAATATCAATCAGTCCCAGGCCATGGAAGAGCTCATAAAGGATTTTGAGAAGCAAGTAAGAGAAGTAGAGGAAAAATTGGGAAGAGAAATGAGAGTGATGCAAGAAAATCATGAAAAACAAGTCAATAGCTTGCTAAAGGAGATGCAAAAAAATACTGAAGAAAATAACACTTTAAAAAATAGCCTAACCCAAATGTCAAAAGAGGTCCAAAAAGCCAATTAGGAAAAGAATGCCTTAAAAAGCAGAATTGGCCAAATGGAAAAGGAAGTTCAAAAGCTCACCAAAGAAAATACTTCCTTAAAAATTAGAATAGAGCAATTGGAAGCTTTATGAGAAATCAAGACATTGTAAAACAAAACCAAAAGAATGAAAAAATAGAAGACAATGTGAAATATCTCATTAGAAAAACAACTGACCTGGAAAATAGATCCAGGAGAGATAATTTAAAAATCATTGGACTATCTGAAAGCCATGATCAAAAAAAGAGCCTAGACATCATCTTTCAAGAAATTATCAAGGAAAACTGCCCTGATATTCTAGAAGCAGAGGATAAAATAGAAATTGAAAGAATCCACTGATCACCTCTGGAAAGAGATCCCCAAAGGAAAACTCCTAGGAATATTGTAACCATATTCCAGAATTCCCAGGTCAAGGAGAAAATATTGCAAGCAGCCAGAAAGAAACGATTCAAGTATTGTGGAAACATAATCAGGATAACACAGGATTTAGCAGCTTCTACATTAAGGGACCAGAGGACTTGGAATATGATATTCTGGAGGGCAAAGGAGATAGGATTACAGCCAAGAATCACCTACCCAGCAAAACTGAGTATAATCCTTCAGGGGAGAAAATGGAAATTCAGTGAAATAGAGGACTTTCAAGCATTCTTGATGAAAAGACCAGAGCTGAATAGAAAATTTGACTTTCAAATATAAGACTCAAGAGAAGCATGAAGAGGTAAACAAGAAAGAGAAATCATAAAGGACTTAATAAGGTTGAACTGTTTACATTCCTACATGGAAAGATGATATTTGTAACTCATGAGACCTTTGTCAGTATTAGAGTAGTTGGAGGGAAAAAATAATTATATGTATAGATAGATTGGTAGATAGAGGGCACAGGGTGAGTTGAAGATGAATGGGTGATATCTGGAGAATAAAATTAAGGGGTAAAAGAGGATTATATTGGGAGAAGGAGAAAGGGAGAGGTAGAATGGGGTAAATTATCTCACGTAAAACAGACATAAAAAGGCTTTTACAGTGGAGGGGAAGTGGGGGAAGGCGAGAGGGAATAAGTGAATCCTATTCTTATCAGATTCAGCTTAAGGAGGGAATAGCATACACACTCAATTGGGTATGGAAACGATCTTATCCTACAGGAAAATAAGGGGGAAGAGGATAGGAGAAGGGGGATGATAGAGGGGAGGACAGATTGGGGGAGGAGGTAATCAGAAGCAAACACTTTTAAGTTGGGATAGGGTCAAAGGAGAGAACAGAATTAATGGGGGGCAGGATAGGATGGAGGAAAATATAGTTAGTTTTCCACAGCATGACTACTATGGAAGTGTTTTGCATGACTATACAAGTATAGCCTGTATTGAGTTGCTTGTCTTCTCAATGGGGGTGGGTGGGGAGGGAGGAAGGGAGAAAATTTGGAACCCAAAGTTTTAAAAACAAATGTTAAAAAAATTGTTTTCACATGCAACTGGAAAATAAGATATACAGGAAATGGGGTATAGAAATCTATCCTGCCCAGGAAAACAGAAGAGGAAGAGGATGAGAAAATGGGGAGGGGAGATAGAAGGGAAGGCAGCTTAGGAGAAAGGGTATTCAAAATACATGCTCTCTTGGGGTTGGGGGAGGGGTGAGATGGGGAGAAAATTTAGAACTCAAAATCTTGTGGAAGTGAATGTTGAAAACTAAAAAAAAAAGAAAGAAAAAAAGGCAGTTTTTGAAAAAAGAAATACAAGATATCAACTTTTTGAAAGAATGATAAAATAACTAACAATAAGAGAATTGCAAATTAAAATAACTCAGGTTTTATCCCATACCCATCTAATAGCAAAAATGGCAAAAGGCAAAAATAGTAAATGTTGGAGGTGATGTACTTTTGGTGCAGTTATGAACTGGTCCAGCCATTCTGAGAAACAATTTGGAATTACACTTAAAAAAAAATGACCTAGTGATACCACTTTTAGACATTCATCCCAAGGTGATCATGTGTTGAATGGTCAAGAAGGAGAGGCCAGAGGCATGGCCAGAAGAGAGCTGTCAACAGCAAGGGAAGTGACCAGAGGAAGAATCAACATTTGAATCCAGATTTCTGGCTGGTAGTTATCCTTGATGAGGAGTCAGAGACAAGACATTACCCCATTTCATGAGCCTGCTAAGGTGCCTGGGCTTGACCCACTTAGATGCTATGTATGGGACTGTGTTGAGGGACATTTGCTTGCTCCTGGTGGGAGAAGCTGATAAGGAATCTAAGTTTAGATGCCTGAACTGTGCCCAGGAACTCTGGTGTTTGGGACTGGTCAAGGACTGGCTAGATCTGGGAGGTGCTGCAAGGGCATAGTTTGCATAGCCATCTTTCTAATATAATTTTATTTTTTCCTTTTGTTCAATGGGTATGAATAAAGATACTATGCAGTCAAGCTGTCATTGTGTGATCATGTCCATTATTCTTATGTATCTGTTATCATGGTTGATTGAAAAACCACACTAAGGTAGGACTTTGGATTTTCCTAGGAGTAGGAGCGAAGTTGAGAATTTAATTACATAAATCTACATAGACCACGCCTCTAGATTAAAGAGATAAACATTACCACCCACAAGAAGGGGTGGGTCTGAGTTAGCAGCCCTAGGAGAACTATAAGGAGTTTGACCGTTTTCTCTGAGCACTCCTTGGTTTACGGTCAAACACATAACCATGTAGGGAAGCATGGCACAGCCCAATTCCTAGTTCTTGATGTTGAACCAGGTCAGGCTCTTCTTAGCAGCCCCTCCTAGTGAGTTAAGCTATGAATATTGAGTGAAGTCGTGGAAAAGAAAAGGAATTTCAGGAGGCAATGCTCCTGCTTGAGCCAGGGAAGTTTGTGAAAGTGCTGGAGCCAACAAAGTTGAAGTCGGGTGGGGCAGCTCGTTAGCTTTGCCTTGGTGATGGATGGTGGTGAATATGGGGGCTGGCTGTAAGTATGTAAGCCTCAGAGTACATTTTAAAAATCATCATCTGGAAGGCCTTCCTCCTCACCACCTACTGCTTCCCTGGTCATTGCCCAGGCTCCTGCTCACAGTAGTCCACGGCCTGCCAAAGTTCTGTGCCTAGGGTGACTGCCTTGGCTCGCTGTACATAGGGAAGGCTTGGACAGGCATTTAGGGCTGCTGGATCTCATTTTCCTTCCAATCTTGAGGCAACAAAGGTAGAAGCAGTATTCTTTCTCTCCAATTATGTCTAGATGCATTTAAAGACGCAATTCTGCTATACACAATTGTAGACTCAACATCTCATGAATGAAGATGTATTTGAAGATATATGAATTTATTATGAACATATAGCTTATGGAAATGAAGATAAGCTATTTAGATAGGGGGAATGTAAGAATTCTTAGCAGGGAAAGGGAAGATTAAAAGCACTTCACTCTGCAGTTGTCCCTATCTACAATGGTAGCTGGATCCTCCATAATCATGATGATAAGAGACAATGAAATGTGTGCAAAGGACGCAGAGTCACAACATCTGTGCATTGGAAGTGACTTGAGAACTCATCAAACCATGCCTAAACAGGAGTCTTCTTCACAGCATCCCTAACCTTGTAATGAAGGCAGAAGACAATCTTCAACAATCATTTATTAAACACTAAAAATCTGCCAGCCACTGTTCTTTCTATCCGAAAGATACAAAGAAAGGCACAACAAAAACAAAAAACAAAAACTGTCCGCTGTCTCAAGTAGCTCACAGTTGAATAAGGGAGACAACATGCAAATAAGATGAGCCCTGTACAGAGCAAATTGGAGATATTCTCAGAGGGAAGGTGCTAAGATTAAAAGACTGGGAAAGGATGCTTGAAGAAGGTGGGACTTTAACTGAGATCTGAAGGAAGCCAGAGAAGCAGGAGGCAGAGAAGAGGAGGGAGAAAGTTCCAGGCCAGGTTGATAGACAGTGAAAATGCCTGGTATAGGGAGCTGGAGTGTCCAATGGAGGGTCATCAAAGGGGCCACTGTCACTGGATGGCAGAGTATGTGGGGTGGGTGTAAGGGGTGTAAGAAGACTAGAAAGGTAGGAAAGGCCAGGTTGCGTGATTATGTAGGGCTTTAAAAGCCAAACAGAGGATTTTATATTTGTTCCTGGAAGTAATAGGAAGGGACTGGAGTTCGCTGAATGGGGTGGGGTATGGAGAGGAAGGGATGAGATGGTCAGACTTGTGTATTAGGAGGGAGTGCTGGAACTGGAGCTAGAAAGATCTGAGTTCAAATCCTTCCTCAGACACTTAATAGCTGCTTGACCCTGACCAAATCACTTAACCTCCCTCAGCCTTAGTTTCCCCATTTCTAAAGTAGGGATAATAATAATAGCACAAGATTGTTGTGATGAGAAAATGAGATAACCTATGTAAAGTGCTTTATAAATCTTAAAGCTCCATACAAATGCTATCTATTATTATCATTATTTTTGATATTATTATTATCATTATTGCTGAAGGGGAGCTGTGGGTTCCTGATTGGGGAAAAGCCATAAAATACAGTAATAAGTGAAAAGCCACTAAGCTCTATGAAAGGAGGAAGCCTGAATATGACCTGTTAGAAATCATGACTTGGATACTGAATCATAATTTAGACAATGAGTCACGACTTAAGATATTATGACCTATGAAAGCCATAACAAGAATATTGTGACCCATATGTGACAAGTACGTGATCAATACACAAACTTATATTTGGGCATAACATTGGCTTAATGCCCAAGCTCGTTACTAAGCAGAAAGCCAAAATATTCACCAATTAGTAGTGATGCGCTCTCTAGCTCCTCCTTCCTTTGTCTATTTTCTACACGTACCATGGGGATTTTGGGGGGTTCTTTAGTGGGGATCCACTGAACTGCCTGGAAGCTGCCCCAGACTGAAGATTGCCCCTGTTTTGTAAGTATTCATAATGATTGATTAAACCACTACCTATTGTCAATCTGGAGATACTTGGCCTCTTCCTTTGGTATCAAAAGAACACCCCAGGGTTATGTGGAAGGTACGGGGTTCCCCAGCCAGGGGAATTCTGGACCTTACAGGAACCCACTGTACCTTGAGATGACCCACTCTACTTTTTAGCAGCTCTAATTGTTAGATAGGTCTTCCTTACGTTCCACTCATTGCTGCTCGTTCTACCCTTTGGGACCAACTGGAATGAGTCTAATCCATCTCCCAACACGGCTACTTCTTTCCAATACTTGAAAGACAGAAGGCTGCATGTCCTCCAAGTCTTCTGTTCCTCAGGATACATACTTATACTATCCTTGCATGGCGTGATATAAAGCCCCTGCACTACCCCCTTCTTCTTCTATTTCCTATCTACATCGTCAATGGAGAGTGAGAATGGACTCATGATTTCATTGTTACAGGTAACACACTGAAGGAGGAATAACTTTTGACCAATGCAAAATGGCACCTCATCTGCAACTTATAACGTTAGAGAGTAGCCTGGGAGCACCCAGAGATTAAGGGACTTGCCCAGGGTCACATAGCTAGTAAGTGTCTAAGGCCAGATTTGAATTCAGTCAGATGAGTCTTTCTGACTCCAGACCTGACTCTCTAGCCCACTGCACCACCTAGGTGTCCCAGGACCAGGGTTACCTTAAGCCAAATTGAAGGTATGCACTGGAGACAGAGTGCAGACCTCTGTGAATTAAGGAGCTCCATATCATAGATATACTAGTCAAAAGTAACATTAGGAAGCACATAGTAAAAAAACATCCATGAGTATCAGTACATGTCATAATAAAAATAATAATAATAATACTTGGCACCTCATGTGTGTTAGGTACTGTGCTAAGTGCTTTATAAGTATTATCTTATTTGATCCTCACAACAACCCTGAAAGGTAAGTTCAGTTATTATCCCCATTTTACAGGTGAGGAAACTGAGGCAAATAGAATTTAAGTGACTTGTCCAGGGTCACAGAGCTAGTAAGCATCTGAGGCTGAATTGGAATTTGAATTTTCCTGACCCCAGGCACAAGACTCTATCTACAGCATCACCTAGCAATATATGTGTTATATTTTTTTTTTTTTGGTGAGGTAATTGGTGTTAAGTGACTTGCCCAGAGTCACACAGCTAGTGAGTGTTATGTGTCTGAGGTCGGATTTGAACTCAGGTCCTTCTGACTCCAGGGCCGGTGCTTTATCTGACTAGCTGCCCCCCCCCCAGTTATTTTTTTCAATTGTGTTTTACTCTTTGTGGCCCTATTTGGAGTTTTCTTGGCAGAGTTATTGGAGTGGTTTGCCATTTCCTTTTCCAGCTCATTTTGCAGATGAGGAAACTGAGGCAAACAAGGTCACACACAGAGTAAGTATCTAAGGCTATACTTGAACTCAGAAAGATGAGTCTTCCGGACTCCAGGCCCAGCACTCTGTGCACAATGGCACCACCTAGTTGCCCACTTAGCAGTATGGTATGTTATAAATACAGGGTAGGGGTGGGAAGAGGAGGGGAAAGGTACCTAGATCACTTTGATGGTATTAGGTTCCCAACTGGAAAAAACAAAACAAAACAAAACATAATTGTGTTGTCAAGATAAAGAATGAATGGACAATATCCTTGTCTTACTAACATCACCTCTTTGCTTTAGCTAGGAAAACAACATGGATGAAACCTACAGTAGTAATGCAGTTAACTGTGTTCTTAGAAAGCCCCAAATTCTAACTCTGGGGAATGAACATGGAAACACCTAGTATCAAATGAGTTCCAGATTAACCCTCAAATCCCTAGGCTCTTCTTCTGTGAGTGAAAAGTTGCTCTGAATAAATTGGAAAGTGTATCCCTGGGCATTGGTAGAGTCATGCAGAGTAAGTTCTGAATTGTGGTCCTTTTCAGAAATGTGTGGTAGTAGAGCATTGAATCATGTGCAAAAGCAAACTGAGGGCAAGAAGGGAATCTATATATGTATGTATATATATATATATACATACATATATATATGCATTTCAAAGTTGGAAAGGATATTAGAGTTCATTTAATCCAATTACTCATTTGGGAAGTTAATGCCTGCTGAGCCAGGAGTGACTTGTCCTAAGTCACAAAGCTTAGTCAGTGGCACAGCAGGCCCGGCCTAAAGTCTTTTCTTCTGACTCTCACACATCCCCCTACAAAATTATTCTTCATAATAGTTTTTCATGTTAGGTTTGTTTATTATGGAAAATTTCCTTCTGTGCTTCAGCTTTCCAACAATAGGATAATAGTTTAATGGAATCTATTCCTTTCCTCAATAGACCAGTAGCTACCTAATATGAACCTAGACAACTCATTCTTTACCTTTGGCTGGGTCTTTGTTGATAACTCAGATAAGTGTTTCTGGGAACACTTCACATCTTTTTGTGTCTCTCAGGGGAAAAAAAAAATTTCTTTTTACACATGTAGTGAACTTGTGGTGAGTAGTATAATTATTCAGCTATTTCTCCATGTAGTTCATTAACATAGGAATCATTCTAGATGCCTAAAACACTCTGACCATCAAAAATATATTTTCAGAAGATTACATAGCAATGAATTGCGCTTTACCAGGGAAAAAAATGTGGCTGAAAAAGATTTTTATTCCCCAAGTCTTCTAGCTCAACTGCCCTAGTTTTTCTAATTCTAAATACCCTGTTTCCCTGGATTTATGGTCATATATCATTTCAATGGATGGGAGGCTGGAATTTGACATTAATGGAAGTTGAGTGGGGGGAGGCGGGCATCATATTGGAAGGCAAAGAGGAAAAGATTTTTTAAAAAGTTATCAGACTTTAAACAAGAAGTTAGCTGAAAACATGTATTCTCTAAAAGTTATTGCTCATCATAGACAATCCTGTTGGAAAGGCCACTGTCACTCATTCGGTGGGTATGTCAACAAATAACCAGATGACATACGATACACCTACATCAGGGAGAGTAAAACAAAACTCTCCTACCCCTGCTCCCTCGCTCCCTGACTCCTTGTAGGAGAACGGGAATTTCACATATAACCTGTCTTACCACCACCACCTCCCCCCAACTCCCACCCATATTTAACAGGCATTAAAAAGACAGGGATACATACATATGTGTTCTAGAAAAGAAGTACCTCACTCTTCCCCAAACCCAGGGTGCTTAAAACACACACACACCCCCACCCACCCACCCACCCACCACACACACACACACACACACACACTCATAGCAAGCAACATCTGAAACCATGTTCACAAAGAAAGAAAACTTATTGGTCTGCTTACCATCTGATAAGTCAATTAGGCCAAGATAGTGTAAAAGTTTCAAAGAGGAGCATAGTACCACCACAATCCCTAATGTCTGAAGTCCCTCTGATTCCCCTTTACTCCACATGCTCACAGATACCCGCTGGCAAGAGAACAAAATAACCAGCAGACATCTAAAGCTACAGAACAATCATATCAAAAGCTCCCTACCCACCAGTCCAATAACTGAATGGCTCGTTTTCCCTCCCTCCCTCCCTCCCTTCCTCCCTCGCTCTTCACTCCTCCCTGCTCTCCCTCCCCTTCCTTCTGGCAAGGAATCTCAGCACTTAGTAGTAATCTTTTGTTTGTTTTGTTTTTTCCTTTCCTTTTCTTTCTTTCCTTAGGGCAGTTCCACCAAAGTTTTGTTTATGTTTTTGTTTTTGTTGTTCAACAAGCCTCACAAACAATTGCCAAACCCAGAGATACTTCACACCATTTCTAAGCTGGGACTCAGGTTAGATTTTCTCATTGTTGGTCATTTGCAGAGAAATCACATTTGTTGTCAGAACACAAAGATTTCTTGCTCTTGGTCTTTGGGGAGCTGGAGGGATAAAACCCATTGAAAAAGAACATGTCACATTTGTTTGTTCCACGATTCTTCATGACACATTTGCTGAGCAGATTTTCCAGGTGGAAGTGTCCCTCTATTTTTATGACTCAGTGCATTCCTGGAAACCATATCCTGAGGCAGATCACTGCAAAAGTGGACTGAGCAGTGGCTGTGGTGTTTGTCTGTTGGAATATTTCGGCATTAATATTATTTCCATTATTGGAAATGATTGAATGAGCAGAAGGACATGGGAAGTGAGTTTTAGGTGCTTGTTAGGTAGTATTTAATGAAGGAGGTGGTAAGAAGGAAGGATTATCTGAGTTTTCAAAACTGGGAGTCAGAAGAGTGGGTTTGATAATAGTATCTGAGCTCTGGGGTCTGTTGGGAAATGGTACATTTTTATACAATGAGGGTATAGGCCAGGGGTGGGGAACCTGCTGATGTAGGTGCAGGGCCTCTCCTTGGGGTCTTAGAGCAGGCACTGTCCCAGTTGTGGAAAAAGGCAAGAAGGATTCTCCAAGCACACTGGTCTAGCCCTGGGTAAAATTGTGAAGTGGGGAAGTCAGTCATCTTCCTCCTTTTTCTCTCTTGGCCTCAGTTTCCCTAGTTGTTAAACAAAGGGTTTAGAATAGGTGATTTCTTAGGTCCCTTAGAAATCTGATTATGATCCTAGGTCCTTTCCATCAATCTGCTAATTGAATTCATGCCAAGATGCCATTGATAGTATCTTTCTCTTTGGGGATATTTTTTATTTTAAAAGAGGATGCTTATAGAATCTAGTGCTTAGCTGAAAGCAATGAATCCCTAATGGTAGAATTTCGGACCTTAACATATCTTAATGGAAGAATAATTTGAGCCAAGTAGTTTTTCTGTTGTCCCTCAAATCACACCAACTGACTATTTTGCCTACATATCTGATCAGTTTGCATCATCTGAGAGAAGCAACAGACCATAGTGGAGGGAGGGCTCTACTCAGAACTAAGAAAGATCTGAATTGATAGGATTATAGGATTTTAGGTTTAGAGTTAGGAGGGACCTTAGAGGTCATTTAGTCCAACCCCCTCATTTTACAGTTATGGAAACTGAGGTCAACAGAGGTGGAATACATTTTCCAAGGTGA
Source organism: Vombatus ursinus (assembly GCF_900497805.2). NCBI lineage: Eukaryota > Metazoa > Chordata > Mammalia > Diprotodontia > Vombatidae > Vombatus > Vombatus ursinus. The sequence continues at coordinate 9,463,356 of NW_020954641.1, forward strand.
TTAAGTAGCAGAGTTTGGATTTGAACCTGGAGTTCTCTGACTTCAAGGCAGTTTCAAATTCTGCCTCTTAAACTAACTAGTTTTGTGATCTCAGGAAAATCACTTAACCTTTCTGAAGTCCCAGCTTCCTCATCTCACAGAGTTGTAGTGAGGATCAGTTGGGAATAGATGTGCAGTATGGAAAGTTATTATTATCTGCACAAGCTGGGGCTCACACACAGGAACAAAGGCGTCCTGGACTGGGAGGTTAGCAGGTAGTCTCCCCTTCAGCTCAAGGTTCTACATGCTCCCCCCAAACTGAAGCACCTGCTGGAATCCTTGTCTGAGAGATGTCGTGTTTCTAGTTTTCCTCAAGAGAGACATTTCAGGTTTCTGGAATTAGCCTAGAAAAAGGAAACATTGGGCTTGGAATCAGGAAGACTCATCTTCATGAGTTCAAATTTGGCCTCAGACAGTAGCTGTGTGACCCCAGGCCAGACACTTAATCCTGTTTGCCTCAGTTTCCTCACCTGTAAAATGAGCTGGAGAAGAAAATGGCAAACCACTCCAAGTATCTATCTCTGCCACGAAAACCCCAAATGGGATCACAAAGAGTCAGATATGACTGAAACGTCTTAACAAAATCTTGGGGTTAAAGCCTATTCTGATGAGTAATGAGTGTCGAAGAATGAATATTATTTCAATATGGTTCATTTTAAAAATGCTAAAAAAAAAAAAAGAAAGAAAACAAAGCCCCATTTTTGGGACAATGATTGGGTTTCCAGTTTTATACAGGGGCTGTGGTGGGTATTCATACAAATAGAACTTTCTGGCTCTTCTCAAAAAGCAATGTGATAACATAATATTACTTAGGGTAATAATAAAAAATGAACATCTGTTGAAATAACAAGCTCGGTGCCAAGTAGGTTGTAGTGTCTTTGTCTACTCTGTTTATTCACTAAAATGAACTAAGTGGTGCAGAGGAGTGAGTGTTGAGCTGGGAGTTACAGAGACCTGACTTCAAAACCTGCCTCAGATATTTACTAGCTATGTGATTCTGGATAAATAGCTTAATCTCATTTTCCTCATCTCTAAAAGAGAGATAATAATAGCACACCTACCTCATGAAGTTTTTGCTAGGTTAGAATGCAATAATATATGTAATGCCTTTTGCAAATCTTAAAGCACCAAATTATGTTAGATATTACTATAATGACCAATTCAATAATCACTAAAGATTCTATTCTTTATCACATCTTTTCTGGGTCTTTTCTGAATTTGGCCAATATTGCCTCCCTAGACATTGGCAGCATTGTCCCAGGCTGCACAGATGGCTTGCAGTTTGACATTTAGGCAGCTGAATAGTGACAACCTTTACTAAACCACAGGATATAGAGGTCACTTTTCATTCATGGACTCTTGGGGCACGGGAGTGATGAGTGTGACATTCTTGGGAAGTTTGCATGGTGAATTTAGTTGGTTTCTATCTAGACTCTTCACTTTTAGGGTTAAACACAACCACACTTGTGCTCTCAGGTAGATCATTGTGTCTACCTTTGATTACTGGAATGCTGACAACCCATGGACCACTGGCAGTCCTGTGCATGACACAGGACATTTGGGTAATAAGAGCTAGCATTTATATGGTTCTTTAACCATTTACATGCATAATTCATATACTTTTTAAAAATAGTTATTGTTTTTGCTTCTCTTATATTAAATTGTCCTTCACTTCTGTATATTTACATTCCCAATCTGTTGTTCTCTCTTTTGCTTTTTCAGTAAGACTTGCCATTTCAGATAACAGTTTTTCTATTCTATCCATTATTTTTTTACTTTGCAGGCCATAAGTTCTGCTCTGATTTCTCTTTTGAACCATTCAGTAACAGCATATTGTGATACCATACCTTTCTCTCATTCCACAGGGTCCTCTGTCTTATCAAATATTAGATCATTATCTTTTTCTTTTTTTTATTAATTAATTTATTTTTAGTTTTCAACATTCACTTCCATAAGCTCTTCAATTTAAAATTTTCTCCCCCTCCCTCCCCTCCTCTCTTCCCAAGACAGCGTGCAATCTGATACAGGCTCTACATATACATTCCTATTAAACATATTTTCACATTAGTCATGTTGTAAAGAACAGTTAGAACCAATAGGCGAACCCACAAGAAAGAAGAAACAAAACAAAACAAAAGAAAAAAAAGAGCAAATAGTATGCTTTGATCTGCATTCAGACTCCATAGTTCTTTCTCTGGATGTGGATGGCATTTTCCATCATGAGACTTGTGGAGATGTCTTAGATCCTTGCATTGCAGAGAAAAGCTAAGTCTATCAAAGTTAGTTATCACACAACGTGGCTGTTACTGTGTACAATGTTCTCCAGGTTCTGCTCACTTCCCTCAGCATCAGTCCATACAAGTCTTTCCAGGTTTTTCTGAAGTCCACTTGCTCATTATTTCTTATAGCACAATAGTATTCCATAACATTCATATAACACAACTTGTTCAGCCATACGCCAACTGATAGGCATCCCCTCAATTTCCAATTCTTTGCCACCACAGAAACAAATGCTAGAAATATTTTTGTACATGTGGATCCTTTCCCCGTTTTTATGATCTCTTTGGGAAACAGCCCTAGCAGTGGTATTGCTGGGTCAAAGGATATGTGCATTTTTATAGCCTTTTGGGCATAGTTCCAAATTGCTCTCCAAAATGGTTGGATCATTTCTCAACTTCACCAACAATGCATTAGTGTTCCAATTTTTTCATATCTTCTCCAATATTTATCATTGATCATTTTCTTTTGTTTCGCAGTATATATTCATGGATGCCTGAACTTGTTTACTAGATCTGGAGGAAATATTTCCTTCTGTTATTACTGTTTTTCCTATTGATTTAACTGCTTATGTTCAAGGTCTTGAGTTTTCTTCTTCCTGTGTTCTCTGGATATTTCAGTCTTTTTTCTGCTGATGCTCTTCTGACTCTGTCCCCACTGATGATGATTTCCTTTGGAGGCTGGATTTTAAAATATCTCAGCCTCCTCCCATTCTAGGCAATTCATGGTTCACCAGCTGAGGACACCACCCTGGGTGACTTTGGGGTGGTCAGAATTGACCCCAGCTGGACATTGTGCTCTTTCCCTCAGGCTTAGTGGAATGCTGCATAGCCTACCATCCATGGTGCACTGTCCTGGTGGCCTGTCTCACTCCCTCTGTTTCTTAGTTCTCTGGCCTATAACTAGAAGTTCAGAGAGCTGCTCCATTAGTTCCATGAGGCTCTCTACCCAGGAATGGCAGTTCAGAGTTTTGCAACACTGGGGCTATGGGGTTGTGGTCTCCACCAGGCTTTTCTTCCTGAAGGGCTATAGCCATGCTAGCCATCTGTCTCCACCACTTCTGCAACCTGGAGCTGGAGTATCCATAGCACTGGAAAGAGGGAGAGGGGTCTAGGGTGTGGTGGTGGGTTTTGTTGTGAGCCTGTGTTGGGTCCTTGGGTATGCTAGTGCAGCCTTGCTTCTGGTAGCTTGGGAGGTAGAGGAGGGCTGCTGAATAAGGTTAGGGTCAGTGAGCATCAATTTGTGCATTTGGGTTTGTTTTTTTTTTTAATCTTCTTGAATTCTGGTTGGCCTAGACTATGGAGATAACTGAGGTTGCTTTATTTTTAGCTCATAATTTCTGTTTTGGAGAGATTTGAGAGGTCATGAGAATGAGAGAAAATGTCTACTCCTCCTTCTTGTTGCTTATGTGACCTGGATCTTCAAAGTTGGCAAAGCACCTTACACATATTTTCTCATTTTATCCTAATAACAACTCTGAGATAAGGTGCTATTATTATCCCCATTTCGCAGATGTAGAAACTGAGACTGGGCAAGGCTAAGTATTTTGCCTGGAGTCACACAGCTACTAAGTGTTTGAGGCTGGATTTGAATTCAGATATTCCTGACTCCAAGTCTGGTGCTCTATCCACTGTCTCCCCTAGCAGCCTAGGAATCAGAAAATTAGAATACCTGCATTCTCACCTTTGTTCTACCACCTCCATATAATAGGGAGAGAGTCCTACTGCCTCCATATAATACAGAGCTTTCTCTTTGGAGCCTGAGAATCTCCAAATGATATAGTGCTCAACCAAAGCTCCAGTACAAGCACATGTTAGCAAAGACAGTACAACTTTGTCCCCCTCAAGGTGACAGGTCTTAACTTAGAGATCCCTAAGCATGGGATATCAGAACCTAGCTCATTCCTCGTCCAGCTCTACCTCTCCTCTGATACCTAAGGAGTCTGTGTTCTCTTATTATCCTGTACTGCTCTCTCCCATCCTCATTTGTACCCCTGCTCCAGACTGGACTTTCCTAAGCTCTCCTGGCTCCTAAAAACAGAAGCAAGTTAACATCTTCTCTGGTATTTAAAGCACTATGCCACCTGGCTCCTTCCTACCTTTCCAGTCTTTTTACACATTACTTCCCTCCAAGAACTCTATTGTTAGTCAATCAACAAACATTTATTAAGCACCTACTATGTGCTAGGGACTATGCTAAGTGCCAACTATTGTCTAGCCACACTGATCCATTTACTGTTTCACACAGCATGATGCTTGATGGCCTATTTCTGTGCCTTTGTCCTGGCTGTCCTCTCTCCTTATTTCTACCTCTTGGCATCTTCCACAGGAAACCTTTCTGAATCCCTCTTAATTCCAGTGCCCTTCCCTCTTTTAATTCTTTATTATTTATCCTATATGTATGTAGTTTGTCTATATTTGTTAGTCTCTCTCATTAGATTGTGAGCTCCTTGAGGGTAGGAACTATCTTTTGCCACTTTTTCTATCACTAGCACTTAGCACAGTGCCTGGAACATAATAGGTACTTAATAAATGCTTATTGACTGACTGTCTTGGCATCTCTGGATTTCTTCAAGACCAGGCTCAGCATCACTTTCCTTGTGAAGTCTTTCTTAGTCCCCCCAGCTGCTATTCTCTTCCCCCCCCCCCAAGTTATCTTGGATTTGTTTTGTCTATATCTGTATCTGTACTTATGCAGATCTATCTATCTATCCAACCATCCATATTGTCTCTACTAATAGAATACAAGTTTCTTGAGACCAGGGACTATTTGACTTTTGTCTTTGAATACTCAGTGACTAGCACAGTATCTGGCACATAGTAGGCACTTAATAACTGCTTAGCAATCAATTCATTGATCTAATTCCCTACCTTCTCTTACTAGTATAATTCTCTTGAGTCACTGAACAATAAGCTTGACCTTTTCCCCAGATCCTAGAGAATTTTCTCAACTAACTCATTCTTCTCTTATTCTCTATCCAGTATTCTTCAATCCCAGGCTTGGGGTCCTTAGGCCCAGAGAGTCTACTCACCACCAATTAACACATATAATGACCATCCTTCAACCTCAGGTATGGAGCAGCTTTGCAAATGTATTTAGAATATCTGGCTCATGCTCACAATTACCCAGAGGTGAGTGCCCTATGTTTACAAGAGGATTTTCCATGTAATTCTGCTCATTTATTATTGTAACATTCATTTATATATGGTAGGAACTTAATCTCCTGGATGATTCTGCCAAGGTTGATGTGTGTGTGTGTGTGTGTGTGTGTGTGTGTGTATGCGTGTGTATTTAAAAATGTATTCAATGATTGCATCTTGAGTTTCTTTCTCTAAAAGCTGCGATGGAAATGAGGGGGGAACTCTGTAGAGCACCATTTGAGACTTCCTGGCTCTGTGAGGAAGCAAATCATTTAGCTGCAGATTGCTTATAGTTCCCAGAGAAAATGATTTCTATTCCCATCACTGCATAAAAATGGAGAATTTATTTCATCCCAGCTTCCATGTTGATCCCTTTATGTAGCATTGCCTGGATTTACAAGGATTATATTTGATAATTATGAAAATAATAATAATAGTAACAACTTGTGTTTGTAAAGTACTTTTAACTTTTCAAAACACTTTCATCTACCTTATTTCACTTTATACCCTTCCCTCTAATCCTAGGTGGTAGATAGAAAAGGTAGTATTATTTGAATTTTCTAGATGAGGAACTGAGATCCAGGGAGGTTGTGACTTTCCCAAGAGCATACAGACAATAAGAGGCAGAGATGGAATTAGAATCCAGGGATCTTGATGGCTGGGTGTACACAGAAAGATGTAGTTAGAAACTGAAGGCCTATGTAGAGGGAAGGTCCCCAATCCATGTACTCCCCCTCTACATTCAGCACAGCCTATAGACTCAGCTTTTACTACAGGAAACTTTCCCCAGTCAGACCCAGTGTGCTAGCCTTCAGGCTTCCCATTGAAGCTGTTACCAGTTCCTTATTCTATCATATTCAGGTCAGGACAGAATAGGGAAGCAGATCAAAAACCAAGAAAAAAAATCAATCAACAAGCATTATGGTATTTTATGGGGGCATGGAAAAAAAAAGCAAAAATGGTCCCTGCCCTCAAGGAACTTAACATTCTTTTTTTTTTGGCAATTGGGGTTAAGTGACTTGCCCAGGGTTACATAGCTAATAATTGTCAAGTGTTTGGTCTGAGGCTGGATTTGAACTCAGGTCCTCCTGACTTCAGGGCTGGTGCGCTAATCACTGCGCCACCTAGCTGTCCCAGGAACTTACATTCTAATGGGAGAAAACATGCTAATAAATGGCTACATACTTGATACAGAAAGTCAAAGGAAAGTAACTTTAAAAGGTAAGGTACTAGCACCTGGAAAACCAGGAAAATCCTCTTACAGAAGATGCCATTTGAGCCAAGTTTTGAAGGAAGCTAGAAGTTCTAAGAGATTGAGGTAAGGAGAGAAAGCCTTCCAAGCATAAGGCACTGTCAATAAAAAGGCATGAAGAAGAGAGATGAAGTGTTTGTTAGGTTCAGGGAACAAGAAATAGGCTAATATGACTGGACTGTGAGGTATGTAGAAGGGACTATAGAGTATAAGAAGACTGAACAGATAAGAAGGGGCAGGGATGGTGAAGAATTTTAAATGCTGAAGGACTCTATAGTTCATCTTGAAGTTAAGAAAGAACCACTGAGGTTTATTAAGTAAGGAGGTGGTGGGATCAGACCTCTACTTTAGAAAAATCTCCTTGGCAGCTGAATGGAGTGAGGGGATACGTAATTCAGGTAGACCAAGTAAGAGGTTATTGTGCTATTTCATAAGATAGATAATGAAGAACTGAATTAGGGTGATGGCTGTCTGAGTGGAGAAAAGGGGATTTCTAGGGGAAATGTGAATGAACAAATAAGGTTTGGCAACTGATTGGATCGATTGGGTAAAGGATGTTGAAGAGTAGATGGTGGATGATCAAGGTCTCAAACCTGGGATAGTTGGGAGGACAATGGTGGCCTTCACAGTAATAGGGAAGTTTGGGAAAGGGAAAGAATTTTGGGGGAAAGATAATGAGCTTTGTTTTGACAAGTTTGGGATGGCTACAAGCAACAGGACTCAGCCTCCAAGGGGTGACTACAGGGATCTCTCCTTATGGCAGAATTGATGCTGGTCCTGAAAAGCCTGAACAAGTCAGGGCTGTGGATGGAAGTGAATTACCCAAACAAAGCTCAGTGCTGAACATCCCTAAACCTTAGATCTTTTGGAGGCTCTTTCTCCAATTGTTCAGGATGCTATTACTCATACCCAGAGTCCTATATCCCTTAATAGAATGTAAAGTCCTTATAACAGGGATTGTTTCATTGTTTGACTTTGTACTTCTAGAGTCTAGTACAGTGCCTAGTATAGAGTAGATAGTTAAGAAATGCCTATTGATTGATTGATTGGTCTCAGGGAAAGAGTGGAGATGAAGGCTAAGGGAACAGAGCTGTACAGTGGAAAGAGCACTTTGGAGTCAATCAGAGGACCTGAGTTAGAATCTGTGCCCTTGTACTTACGACCTATGTAATCCTGGGCAAATCATTTCTTCCTCTGGGCTCCAATGTCTCTTCCAGCTCTAAACTCTATGATTAGTAAAACAATCTGAGAGTGGTCGGCATGACCACTGGTTGGGCCTGGTTCAGTGACTGATCTTTGCAAGAAGACCACCATCAACAATTATGTATATACTTGTTTTCATGTTGTAAGCTCCCAGCAGAATAAAAATGGTCTGTGACAATCGTATCCCCAGGGCCTAGCATGGTGCCTTACACATAATAGGTACTAAATAAATGCTTGATGTCTGGCATAGGTTGTCCACCAATTATGTGCAAGGCATTGGTGTAGGTCCAAGATTACAAAATGTCTTTGTGGGCTTCGAATCTTGTTGAGGAGAAAAGATGTGTACAAAGAAAAAGCCAACCAGATGGTAAGCTAAATGAACAATGAGTATAAAAGTAATGAAATATTATAGAAGTAAGAGGAAGAGCTTACTGTAGGGTGGGAAGGCTTCCCAGGAGAATTGAAGCCACATTGGCTTGATGTGTTATCTGAACTAGCATTCAGAGGAGGCCTACCAGATTAGGGTCTCTGTGTCTTAGCTGTGGCCCTTCCCTTTGTAAACACATTGCCTTTCAGTGACACAGGCTGGAGCTGAGCCCCACTTACTCTTCCCTGTGCACCCTCAATGAGGTCAGGACAGTGATGTTCCCCCCTTCCTCCCACTCCCATTCCACATCATCATGCCACCATGAGAGACAGAATTGAGACCTCAGAGATGCCAAGAGTCTAAAAAGCACTGGGCCTGGATTCAGAAAGACCTAAGTTTAAATCTGCCTTCAGATACTTACTGGCTGTGTGACTTTGGGCAAGTCACAACCTCTGTTTGCCTCAGTTTCCTTAATCTTAAAATAAGAATAATAATAGCATCTACCTCACAGGATTATTGTAAAGATCAAATGAGATAATATTTGTAAATCTCTTAGCAAAGTGCCTGGCACTACATAAATGCTTATCCTCTTCTCTATTTCACAATGGGCCTCTTCCCCAGACTCATTAGCCTGAGCATCCCAAATTGGTAGAGCCATAGCTACATTGGTTCCTGAAACCCTGGGACCTGAAGAGCTGGTGCCCATCTAGGCTTCTTTGTTGTCAGAGAGCACTCTGAGTGGGTGATTGAAAGCCCCATGGATAGAGGTGACATTGGACCAAATAACAGTAATAATACCTTATATTTATGTAGCATATGAATATTCAGATGATGTCCACATACATTATCTCATTTGACCACCATTTGAGAAAGGCATTGTCTCATCTTATCTCTATGAGGCACAGAAAAGTTAAGTTAAGGGCAGGGGCCAAGTTTTTGCCTTTCTTTGTATCCTCAATGTTTATTGTAGTAATTGGCACATAGTAAGTGATTAATAAATGCTTACTGACTGACTGGTTGATTTGCTGAAGGTTATATATCTATTTGGGGGCAAAGCTGGGATGAGAATTTGGATCTCCTCATATCTAGCTTGTGTTATTTACACTGGACCACACTTGTATTGTCCAAAGCCCGTCAATGGGCCTACTATGAACATGTCAGGTAAATCATTAGCTGCTAGGAATCAGAGTTATTCCCTTTCTGGATCCCAGTGTCCAGAGTCAGAGGAAGGTCTAGCAGAGACCATTATCTTTGTCTGAAGAGGGGTAGGATCTTCCTGGTTCCTATAATACACAGTGCACCTTCCACTCAGACTCATTACAAATCTATTCAACTTGTACTCTCCAGGCAATTATTGGGCACTGGTGCTATTCATTACCATCTCTAGGCATAGGACACTTGAGGGTCAGCAGAGGAAAGAGAAAATCCGTAATGGATCTACCCAAAGCTTTTATCCTCCATAATTATGTCTGATTAGAAAATTGCTTGCTCCAAAGAACAGAAATCAGAAGCTTGGTAAATAATGAGGGGGTTCAGGTTTCAATTAGAAGATATTGGAATATTACTGAATTTGGAACACATTGTCATGCATTATAAGATTATCAGAAGCAAGACTTTACTTGTTTGCTCGTGGTCCTTGAGGCCTACAGAAGAGAAGGGGGAGTGAGAGCTTAGAGAAGCTTCCTGCTTCAACAGGAGCATAACCCCCATACCTGAGAACACGTCATATTCATCAGGACAGGGAAGTCTCTGACTATTGTCATACTTTCAGGGTGTTAATTTTGGGTGTCTGAACCTTTCAGATATGATCTTTGCTTTGCTCCCCAACACTGATTTACCCAAATTACTGTTGTCAGTGGCTAATGTAATGCAGATATCAGAATTTAGGACCAGAGATGGTAGAGGAGGTAATGTACCATGGTGGGGAAGAGTTTATTCAATTATTAGCACACTAGTTACACTTCTGTTGTCAACTTTAATCTTGTGTTGGTTTGAGCTATCTTATCTTCCTTGAAGTCACTATTTAACAAAGTCAGTGAGGGATAAATGTGCTTACATTTCCATGAATACAATTAAATGTTTTCCTGTTTCATTTCATGGCAGGAGCCCAGGCTTAGTGAACATGCCACATACTGACATTTGCAATTGTAATATGCACACAGATAGCCTCCTCTGCCCTTGATTCAACTTTTAAAACAGCAGCTTTATTTGAAGAGCTATTGTTTATTGTAGAAAGTTGCAGGACTTTTGGGGTGACTGGCACCAGGAAGTGGAGGTGCAGAATTGAAAGGGAAGAGCTGCTCACCTGAAAGAAAAGCAGGAAGTTCTGCATTTGAAAAACCATCTGGTCATGGGAGATGGAAGAGCAGGTGGGTGGCTGAACTGAGAAGCTGATAGTAGCAGTATAAAGAGGGAATAGGCAAGTAGGAACCTTGAAATAAGATAGCAATGGAAAGAGGCTTCAGCCATCATCGGTTGGCCCCAAGGAATCAGTTTTCTTTAGCCCCCAGGGCTGAGACTAGAGGAAAAGCAAACCATGAAGTTCTTAAGCCAAACTGTCAATGTCATGAGTTTAAATTATATCTGTCTCTGACTCTTGTAGTGGAAATAAGGGCATTATAGGAGAATATGAATATTACTCCTCTAAAAGAGTAGGAGATGATATACATTTAGTGAATGAATGCTAAAAATGTTTACTATCTGATTAAATTTCTTACTACTTACCTCCCTATTATTTTAATTAAATGCTTTTTATTTTAAGATTTATGCGTCTTCTATGTAGTCTGGGATAGGACTGGCATTGGCGGGGATGGGGCTTAGGCAGAGGTTTTGAATTACTGATGTCCCAAAACATTACATTGAACCTGGACCATTGTGCTACTATAGGTCCAGGATTACACCATCAGAGCCTCAAAATTTATTCAAGCTAACACATGATGATCTTTCACAACAAAATGATAATTGTAATCATTGCTTTTTCTTGCCTTGGGCTGAAACACAATGAATTTACTTTCTCCTCTTTGGCCCTAAAATTCACCTACTACTTTCATACCCTTCTGCTTTTGCTGATCCTGTTCCCTTACTTGGAATGACTTCTCTGTTTTTCTCTACGTATCCACATCCTAGCTATATTCCATGGCGTAACTAAAGTTCCATATCTTCTATCAAACCTCCCATGACCCTTCTCTCCTATAGGAATCCCTCTGCCTGCCTTCAGCGCATAACACTTGGCCAGTGTCACGTATCAGACCATTGATCATGCCATCCTTTAACATCTTTTCAATTGCCCCCCCCCCCCCCCGCAGGATTGTTCTTCTTCATGCTGTTATTTAACTTTCCACATAGCATCCTCCCTACTGTCAGGCTGTAAGCCCCAAAGGGTAAAGTTCTCATCTTGCTCATCATTATATTCCTCTGCCCTGCAGGCAACTATCAATAACATTAATCTGAAATTATTTGTTAGGTGCTCATTCTTTTAGACATTGTGCTCATAGCTGGGGATAAAAAGACAAAAAGGAGATTGTCCCTGCCCCCAAGAAACCTACATTCCATTGTAAGAAAAACATGTAGTATATGTAATATATATAGAAGAGAATTTGGGAAATATTCCTATCTGTCTTCTCCTCCTCTGCCTCCTGACCCTGGGCCACTGGTAGCCCCATGGGTCTCCTGTACTTTCAGAGTCCTATAGCTATTCATTCCCATAACAGTGTGACAAATGAATACAAAATAGAATATAATAAGTGTGCAAAAGAGGTATGAACAAGGTACAGTGAATGTTAATAAAAGGGAGAGATTATTTCTATAATTGGAAATTGGGAAAGCTTCATAAGGAGGTGGCATTTGAGCTGACTTTGGGAGGATAAATAAAATTTTAATAGTTGGTCATGAAGGGAGTAGATAGATTGGTATTCAAATAGAAGAAATAATGGGCATAGAGGCAAGAAGGCGCAAGGTTTGGAGTGATCTGCTTTGGATGTAATGTTGAGGCAATAGAGTAAATATAATCTAGAGAAGTGGTTCTCAAAGTGTGGTCTGGGGACCTCTGGAGGGTCCCTGAAATCCTTTCAGGGCATCTGTGAAATAAAAAATATTTTCATCATAATACTAAGATGTTATTTGCCTTTTTTCACTCATTCTCTCATTCCAGAAGCTACCTGATCTGTGAATTAAAGATTTAGCTGCTAACATGAAGACTGAGTTAATAATCTCATCTGCAGACTGGTACTCTTGCCTTACAAATGGATGAATCTACTGACGTGGCTAGATTTTCTATTTTGCTTGTATTCATCTGGTATCAACGCCAGCTAATCACTGAAAAAGATGTTCTTTTATGTGTATGCTTGGCAACAAACACAAGTGGTGCTGAAATATTCAACATGTTAAAGAACTTTTTTGAATCCCGTGATTTATCTTGGAACAATGAATGTTAAAGCAATGGTGAGGACTTCTGGGGGCAGAGCTAAGCTGGCAGAGTACAGAAGCACTAAGCTGAACTCTTCCAACATTCCTCTCTAAACAACTTTAAAATAACACCTCAAATTGAATTCTGGAGTGGCAGAGTCAACAAAAGGTCAGATTGAGACATTCATCCAGCCCAAGACAACAGAGGAGGTCAGAAAGAGGTCTGTGAAATGGGGAAGGAGGCCGACCCCAAGTCCACAAGGCTGAAACATGGTGGGAGTAGGTGATAGCGGCAAGCAATAGCAGCTTAGGAGCTCTCAAACCAGAGAAGGTAAGAGGACCTGGTGACTAGGCAGGAAGAGATTACAGGAAACCCCTCTGCTAGCACTGGACACAGGACCAGGCACTGTTTGGCAGCTCCAATTGCCTGTACCCACTTCGGGATCATAGTTCAAGGGTGGACAAGATGACTTTCAATAAAGAGGGAGTGGAAACTCTGAGGGATGGTAGCACTTCAACCTCCAGGGGTCAGGGACCCCTGGGGAGCAATATTTCTAGTCCCAGTGGAGGAAACCCCCTTAGGAGCATTACTGATTGCAATCCCAAGAGATTCCAAGGGTCCATCCTGGGTAAGGACCAGAGTGCAGACCAAGAGAGCAGAGACCACACTTGTCCCCAGATCATACTGCATGGGAAGCATCGAAAACTCCCAAATGTCCAGAACCAGCTCTGAAAACAGCAGTGTGAAAAACCCTGAAGCTTGAGATAGACCCTCCCCCCCACCCCCCACCAGAAACAGAGTCCATTATTAATACAAAGTTTTGAATCAAAAAACAGGGTGGAAAAATGAGCAAACAACAAAAAAGGGCCTGATCATAAAAAGCTACTATAGTAACAGAGAAGATCAAGACATAAACTTAGAAGGAGACAATAAACTCAAAATAGTTACAAGCAAAGCTTCAAAGGAAAAAAAAAACATGGATTAGACACAAGCCCAACAAGAATGATTTTTGAAATCAAATAAGAGAGGTAGAGGAAAAATTAGGTAAAAAAAATGGAAGCAAAGGAAAAAAAACTATGAAAAGAAAATTAATAGCTTGGTAAAAAGAAGTACAGAAGTTCACTGAAGAAAATAATTCCTTAAAAATTAGAATTGGGTAAGTAGAAGCTGCAGCTAGGTGGCATAGTAGGTAGAGTGCCAAGCCTTGGCATCAGGAGGACTTGAATTCAAATCTGGCCTCAGAAACTTACTAGCTATGTGACCCTGGACAAGTAACTTAACCCTGTTTGCCTCAGTGTTCTCATCTGTAAAATGAGCTGGAGAAGGAAATGGCAAACCACTCCAACATCTCTGCCAAGAAGACCACAAATGTGTCATGGAGAGTCAGACCTATAACTGAAGCAACTCAATAACAATGAAAAAAAGTGGGAGCAAAAGACTCTATGAGACATCAAGAAACAATAAAACAAAGTCAAAAGAATTAGAAGAAAATGTGAAATATCTCATTAGAAAACAATTGACCTGGAAAATAGATCAAGGAGAGATAATTTAAGAATTTTTAGGTTACCTGAAAGCCATGATCAAAGAAAGAGCCTAGACATAATATTTCAAGAAATTATTGAGGAAAACTCCCCTGATATTCTAGAACCAGAAGGTAAAATAGAAATTGAAAGAATCTATTGATAATTGCCTGAAAGAGATCCCAAAATGAAAACTCCTGGGAATATTATATCTAAATTCTAGAGCTCCCATGTCAAAGAAAAAAATGCTTGAAACAGCAAGAAAGAAAACCATTGTAATACTATGGAGCCATATAGGGTCAGGATCACATAAGATTTAACAGCCACTACATTAAAGTGGCAGAGGGCTTGGAATATGATGTTCCAGAATGCAAAAGAACTAGAATTGCAATCAAGAATAACTTACCCAGCAAAACTGAATATATCCTCCAAGAGAAAAAAAATAGATATCTAAGGAAATAGAGTTTTTTTAAGCATTCCTGATGAAAAGACCAGAGCTGAAATTTGACTTTCAAATACATGATTCTGGAGAAACATAAAAAGGTAAACATGAAAGAGAAATCATAAAGGACTCTATAAGATTAAACTATTTATCTTTCTGCATGGGAAGATGATACATGTATCTTCTAAGATCTTTATTAGTATTAGCCCAGATAGAAGGATTCTGCATAGAAAGAAGGTGCAAAGTAAATCAATTATTTTGGGATGATGTAAAAAAAAATAGCTACATGAGAAAGACGGAGTGGAAGAAGGGGAAAGGAAGAGGAAGAATGGGGGAAATTATCTCATATAAAAGAAGCACAAAAGGAAGAGCTTTTACAATGGGAGGCGGGAATGGTGGGGTGGAGTGGCCAAAACTTGAACCTCACTCACATCTAAATTGGTTCAAAAAGGGAAAATATATACACATACTCAATTGGTAATAGAAATCTATCTTATCCAACAGGGAAGGAAGAGGGGAAGAAGATAAAAGGGTAAAGGCAAATAAAATCAGGAAGAAGTCAGAAGCAAAACAGATTCTAGAGGAGGAATAGGATAAAAACAGAGAGAAAAGGATAAACAGAAAAAATAGAATGGAGGGAAATTCACAGTTAGTAAGCATAACTGTGAATATGAATGGGATGAATTTACCCATAAAACAGAAGCAGATAGCAGAATGGATTAGAAAACAGAATTCAGCAATATGTTGTTCACAAGAAGCACACTTGAAATAGAAAGACCTACACAAAGTTAAAATAAGGGGCTGGTGCAGAATTTATTATGCTTCAGCTGAATTAAAAAAGACAGGTATAGCAATCATGATATCAGACAAAGCAAAAGCAAAAATAGACCTATTTAAAAGGGAT
The DNA here is from genome assembly GCF_900497805.2 of Vombatus ursinus. NCBI lineage: Eukaryota > Metazoa > Chordata > Mammalia > Diprotodontia > Vombatidae > Vombatus > Vombatus ursinus. The sequence continues at coordinate 9,478,905 of NW_020954641.1, forward strand.
AAGCAGGGAAATTACAACTTGCTAAGAGGAACCATAGACTATGGAGTAATATTGATACTAAACATATATGCACCAAATGGTATAGCATCTAAATTCTTAAAGGAAAAGTAAATGAATTACAGGAGGAAATAGATAGTAAAACTGTACCAGTGGGGGATCTCAACTTTCCCCTCTCAGAGCTAGATAAATCTGACCATAAAATATATAAGAAAGAAGTTAAGGAGATGAATAGAGTTCTAGAAAAGTTAAATATGATAAACCTCTGGAGAAAACTGAATGGAAATAGAAAGGAGCACACCTTTTGTTCAGCTGTACATGGCACCTTCACAAAAATTAACCATGTATTAGTGCATAAAAACCTCACAACCAAATGCAGAAGAGCAGAACAATTAAATGCACTTTTTTTCCAGACTGTAATGCAATAAAATTACATTTAATAAAGAACTGTGGTAGTATAGATGAAAAGTTAATTGGAAACTAAATAATGTAATCCTAAAGAATGAGTGGGTCAAAGAACAAATTATAGAAATAATCAATAATTTCATTAAAAAGAATGACAACAATGAGATGGCATCCTAAAATTTGTGGAATGCAGTCAAAGCAGTACTTAGGGGATATTCGCTAAATGCATACATCAATACAAGACACAAAAAGCAGATCAATAAATTGGGTGTGCAACTAAAAAAAACTAGAAAAAGAACAAATTAAAAATCCCTAATAAACACCAAAATAAAAATTTTAAAAACCAAAGGAGAGATTAAAAAAATTGAAAAAAAAAACCACATTGAACTAATAAATAAAACAAAGAGCTGGATTTTTATTTTAAAAAGCCAATGAAATAGAAAACCATTGGTTAATTCAATTTAAAAAAAGAAAGAAAACTAAATTACTAGTATCAAAAATTAAAAGGGTAAATACATCACCAATAAAGATGAAATTAAAGCAATTACTAGGAGTTATTTTGCCCAATTATATGCCAGTAAAACTGACAACATAAATGAAATGGATGAATATTTACAAAAATATAAACTGCCCAGATTAACAGAAGAGGAAATAGAAGATTTCAATAACCCTATTTTAGAAAAAGAAATTGAACAAACCATCAATGAGCTCCCTAAGAAACAATCCTCAGGACCAGATGCATTTATAAGTGAATTCTACCAAAAATTAAAGAACTATTAATCCCAATACTATATAACCTATTTGAAAAAATATGTAAATAAGGAGTCCTACCAAATTCCTTCTAAGACACAAATATAGTTTTGATGCCTAAACCATGGAAAGCAAAAACAGAGAAATAAAATTATAGACTAATTTCCTTAATGAATATTGATGCAAAAATTTTAAATACTAGGAAGGAGATTACAGCAATATATCTCATATACTATGATCAGATGGGATTTATACCATAAATGCAGAGCTGGTTAAATATTACAAAAACTAACTAACCATGTAAGTAACATAAACAACAAAAGTCATATGAGTATATCAAAAGATGCAGAAAAAGCCCTTGAAAAAATACATCACCCATTCCTAATAGAAGCACTAGAAAGCATAGGAATCAATGGAGTCTTTCTTAAAATGATAAGTAGTATCTACCTAAAAACAAGAGTAAGCTTTATCTGTTATGGGAATAAACTCGAAGCCTTCTCAATAACATCAGGAGTCCATTATCACCACTATTATTCAGTATTGTACTAGAAATGCTAGCTATAGCAATAAGACAAGAAAAAGAAATTGAAGGAATAAAAATAGACAATGAAGAAGCAAAACTATCACTCTTTGCAGATGATATGATGGTACACTTAGAGAATGCTAGGGAATCAACTGAAAAACTAGTTGAAACAATTGACAATTTTAGTAAGTTGCAGGATATACAGTAAGTCCATATAAATCATCAGCATTTCTATATACTACCAACAAAACCCAGCAAGAAGAGATAGAAAGAGAAATTCCATTTAAAATAACTGCAGACAATATAAACTACTTGGGAGTCTACCTGCCAAAGCAAACCCAGGGACTATATGAAAACAATTACAAAACACTTTTCACACAAATCAAGACAGATCTAAACAACTGAAGAAATATTAACTGTTCATGGGTTGGCCAAGTCAACATAATAAAAATGACAATTCTGCATTAGTTAATTTACTTGTTCAATGCCAAACCAATCAAACTACCAAAGAAATATTTTGTAGAGTTAGAAAAACTGGTAAAAAAAAAATCAACTGGAAGAACAAAAGGTCAAGAATATCAAGGCAATCAATGAAAAAAGATGTTAAGGAAGGTGGCCTAGCAGTTCCAGATTTCAAACTATATTACAAAGGAGTAATTATGAAAACAATCTAGTACTGGCTAAGAAATAGAGTAGTGTATCAGAGGAATAGATTAAGTACACAATACACAATAGTAAAAGACCATTATAATCTAGAATTTGATAAACCCAAAGATCCAAACTTTTGGGGGTAAGAACTCAACATTTGACAAAAGTTGCTGGGAAAACTGGAAAGCAATTTGGCAGAAATGAGACTCAGACCAACATCTCACACCATACACCAAGATAATGTCAAAATGTATAAAGGATTTAAACATAAGGATAAATAAATTAGGGGAGGATAGAAAAATGCATCTGTCAAATCTATGGATAAGGAAAGAATTTATGATCAAACAAGAAATAGGGGGGATTATGGGAAATAAAATAGATTATTCTGATTATATAAAATTTATTCTTTTCCACAAACAAAACTTATGCAGCCAAAATTAGAAGGAAAATAAAACTGGAAATTTTTTTTTGCATCAAATTTCTCTGATAAAGGTCTTATTTTTCAAATATATAGGGAACTGAGCCAAATTTATAAAGATAAGAGCCATTCCTCAGTTGATAAATGGTCAAAGGATATAAACAGGAAGTTTTCAGAAAAAGAAATTAAAACTATCAAGTCCATGAAAAAATGCTCTAATTTACTACCGATTAGAGAAATGCAAAATAAAACAACTCTGAGGTACCACCTCACACCTATCAGATTGGCTAACATGACAGAAAAGGAAAATGACAAATGCTGGAAGGGATGTGGACAAATTGGGACAGTAGTGGAGTTGTAAACTAGTTCAACTATTCTGGAGAAGAATTTGGAATTACACCCAAAGAGCCATGAAACTATTCATATCCAGCAATACCACTAATAGATCTGTTATCCTAAAGACAACAAAGAAAAGGGGAAAGGACTTATTCGTACAAAAATAAATATAGAAGCTCTTTTTGTCAAGGCAAAAAATTGTAATTTGAGGGGATGCCCATTAATTGGGGAATGGAAACAAATTGTGTTCTATCATTGTGATGGAATACTACTGTGCTATAAAAATGATGAACAGAGTGGTTTCAGAAAAATCTGAGAAGACATATAAACTGATGCAAGGTGAAGTGAGCAGAACCAGGAGAACATTGTACAAAATGACAGCAACATGTAGGGATGATCAACTATGTAAGACTTTGCTACTCTGATGAAAACAATGACCCAAGACAATTCCAAGGGACCCATGATGAAAAATGCTATCTGCCTTCAGAGAGAGAACTGATGAACTGAGTGCAGATTGAAGCATATTCTTTTTTGCTTTATTTTTATTGGTTTATTTTGTTTGTGTTTTTTTTGGTAACATGGCTAATATGGAAATATATGTTGTATGACCTCACATGTATAATGAAAATCAAATTGCTTGCTTTCTCAAAGGGGGGGGAAGGGTGGGAGGGAAGAAAAGATTTGAAATTCAAAATTTAAAAAGAGATTGTTAACAACTAATTTATATGTAATTGGGAAACAGTCAATGAAATAAATAAAAATGATTTAAAAAATAAGACAATAGTAAAATTGCTGGAATTTTACCAATAATCAAGGCAGTGGCACTAAATTATCCCAATGGCATTATATTCTTCATTGCCAGGGAATTCACAGTTCAAAAAAAAAAGCCAATATCACTTAAGAATTCCATGATGAAACAATACAAAGGACTAATTTTATGAAATCTCAACCTGTAAGTAAATGTTTTGTTTTTAATCTTCTGTGTGATGGGAAGTGTGCATAAAACACTTCTGTTGCAGACCAAAGCATAGGATTTGTCTGGAGGAAAAGCAATTGTTCAATTGTTTGAGTCATGAGCTAAGCTAGCTGTTTTTTCCATGGAGCACCATTTTTACTTGAAAGGATGGCTGACAGACAATGATTATTCCGAGTTGGGTATTTGCCAGGCATTTTCTTGAAAATGAACTAAGTGAGCCTGTCACTTCAAGGACTGACAAGATTTGTTGCCAACGATAAAATTTGAGCTTTCAAGGGAAAATTAGAATTTTGGAAAACTTGTATTTGCCACTGTGAGTTTGACACCATCCCAATTCTTAGGGACTTTTCTGATGAGATCAGTGGTGATATTAACAAATGTGATTTAGTTTTAGATATTGTATAATGAAATGTGCCAACATTTGAAAGATCTGTATAATTCAGTAAATCAATATTTTTCCAAATGGCAAATGTAGAAGATTGCAAAATCATGCGTGGGCAAAAGATCAATTCAAAAACAAACTGGTTTGGGTCAGACTATAGGACTTAAATACTAAGGTAATGAAATAGGCCTTTATGCATTAGGTAAAGGGGAACATTTGGAAGTTTTGGGGAAAGAGAGTGACAAAATCAGATCTGAACATTTGGAAGATGGGGTTTTACAGGACACATTTGAGGGAAAGGCTGACAGTTGGAAGATTGTTTAGGAAGCTATTGTAATACAGGTAAGATCAGAAAGGACTTAATATGGTGGGAAAATCACCCACTACTGATTCAGGATAGATTAAAATCTGTACTTGGGTCCTCATTGTCGCTCGGCAATATTTCTATTCTACTTTCATTAACTCTTTGCCTCATTCCTCAGGAAAGGATGAGCTCAAAGACCCTCTGCAGGTTTGTTCTTAACCTTGTTGTGTGTCTGGACCCCTTTGTCACAGGGAAGCCTAGGGTGAAGCCTAGGGATATCCTCTTAGAGGCAGCGAGGCAGTGCAGTGGCTAAAGTGCTGGGTCTGGAGTTAGGAAGACTTGTGTTCAAATCCAGACTGAGACACTTACTAGCTATTTGACCCAGGCAAGTCATTTAAGCTCAGTTTCCTCAACTGTAAGGTGAGGATAATAATGGCACCTATATCCCAGGGTTTTTGTGAGGATCAAATGAGATAATTTTTGTAAATTACAGTGCCTGGTACATAATAGTCATTATATAAAAATGCTTCCTTCTGAGAATAATGTTAAATATGTACAAAATAAAATACAGAAGATTATAGAGAAAGCCCATTATTTTGAAATCGTTATCAAAATATGCAAAAAAAAAAAAGCAACCAAGTTCATGGACCCCTGCTTTAGCTCTGCCTGGCTATCTAAGTATTCTTAAAGACCTGCTTGTCTATAACAGTTCTATTTTTTGACCTGGCCATTTCTTTCTTTTGCTCAAAAACCTTCAGTGGATCTCTCTGCCTGGTATTTAAGGCTCTGACTCAATTCTGTCTTTTTAGTCTTGTTTCATATTATTCCTTTCTATGCATTCTACGCAGCTAAATAGTGCAGTGGATAGATTACCAGCCTTGGAATCAGGAGGACTCATCTTTCTGAGTTAACATCTGATCTCAGACATTTACTAGCTTTGTGACCCTGGGCAAGTCACTTAACCCTGTTTCCTTATCTGTAAAATAAGCTGGAGAAGGAAATGGAAAACTGCTCCAGTATCTTTGCCAAGAAAACCCCAAATGGGGTCATGAAGGGTCACACATGACTGAAATCACTGAACAAAAATGCAATCTATACTCCAGTCAAACTGGACTACTCTTTAGTCCCCTGGAGCATGCTCTGGCTTCTTAATACCTTTCCCCAGGATATTCCCTATTCTGAGGCTGACCTCTCTTCTGCCTTCTCCTGTTGAATTCCCTCACATACCCTTTAAAGTCCCCATCAAAGGCTATCTCCTGTATGAAGTGTGACCTGATCTCTCCCTTGATGGTAAAAGTCTTCCCACAGGCCTTTCCAAAGCATTTAATTTTGCCACTGTTATGTAATATTTGGTATCACAGTTACCATTTTATGTGTCTTATTCTCCTAGGAGATTCTAAGTACCTTGGGGCAGAAACTGGTTCTAATTTATACTTTATATTCCTCTCTTCTACACACATATACACCGATTCATACAATAGGTGCTTAATACATGCTTGCCCCAACTTTAATTTGACCTAGTGGTTATTTGTAATTAGCACAAGTATTCTAGAAAATGGGATTTGGGAAGCACTTAAAACCATCTGTTCTCTTAAGACAGCTGTGTGGTACAGTTGATAGAGCACTGGGCCTGGAGTCAGGAAGATCTGAGTTCAAATCCAGCCTCAGATACTTGTGACCCTGGGCAAATCACTTAACCTCAGTTGCATCTATAAAATGAAGAAAATAATAATACCTATCTCCCAGAACTGTTATGAGTATCAAATGAGATAATAATTGTAAGGTACTTAACAGTGCCTGGCATATAGTAAGCACTATATAAATGTTAGCTTTTATTATTGAGTATTTTGAAAATGTTCTCTATGAAAAAATGATAAATGGTGTAGAGGTTTTGGGAAAACAGGTATTTTAATGTAATATTAGTAGAGCTGTGAACTAGTTCAGCCATTCTGGAAAGTAATGTGGAACCATGCCCTCAAAGCTAATAGATTGTTCATACCCTTTGACCCAGTGATACCATTACTGGGTCTATACCCCAAAGAGATCAAAGAAAAGACTCACATATACAAAAATATTTAGAGTAGTAATTTTTTTTTTGTAGAGGCAAAGAACTGGAAACTGAGTGGAGAGGAGTAACCATCAATTGAGGAACAGCTGAACAAATTATGGGGGTATATGAATGTGAATATTTGTAGTTTAAGAAATGATGAAGGGTATGGTTTCAGAGAAACCTGAAAAGACACATAAGGACAAATATAAAGTGAAATGAGCAGAACCAGGAGAACAATTTATACAATAGTCTTATTGTAAAGACAAAAAACTTTAAAAGACTTAGGAACTCTGATGAACACAATGATCATCCATAGTTGAGGCATTTTTGGGGTGGGGAAGGAAGAGTGCATGGCCAATGTGGGAATTTGTTTTACGTAACTAAAAAATATGCTCCCTTATAGTCTTGTTTATTCTATTAAGTTATACCATCTCAACATGAGGAAGAGTCAGGAAGCATAGAATAGTAAATAGAGAGCCAGGAAGGCCTGAGTTCAAATCCTGCCTCTGAAAATGTGACCCTGGGCAAATCACTTGATGCCTCTAGGTCCTAGGCAGTTCTCTGAGACTCTGATTTTTAGAGCACAAGGTGCTGACCTGAATTGGTTCCCTGTACCAATAAAATCATAGGTCCAATTCCTATCCCCATTACTGAAAATGGCACAGAAAGTCCCAGGACAGCCCCTATCTAAATTATGGCAAATTTCACATTGCTGGATTCTGAATTAAGGACATCTAAATCTTTTTTTTCCTTTATACTCTTCACAACTGTGCACTCCATTTCTTGCCTTTCCATGTCCCTCTTTGAGTAAGAATTGATTTATCTTTGGAGCCCAGTAACGAAGCATTTGCCATTAACTACTTTATGACTTTTTTTTTTTTTTTTACACATGCACCAAGAAGCAAAGGCTAAATTGCATTGGTGAGTTATTAAAAACAGAACTCAATGCTGGAATTATTTATTGCATTTTTAATGCTGCACGGCAGTTTATTTTACTTCTGAATCCTTAGTTTTAAAAGTCCCTGACCCTGAAATAAATTCTTATTCCAAAAGCTAAACAAGGTCAGTCTTGTTGGCTACAATTGGCCCTGATTGGCTACCAGGTACTCTCTGGGAAAGTGACATTCCCGTTCAATTTTAATTCAGCAGTCACGTGCTGGGGACCTGCTATGTTCAGGGCTAGGGCTAGGGAACACATCCAGTCCTCTGAATTCTAGTTCTCTTCTGAACACTAATTCCATGTCTCCATGGGCCTGCTGGACACCTCTATCCAGCAGGCATCTCAAACTCAACTTGTTCAAAATATTCATCATCCCCAAACATCTCTCTCCCCACCTCCTCCTAGCTACACAAGGCAGTACCACTTTCCATTCACCTGGGTTGACAACCTTGAAGCCATTCTTGGTTTTTCACTCTCTTTAGCCAGTCAGTTCCTAAGTCTGGTTGATTCCTCCTCCACATCTCTCATCTCTCTCTCATTCTCTCCACTCCTATAGCCATCACCCTAGTTCAAGCCTCATCACCCTTTACCTAAACTATTGTAATAGACTCCTTAAGCTGTTGGGAGTGGGGAATGAACCAGCCCATTTTTTGAAATGTAACAGGCCAAAGCTCATATGCCAATCAGGAATGGGATCAGGACTGAGTGGCTGCTGCACTTGCTGCCTGGGTAAGATAGAAAGACAGAAAGGAAGGAAGAAAGAAAGAAAGAAAGAAAGAAAGAAAGAAAGAAAGAAAGAAAGAAAAAAGAAAGAGAAAGAAAGAAAGAGAGAAAGAAATAAAAAGAAAGATGGGAGGGAGGGAGGAAGGAAGGAAGAAAGAAGAAAGGAAGGAATGAACAAAGGAAGGAAGGAAGAGGAAGAGAGGGAAGGAAGGAAGAAAGAAAGAAGGAAAGAAAGAATAAGGAAAGAAGGAAAGAAAGAAGGAAAGAAAGAGGAAGGGAGAGAGGGAGGGAGGGAAGGAAGGAAGGAAAAGAGAAAGAAAAAAAGAAGAAAAAAAGAGAAAACTACCAAGCCTCAACAAGAGGGTCCTAGGTGAGAAAGAGTTCCCCCAGAGAAGGAATAAATCACCCAACAGTTTCTACCTGATTTCCCCTCTGCCTCAGTTTAGCTAATGGGTTCCAACAAAAACAAGTCCCCAGTAAAGAGTTAAAAAGCTTCTTCTTTCCAGTGAGTCATCAGTCCCTTCTCCGGCTTCTCTTTCCTTGATAAATGTGAGCTCAGGCCTATCTGCCTTTATCCTGTGGCCTTTATGAGTTATGGCATGAGGTATCTGTAAAATGGCTTTTCTGAAATGTGAAATAGATAATACCTCACCACCTTTCCATAACCCTCTTTTCAAGGAAGTGACACAGGAAGATGATTGAACCCTTTGGGACTATTGTTCATTCAACAACATCCATATTTCTTTTCATCATTAGATATTTAATCTGGCAGTGATTTTTCAATGCAAACTCTTTCGCTTTCTTTGACACCGTGTTCCAATACATCTCTTCCGCTCATTTGACACAGTCCGTTGGCATTGCCTTATTGCAGACTTACACAAGAAGCCCCTGGGATTTTGCCTTCCTTCATGATGCTAAAGGGATGGTCAGGATTGTACCTGAAGATAGACTCTCAGATGGAGGCAACAATGTTTTTCAAGACAGTTCAATAAGTGAAGTGGATCGAGTGCTTACTCTGTGCCCAGTCCTGTGCTAGGCATTCTGTTGACACAAACCTTGTTCACAAGAAGCTCCTGGTCTAGTTGAAGAAAGGAGACTATTAGACATAAAGTAATCACATCATTAGAGTAACATAAGCTCATATGTACCAAGTGACAGACATTAAGTGACGAAGGAAAAATGCCCATTAGCAGCAAGCTATTGGAAGTGACAGAGTTGGGTGAGAAGAGACCACAGGTGTCCACAGAGCATCCCTTCTAGAGAAATCACTGTGTATTAGACTGCTCAGGGAAGGCTTCATAGAGGACTACAGTCCACCAACTAGCATTTACTAAGTAGCTCTCATGTGTCAGGCATTTGGGATGCAAATAACAGAGGGAAATAAACCTGATTCTCAAGGGCTTATAGCCCTGGCTGGAAGGGCGAGTAGTAGGATTTGGGCTGACAGAAAGGATAAAGGAAACAAAGAGGGGACCTCAAAGGCTATCCAGCCCAAATCCTTCACTTGAGAGAAGAAGAAACTGAGGCCAAGGGACATTATGTGATTAGCTCAAGGTCATACATTCACTATTCCACACTGAAAAGTCATTGCTAGGATAGGTGAGGATGTGTCTGATGAGTTTAGGAGATGGTGGTAGTGTGGAGGGTTTGTGTTGGGGAACTATTGGATGTAAGTCCTATAGGAAATGACTCCATGGCATGCAGCTGAGATGGTTTGGTTATTAGTCCTGGGATTTGAAAAATAGCTTAATTATTATCCCAGCAAGTATCTTCAGAAACACAATTTGCACAAACTGCTAGCAATTCTTATGCTTACTCATAGGTCAGACCTGGAGATAAACTCAAGGTAGAAATGCTCCATCTCTGATAATTTTTCTGAGGGTTATTTGTATCAAGATCAAGAACTCTTGACAGCTTCTGCTCCTGGGAATGGACTAGATCCTGCTGGACTGAAGGGGACAATCACCCCTTCAATATGGTTCACCTAGGAAGTGACCCTCAACATTTCTTTTAGATGGGGGTCCTTCAGCCTGTGGCCCAGTAGTGGGAGGGAAGGGGAGCATCAGTATCTAAATTATGCTTTTCTAAAGTTTCTCTTTCTTAAATGTCTAATTTTTCATCTAGGACTAGCCTTGACAAAATGGGGACAAAAAGGATGTTTCATCCATAAACAGTTCTCTATCTTCCCCCACATGCTTCTGCCTTCCTTCTGTACCCATTTCCCCTCCTCTCTGCCCCCTTCACTTGTGTTTTCCTCTTTGCTGTCTCTCTTTTCATCACTGCACTCTCCTCATTATACCGCACCCTCCTCATCATATCTCCTTGTCCTTTACTGGATCCCTCTCCTTCATGTCCTCCCTCCTCTCTCACTCTCCTCCCTCACTGCCCCCTCCTCAATGTCCCCCCCTTCCCTCACTGCCCCCTCATCAATATCCCCTCCTTCCCTCACTGCCCCCTCCTCAATGTCCCCTCCTTCCCTCACTGCCCCCTCCTCAATGTCCCCCCTCTTCCCTCACTGCCCCCTCCTCAATGTCCCCTCCTTCCCTCACTGCCCCCTCCTCAATGTCCCCCTCTTCCCTCATTCCCCCCCATGTCCCCTCCTCCTTCACTGCCCTCTCCTCAATGTCCCTTCTTCCCACACATCTTGCCTATTCAAGGGGGCCTTGGGGCTTAGAGCAACCTGGATTCTGTCTGTGGTTGGCTTGTGCTCTCATACTATGACATTGGTCTCACAGACAGACTACTGCCTTGGGGTACCCACTGGACTTCAAAGTCCAGGAGTCTTTGGGATCTTGGATGAGCCATATTGCATCCTGATGGTATTTTTGGAAACAGATCTTAAATCTTAGAGCTGGAAAAATCCCTAAGAGATCATCTCATCAAGCCATCTTCTTTTTGGCAGGTAATATATGAAGCAACTGAGGATCAAAGAATGACTGCTTAAGATCCCACAGCTAGTAAGAGGTAATAAAGTGACCAGGCATCCAGAACCCAACTCCCCTGCCTCCTATTGTGGTATTATTTCTTTTTCTTTTTTTGTGAGGCAACTGGGGTTAAGTGACTTTCCCAGGGTCACACCACTAGTGAGTGTCAAGTGTCTGAGGCCCGATTTGAATTCAGGTCCTCCTGACTCCAAGACAGGGACCCTATCCACTGCGCAACCTAGCTGTCCCTTTGGTATTATTTCTAATAATAATTGTAATAATGGTTAACATTTATATATCATTTACTATGTGGCAGGTACTGTGCTCAGAGCTGTATAAATTTTATCTTATGTGATCCTTACAACAACCCTGGTAGATAGGTGCTATTATTATCCTCATTTTACAGATGAGGAAACTGAGGCAGAGGCTAAGTTACTTGCCCAGGGTCATACAAGTTGTAAGTGCTTGGGATCAAATTCAAACTCAGGTCTTCCTGACTCCAGATACAGTTCTCTCTCTATCACACCACCAAGTATACACCATTTAATCCTGAAACAGTTTAGCCTGAGGTCAGTTCATTCTAACATTCCATGGCTAAATAATCTAAAATCCAGGCCCAGAGCAGGACTTGGCAGAGTTTGATCATGGCACTCAATTCTCTAAGGTTTCTTAGTTGTTGAGATTGAGCCTAAGGCAAATACTGTATTTTTCTCTCAAGTTTTAATTGGTCCATTATTTTTTAAATTCTGTAGATGAGGGAATAAAAAAAGCCAGTGGAACATTGTATTTATCACACTCTAATTAATAGTCTTCATTACTACAAAGACAGGAACATGGTTGTAATATTTTCTCAAAAAGTTTTAATTGAACCAAGCAGGGGTGAGGAGGGGGGGTGGTTAGAGTGAGAAAGAACCAGCCTTCTTGGGTGCATGGCTGTTGTTGGTTTTTTTCCCCCAATTCCTTACAATTTGTGCTACTTGAAAACCACGCATCTTATTAGTATGATTCGTGCCTTAGTTAATTATGAACTAAAACAAAATGGCATTTAATGCTGTGCTGAAGCTTTAATTAAAACCCCAACCTTCATACCCAGGAACTCATTGAAGTAAGAGGTGGTTATTATAAAACAGCATCGAATCCTGCCAAGACAGCTGGAGCCCCCACCCTCACCCCCCCGTGAAATCTGGCACTGCTGGAGAGTTACTGCTTTTGGACGCTCTCTCTTCTTGGCAAAGGAGCTCCCTTCTGCCTTCTCTGCCAGGAGAAGGTAACCTTGTTTGTGAATCCCAACAAGACAGGGCTTTGTAAAACACAGTGTCATAGAATCCTAGATTTTGAGCTGCCTGATTTGACCATCTGGTCAGACTGCAAATGGCCTGCTGCCTTATGCTGAAAATTGTCAAAGGGTATAAAAATAATGTAAGTGTCTATGTTACCCGACCACCAATCTTAACTTGTTATAAGGAAACTCCATTCTAGGCTTCTCTAAAGGTCATCTACTATTGGCTATTGCATTGATTGGTCATTAATTCACATTTTCCTCTTTGCTGGGGTTCCCAGAATCAACATCAGTTTTTGTCTTTGGCTATATGCCAAGGTAGCCAAGGAAGGGCATATGCTAGGGGGCGTGGTGGATAGAATGCTAGACCCTGAGATCAGGAATGTTTGAGTTCAAATCCTGTCTCAGACACATTACTAGCTGTGTGACCCTAGATAAATCACTTAATCTCTCTCAGCCTCAGTTTCCTTATCTGTAAAATGGAGATTAATAATAGCTCTTATCTCATAGGGTTGTTGTAAGGATCAAATGAAATACATGTAAAGTGCTTTGCAAACCTTAAAGTGCTATATAAACATTATTATTATTATTTTATTATATCTGAAGCAAAGGAATAAAAAGGGTTAGAGAGGGCCCAGTTATGCATAATTTGCCTTTGGGATTTGGTTGCCCATAGTAACCTGCTACCTCTGGGGTCCTCAGGGTCCTAATAGCCCAGAAAAGCAGATAGATAATAATAATTCCTGCAAAAAGAAAGGTTGATGAAGAAGTTGAGGGGGGCGATCCAAGTCCCAACACAACATAATTTCATTTCTGTAATGGGCCCAGTTTCTACATCGGCGGAGTGAGTGACCTTCACCAATGCAGAGGGTATGGGGGAAGTAGAGTGGTGATGGGTTTTTTGGGAAGGTTAAAGCTTTGGATTACAGAATTTGAGATGAGCAATAAACAGCGTCCTCTGGTTTCAGCTTTCTCAGAGGCATGGAATCCTGGAATGTTAGAACTGAGAAGAATCTCGGAGACCTCTAGTCCAATCCCATCATTTTATATACGAGGAAACTGAGACCCAGAAAAGGTGTTAGCAAGTGGGAGAGCTAAAACTCTAACACAGCTCTTGATTCATAGTCCAGGCACATAGGTGATGCAGTGGATAGAGTGCTGTGCCTGGAGTCATGAAGATCTGAGTTCAAATCCAGCCACAAACACTTACTTGCTGTGTGACATTGGACAAGGCAACCTCTGCTTGCCTCAGTTTCTTCAACTGAAAAAAGGGAAAATAATAACATCTACTTCCCAGGGTTGTTGTTAGGATCAAATGAGATAAGATTTGCAAAGCACCCAGCAAGGTGCCTGGCAACAGCAGACACATAATTAGCTTCCTTTCCTACATCAGGTTTTAATTCTGACCCAGGCCAGCCTCAGCCTGATAACCTACAGTTTCATTTGGGTAAAGAGGCATTCTTTAGTTGATTTATCAATGAAGGCCGAATAAAAAAGAATCTCTTTTGTTTTTAGAGCCCGAGTCTGCTGGAGACCAGCTCTGCTTTCTCTGCCCTGACCTTTGCCATGCTTTGGATTTTTAAAGAAATTATTCTGGTTGTTATAATAGCAACTTACATTTATATAGTACTTTGTGGTTATAAAACATTATATATCCATTATCTTATTAGATAATGGTTAGGCCCAGTGATATACTGCTGTACATCACCGTGTGTATTACCTAAGGACTAGCCTAGCTAAATTTGGAAAGGTTCATCATCAGCTTTGACTGAAAACACCATCGAGTTGCTGAAGGAAAAATAAGACTCTGGGAAGAAGCTGACGTGAGAGGAGCTGGCAGTGCCCAGCACATCCCCATCCCCAGCTTGCTGCACTAGAGACTTGGGAGAACTTCCTCTTGGGGGAGATCTAGGACTCTGTCTCTCAGTTGAGGTTCATTACCTCCCTCCCAATGGGAGAGCTCCTTCACTCTGTATTGTCTGGTATATATTCTCTTACGTATACCCTCTCTGATTTCTGTTTTACTGTTGACTTGGATAAATGGGTTTCTTTGATATTTGCCTGTGGTATGTTCATTATGGAGCTGGTATTTGGTGGGAAAGGGATTAAGCTGTGGATATAAAACTTGGGTCCTCTTTCCTTCTATTAAGAAATAGCAATCAGAGGTCTAGATTAAATCTGAAAAACCCTATTTCCCTTAGACTAATATCATTTAAAGGAGCAGAGAGATATAACTTTAGCCTGATACCTCCTCTCTCTGAGAAGAGCAGAGTGGCAAAGCTTCTGGTCTCAACCTCTTACTTCCCCTTCTGGCAAGAAATAAAGTCTCCCTTGGAGAAGGGTGGGAAGAAGAGAAGCTAGAAACGTCGATTCTGCCTCCCTTCAAGCCACACAATGACACCCCCATGTTCCACGTGGTGGACTGTCCTCTCTACAACAATGTCCTGGGCTATTCAATTTAGTTGATCTTGGACATCTAAGTTGGCTAAGGGACAGCCAGCCGACCAATTTAAATGGTAGGGACGGAGTGGTAGAGGTGGTAGTCCCTCCTGGGAATTAAAATGACCCTGGTTAAAAAAGGAAGGAAAGTGGCTGCCTCCAGGACTATTAAAGGACCTGCTGTGAATGCTTCAGAGATTTCAGATGGAGATCACTTCCCCACCCTGGACACCCTGTAAATCTCCCAGTAATCACTCCTAGGAAGTAATTAAAGGAGTTTACTTCTTTCTTCGGCTTCTGACTTAGTTTGGATGTTGATGAGTCAATTGATCATGGCTTGGAAATGGAAATAGTAATTATTTCTAGCAGGGCCAAGACTTCCCTTCCCCAAGTCCATGAATCCCAGTGGGAATCCACAACAGTTACAGTCATTAACTGAGCAAGCTTCAATGATTAATACCAATCAATAACCAACAGAAACAGATCTTTGCTCTAAATCAATTGTCCCATTAATGAACATAAATATACCACTTCAGCCCCTGAGCATGGTCCTTGTTGAATGTGAGCTAGAGAGTTGAGCCCAGTTACAGGGGTTCAGGTTTTTGTAAGGTTAATTAAAACTCTTGCCTAGTCCCTCCAATCTTGAGTCCAGGTCTGAAATGGGAGTGAGGAAGGAGTAGAGGGTATTGCCAGGTTCCTGGTGAGGGGCAAGGGCCTGAAAGAGAAAGAATTAAGGCTAAGAAGTGGGATTAGAATGACTTTCCTAACAGATTCATTTGTCAGAACCAAGGAAGTAGAATGAAGGCTTCTTATATGCATCGTCCTACATACATTATCTGTGATTGTAGAAGACATCAGGGAAGGTTAACTACTTCTTGCTCTACAATAAAATATAGCATACTTGGATGTCTCCAGAAACTGTATGGGGCATCAAAGGAAAACTGCTTGAATGACAACCAATACTCTGGATGTGGTATAATTTCCTACAGACAGGAGGGTTACCCAGCAGTCTAGGTCTAGGAAACAGAGAAATGACCCAATTGGGAGAGTGGAGGAGAGTGAAGCCAGCATCTGGAGATCGGCCAGGAGCCTGGGAGAGGGTGTTCTGCAACTAGACACCTGCCACTCTGTGGACACAAACTAATGATAATTCAGCCTTGAAAAGAGCCATTTGTTTTTTGCCTTAGGGCAGAGCTGTGCTGGCAGGTTCTGAGATGAGCTCTGGGAGGGCTTGGAAGTCATTAATAATCTATGAACCTCTTCTGTCCTAAACCATGTTCTTTGCCTAGAACCTGGGAGGTCCTAGTGCTAGCATTAGAGAGCCCTGCCCCTGAGGATAGCCACAATCAGAAGCAATGAGGCAGGCCTGATGGGAATGCTGAGCTCCTGGGGGCAGCCACAAGAAGGATGTTAGATTGAGAGCTCCTTGAAAGCAGGGATTATGTTTTGCCTTTCTTTGTATCCCTAGCATTTAGCACAGTGCCTGTCACATGGTAAGTACTTAACCAATTCTTCTTCTTCTTCTTTTTTTTTTTTTTTGGTTTGTGTTTTGCTTTTTGGTGAGGCTATCCCGGTTAAGTGACTTGCCCAGGGTCACACTTAATCAATCTTTCTTGACTGTTGACTGACAACCACACCAATGACCTTTTCTGGTCCCTGCACTTCAGTGTGATCACGGCTGTGAAGCCACCATAGGTAAGTAGCAAAAAGCAAAGCCTTACATGTGCAAACATGTGCATACTTGTGCATATAACATGTACATACATGCTACAGGCAAACAAATACACTCATCCCTCACTATTAAAAATTAGACTGTAAAGAAAAATTAGACTCTACATATAACCTAATGGCCAACTGGAGCATCAAGACAAAACATCAAAAGAGGGTGGGCTAGGTGGGCACTGACAGTTCCATATTAGGACACAGTTACCATGCACAGCCTTGAGCCTTTGGGACCCAAAGACTGTGGGACCTAGAGGATGCCTATCACACTAGGTCATCTGCTCTACCCTGCCCTGGAGCCACCAGGAAATAATGATAAGATCTCAATGTGGAGTTCTAAGGGTATCAAAGAACTAAAGAGCTGGAAAGAACTATGGAAGTTACTGAGTCCAACTCCCTCATTTTACCAAGGAGGAAACTGAGGCCCAGAGTAAGGAGGTGATTTGCAGGAAGGAACAGAGTCAGGTTTAGAATCCAAGTTTCTTGACTCATAGGACAATATTCCTTCATAATAACTGAATTTTAAAAACTCATTTGTCTGAGTATTCAGCAGATACAATTTGCTGATGAGCCTAAAGACTTTATTTGTTATTTTCTTGGAATCTAGGAAGTGTTTATGATGGTTTATACCCCAACTAGGAGGGACTCCATAATTTTATTAATTTGTTTTGTCTGGGATCAGAGATATCAAGCTAGATAGGCAGCTAAGTCACAGAAGGAAGAGGAGAAGGGAACAAACATTTATTAAGTGTTTACTTTCTGCCAGGCACTGCCCCAAGTTCTTTACAAGTATTGTCTCATTCGATCTTCACAATAACCCTGGGAGGTAGGTACTATTATTATCCCCATTTTACAACTGAAGGAACTGAGGCATACAGAGATTATGTGACTTCCCAGGGTCACACAGGTAGTATCTGAGACTGGATTTGAAAACAGGTCTTCCTGACTCCAGTCCCAGGGCTCTAGCCACCATGCTACATAGCTCACTAGGTCTAGAAAGTACCTTAAAAATAATCTGGTCCAGGAGTTTTAAACCTCTGTGTGTGCATGTGCACTGGATTGCTTTGATAGTCTGGCAAAGCCCATGTACCCTTTCTCATAATAATACTTTTGAATGTATAAAATAAAACACTAGGATTATAAAGGAAATAAAATTAGGTTGAAGTAGAGTTATCAAAATATTTTTAAAAATCAATGTTTTAGACCCCAGATTAAGAACTCTAATCTAATTCAATCTCTCATTTTGCAGGTGAAATGGAGCCCTACAAAGTTGAAACAGCTTGCCCACAGCCACACAGTTAGTTGTCAAATCCAGGATTCAAAGCTAGGACCTCAGAGTCCAAATCTAATAATGCTTTTTCCATTACAAAACACAGCCACATCTCCAGAGTACTCAATTTATGGTTCATATAAGGAAGGAACAGGGGAGTCCCTGCCACCCCAATACACTGAGTCTTTCCTTCAAGGCCAAAAATGATAAATCTGATACAATCTTTGTAATATTTAATTTTTCCCTACCCTCTAACAACTTTACAAAAAGCAGAAAATTCAAAAGAAGACATAAATTAGGTCCTAGAGAGGCCAGTGAATTAATAGAATTCACTGGTATCATTGGAAGCTTATTTTAGTTTAATCAATCAATCCACAAGCATTTTTTATGTTCCTAATGTGTACTGGGAACTGTTTGACATCAAATATAAAGCTATCAGAATTGCAGGAATCTTAGAGAGCTCATTCTAGTCTAACATGTACCTAACCAAGAAGTAATTGGTCTTCTAGCCTTTGTCTGAAAACCTCCATTGAGTGAGGAGCCCACCACCACCACCCAAGCAAGTCCATTGCACTTTGGACAGTTCTAGTCATGAAGAAAGTTTTTTTCAACCATCGAAAACTCGCCCTTCTATGACTTCCAATCATTACTCCAAATTTTTCCTCTGGAGTCAAGCAAAAGTATAATTGCTATTTTGATAATTCTCCAATTATTTGCAGACTTCTATTTTATCACCTAAGTCTTCTCCAGATTAAATATCCCCATTTCTTTCAACAGATCTTAGTATGCCATAGTCTCCAGCTTCCTCACCATTCTCAAAATGTGGTATCCTAAACTGAACAAAACATTCCAGATGTAATCTGAACAGAAGGGCAGAGGACTTACAGCTTTGGAGTCCTGGCAACTATGTCTCTCAAAATGACTAAATTAACATTTTTGGCTGCTATGTTGAATTGCTGACATATGTTGTTCCTGAAGGCCACTGAAACTCCCAGATTTTTTTTTTCAGGTAACTGTTGTCCAGCCTCACCACTCTTATCTTTCTTGTGAAGTTGTTTTTTTTGAACCTAAGTGTAGGTATCTTCATTTATTTTTATTAAATTTCATCTCATAAAATGTCATTAGTTTATTCATATAAAATTTTCCTTAACTCCACCATTTTTCTACAAAGTTTAGGGGTTATAAAATGGTCAACCAACATCATTGAAAGTTCCTGGGGGGAGTGTCCCCAAATTTGGTCCCTTCTCTGAATTTTTGACAATGAGACAATTTTTCTTTCAAGGAAAGAGATTCCTAGAAAGCATAAAAGAATTAAATGAGGACTTTTTAGGATAGTGTAGAGGTTATAAAAAGTCACTCAAAATTCACTGGGGACATTTGATATCAGATTTGGTGCTTTTCAAGGTTTTTAGCAGTGTGAAAAAACATGTTTCAGACAAGAAATTCCCAGAAAATATTGAGATCAAATGAGGTATTTGTGGGTCACAGAGATCAACAGAATCATTGAAAATTCATTGGGTCATTTGAGGTCAATTAATATACTTTCTGGGATTTGGGACAATGGATAAACCTTTTCTTATAGGGAAACAGATTCTTAGAACAAAGTAGGAGTCAAATGAAGGCACACTTGGAATGATGGAGAGGGCAAAGTGCTCAATAAAAGTTTATTGGCTTTCTGTAAAGGTCAGTGAATTAATTTGTAGTCAAAATGGCATTTGGAATGTGATGGAAAAGCATTTATTCTATGTGAAACATTACGCTAAGTACTGGGGATACAAATAGAAAAATAGATACAGTTCCTCTCCTCAAGGAGCTGACATTCTAATCGGAGGAGGCAACAGATAAGGAAGGTTCATGTGTATGTTCAGTCCCATCAGGCAGATTGGAAGGCCAGGCAGTAATGAGGCAGAGAAAGTTGTAAGCCAGATAGCAAGACCTGTAGTATCTCAGGCAGCAATGGCAGGGTAGATTGTCCCCTAATAAGAGGATGCTAAGCCCTCTGGTTAAAATGGAATGGGGATCCAGATGGGAACTGACCTATGGGCATCTCCTCAGTCTTCGCTGTTGTCTGATTCACTACGCTTCTGCAGTTTTTGAGATCTCATAGCCTCCTTTCCTTTCCTTTCCCCTGTCCTATGATTACCCACCTGTGGTTACCCCCTTAGGTGCTGAGGATTTTCCCCTTCCCTCATTCCTGGTTCTGACCAAACCTAGTTTCCCTGAGTCATGTGTCATCCTTACCAGCAGGAAAAGAGGAAAGAAGAAAGGAATGGATATTACACGGTGTTTCTAAATTTACACAAAGAGGTTTTGTTTTTTTTTCACATTTGACTAGAAGGAGAATCTCAAAAAAAAAAAAGAAAAAAAAGAAATTCGTAGGGGACATTTATAGCTCAAAGACTTTACCTGTGAGGGTTTTGTGCTGCTTTGGTGTACTGGCTGCCCATCCTGAGTCAGGCAAGGGGTAATAATAATAATAGCTAATATTTATATAGTGCTAGGCACTGCACTATTACTATCATTACTTCATTTGATCCTCACAACAACCCTGGGAGGTAGATATATTATCCTTATTTTATAGATGAAGAAACTGAGGCACACAAGGGTTAAGTGACTTGCCCAAGGTCACACAGCTAGGATCTGAGTCCAGATTGAATTCCGGTCATCCTGTCTTTGGGCCCGGCACTCTAGCCACTGTATCACCTAGCTTCCCAGATGGAGCTTGTGATTTCCCTTTGGTCTTGGGGGTGGTGCTCAGTGCTCCATTTGGGACACAGAACTTCCCTGGACTCTAATCCTTTCCTATACCAAAGTCTTTGACTAGTTTGACCCAAGACCACCCAGAGCTCACTTAAAATAATCCAGGAAGTCTAGATAAAGCAACTTGTCAGTCTCCTCCATCCTGTATCTCAGGTTTGGTAGTAAATTCATCACTTCCCCGGGGGAACTCCCTCCTACTCTTCTCCCTCTGCAAGGCTGGATGTCCCACAGAATCCATGAAAGTCATCAAGAAGATGTATTATGTATGTTTAAATAACTTCGCAATAAAAATCAAACATGCATATGATCATGGGGCACCTCTGTGAGGGACTTTAGAGAGCATTTAGTTCAATTCCTTCATTTTACAGATGGGTAAACTAAGGCACCGAGGGGTTAGTTGAGCAAAGTTGGATTTAAATAGAAATCCTTTAACTGCAAAACCAATTTTCTGTTCGGCTCTAGCACACACCAATGACAATCGTCGAGTGAAAACTGGCCTCCAGATCAGCAAGACCTGAGTTCAAGTCATTTAACCTCTTCACACCCTGCGTAAATCTCTAAGATTCTAATTTGAAGAGAAGGTGCTGTTCTACATTGGTTAGAGAAAATTCTTCATCAGAAGCTCCCTATGTGGATTAAAGAACAATTCTCTTTTTTAAAAAAAAATCACTCTTTAATACTGTTTCAGTCTTGGGAAGCAAAGAAAATAAAGCCTTAGGGCAGCTAGGTGGCACAGTGGATAGAGCACTGGCCCTGGAATCAGGAGGACCTGAGTTCAAATCTGGCCTCAGACACAGAACACTCACTAGCTGTGTGACCCTAGGCAAGTCACTTAACCCCAACTTTGTTACTAAATAAATACATAAAGCCTTAAACTGTGTTGTTGGTCAATCATGCCCAACTCTTCATAACCTCACTGGGGGTTTTCTTGGCAAAGATACTAGAATAGTTTGCCAGCTCATTTTACAGATGAGGAAATTGAGGCAAACAAGGTTAAGTGACTTGGCCAGGGTCACATAGCTAGGAATTGTCTAAGACTAGATTTGAACTCAGGAAGATGAGTCTTCTTGTCTCCAGGCCTGGCACTTCATCCACTATGCCTCTGCCCCTAACTAAAGTCTAGTTAAGTTTTACACTAAGGACCCAATAGTAGAAATTAAGCTTCATTGGGTATAGGCCTGTTGATAAGTAGTGAAAATGATAAATATGAACCAAATGCTCTTTCTTCTGATGTTGTAACAAGAAGATACTAAAGCCATTTGTTTAGAGACTTTAGCACCTGTGAAAATCTCTGAGCTTATGTACTATAACTTATCTTGTTTATACTGCAATAGAGTCTTGGAGCTTGCTTCCTTGAGATAATGCAATCCTGTTCTGTAATATTTCACAGGTAGATGATAAGTCAGAAACAGTCAACTAAAACAGGGGTGTAAATATCAAATAGAGATGGATCCTTGAAGGGCATATATAGTCTTAGAAAACCACAAATTAGTATTATCTATGTTGTATTGTATTTTTATTTATTTGTTAAATATTTCCCAATTAAGTTTTAAGCTGGTCCAGACTTTGCTATGGAGTTTTGCTGGCCTGGTGCTTGACACCTGTGACCTAGGTGACCCATGAGCCTATCAGACTCTCAGGTCATGTCTATAGCTCAGTGCTGTCTCTCTGACCAAATGGTGTATCAGTCTGATTAGCTCTCTTTTCCATTACATGACTTATATACTAAAACTTAGATTCTAATAGACTTGATCCTAAACACAATGCAGAAAAAATTTTGTTTGGACACTGTTTACTGTCTGTTCCCCTCATTGAGCACACAGCATATGCTACCCTATTATATCTCTTATATCATTACCCTATCCTATTGTTAACATTTCATGGTTCATTAACCTTTAATTGGGTCATCTCCCAACAACCTAGCCAGAATCTGAACTCTCTGAGGCCACAGTCTGTGTCTTATACTTCTTCGTTTATCACATAGTGATGATAATATTGTAGACTCATTCAACAAATGCTTATCAATTTGAAAGAGCAAGTCTTTGTGGCAAATGGGACTGGAGGTCCAGCTCACACTCAGGTCCTTTCATAATCCATGCCAGAGTTTTAACCTTAGGCCATGGAAATCTCATCCAGTGTTTTGGCTTATTCAAAACTGGTGAATCTTTTCTCCTCTCCACCACCTTTCTCCATCTGTTGTCTCTCTGCAGTTAGGATTCAAGAGTCCTTCCCTGAGGTTGTGGGGAGTGATGTGTGTCATGCCATATTCATCTTGACTGAACTGCCTCAGTTGACTTTTACCCAGCCTAATGCATGGTTGAGCCATGTATTTACTGTCTGCCTTCTTTGCCTGGACACCCTATATAGGCACCATCAAATGAGGGCATGCTTATTTGCTGCATCACCAACCAGCTCTAAAACTTCCTCTTCAACTCACTTTGTTTCTAATTTCCTGCCCTGTGGCATCACCATCATTCAGTGAACAAAATGACTGATTAGTCTGGAAAGGACTCGCTTCTAAAATACAATATTTTTCCACACTTGGAACACAGTAATTATGCTTTGATATAGTTGGGAGAACAAATGCTCCCCAAGCTAAAACCTCATTCTTGGTGTGCTGTGTAAATCAAAAGAATAATGAAACTGCATTGAGATCCACATCACGCTAGCAGCCAATTCCTCATAAATAGTCAAGCCTCATTGTATCAGACTGAGTAGGACGAGGAGCTGTCTGAATTGGAGAAATTCGGTTTTATGGCACATACAGTAATGCCAGCTAATCCAACAAACCACTGCCAAATAGCAGTACTTTGGCGTCTGCTGTAATGAATAAATGAGAATAATTTACACTTTGGCTAACTGTTGGTAAATGTGTGCTTCTAAAGTGCTTGCAAATTAATTGTGTGACCATAGGCCAGTCAGTCACTTCACCCTTCATTTGCAAATATGACCCTATTTCCTCTTTTACAAAACAGAGCTAATAAAGCTTCCTGTATGGCTGCAAGTCATGCACCATAGGCACCAAAGAAAGTAAATTGAGCATCATTCAAAGAGTGATGGAGAATCACAGAGTGAAAGTGAACACATTACAAACATTGGCTTCATTTCTCTTTAGGGTGCTTTCCTGAAACTTATTCCCCCTGGAAGATCACTCCACCCACAAACTACTTCTCACATTGGAACTGCCCTTTGACCCTACGTTATAGCCTCTCCCTCTGATAGACTGGTTCCTCCTATAACTTCCATTTTAAGAGGGTACCCAGGCTAGCCATGCCATGATTCCTCTCCAGGGTACTTTGTGATTCTCCCAAGACTTTCTCCACATAGCCCTGCTCCGAACTGGGTATCTTTTCTTTTCTTTTTTCTTTCTTTCTTTTTTTTTTTTGCACTTAACAGTACTTTATTTTTTTCCAATTACATGTTAAGGTAGTTTTCAACGTTCATTTCTGTAAGATTTTGAGTTCCAAATTTTTCTTCCTCCCACCTCCCCAAAGACAGCAAGCAATCTGATATAGATAATACACGTATAATCATGTTAAACGTATTTCCAAATTAGTCATGTTGCGAAAGATGAATCAGAATAACAGGGAAAGACCATGAGAAAGAAAACAGACAAAAAAAGTAAGAATAGTATGCTTTGATCTGCATTCAGGTTCCATAGTTCTTTCTTTGGCTGTGGATAGCATTTTCCACCATGAGTTTTTTGGAATTGTCTTCGATCATTGTATAGCTGAGAAGAGCTAAGTGTATCATAGTTGATCATCACACAGTGCTGCTCTTATTGTGTACAATGTTCTCCAGGTTCTGCTCACTTCACTCAGCATCAGTTCATGTAAGTAGGTTTTTCTGAAATCTGCTGCTCATTATTTCTTACAGTGTTCCATTACATTCATATACCATAGCTTGTTCAGCCATTCTCCAATTGATGGGCATCCCCTCAATTCCCAATTCTTTGCCACAACAAAAAGAGTTGCTATGAATATTTTTGTACATGTGGGTTCTTTTCCCTTTTTTTTTTTTCCCTTTTTTGTGATCTCTTTGGGATACATACCTAGTAGTGATACTGCTGGATCAAAGGATATGCACAGTTTTATAGTCCTGTGGGTATAGCTCCAAATTGCTCTCCAGAATGGTTGGATCAATTCATAACTCCACCAATAATGCCTTAGTATCCCAATTTTTCCACATCTTCTCCAACATTTATCATTTTCTTTTTCTGTCATATTAGCCAATCTGATAGGTGTGAGGTGGTACCTCAGAGTTGTTTTAATTTGCATTTCTCTAGTCAATAGTGATTTAGAGCATTTGTTCATAGCTTTCATTTTTTTTTTTAAGGCAATTGGGTTAGGTGACTTCCCCATGGTCACACAGCTAGCGTTAAGTGTTTGGTCTGAGGCTGGATTTGAACTCAGGTCCTCCTGATTTCAGGGCCGGTGCTCTATCCACTGTGCCACCTAGCTGCCCCCTTTAGTTTTCATTTCTTCATCTGAAAACTGCCTGTTCATATCCTTTGACCATTTATAAATTGGAGAAGGACTTGTATTCTTATAAGTTTGACTCAGTTCTCTATATATTTGAGGATATATATTTGTTTTTTTTGTGCAAACCCTTTTTAATTTAATGTAATCAAAATTTTTCATTTTTCATTTCATAATGATCTCTATCTCTTGTTTAGTCATAAATTCTTTCCTTCCCCATACATCTGACAGGTAAACTATTTCTTGTCTAATTTGCTTATAGTATTACCTTTTATTTCTAAATCATGTACTCATTTTGACCTTGTCTTAGTATAGGGTGCAAGATGTTGGTCTATGACTAGTTTCTACCATACTATTTTCCAGTTTTCCCAGCAATTTTTGTCAAATAGTGTATTCTTATCCTAGAAACTGGAGTCTTTGGGTTTATCAAAATAGATTACAATAGTTATTTATTACTGTGTCATACATACCTAAAGTATTCCATTGATTTATCACTCTATTTCTTAGCCAGTACCAAAGTTTTTAATGATTGCTGGTTTATAATATCATTTTAGTTCTGGTATGCTTAGCTTATCTTCCTTCACTTTTTTCCCTATTAATTTTCTTGATATTATTGAATGTTTGTTCTTCTAGATGAATTTTGTTATTATTTTTCCTAGCTCTATAAAATATTTTTTGGTAGTTTGATTAGTAGTCACTAAATAAGTAAATTAATTAAGGTAGAATTATCATTTTTATTATATTAGCTCAGCTTACCCATGAGCAATTGATATTTTTTCAATTGTTTAGTTCTGACTATTTGTGTGAAAAGTGTTTTGTAATTGTGTCCATATAGTTCCTGGATTTGTCTTGGCAGGTAGACTCCCAAATATTTTATATTGTCTACAGTTATTTTAAATGGAATTTCTATTTCTATCTCTTGCTGCTGGGCTTTGTTGGTAATATACAGAAATGCTGATGATTTATGTGGGTTTATTTTATATCTTGCAACTTTGCTAAAGTGGTTAATTGTTTCAAGTAGTTTTTTTAGTTGATTTTCTAGGATTCTCTAAGTATATCATCATATCATATCTGAAGAGTGATAGTTTTGTTTCCTCATTGACTATTCTAATTCCTTCAATTTCTTTTTCTTCTTTTATTGTGAAAGCTAACATTTCTGGTACAATATTGAATAACAGTGGTGATAATGGGCATCTTTGTTTCCCCCCCCCGATCTTATTGGGAATGCTTCTAGCTTATCTCCATTACAGATAATGCTTGCTGATGGTTTTAAATAGATATTGCTTATCATTTTTAGGAAAACTCCATTTATTCCTATGCTCTCCAGTGTTTTTTAATAGGAATGGGTGCTGTATCACAAGTTTTTTCTTCATCTATTGGGATAATCATATGATTTCTGTTAGTTTTATTATTGATATGGTCAATTATGCTGATAGTTTTCCTAATATTGAACCAGTCCTATATTCCTGGTATAAATCTCTCCTGGTCATAGTGTTTTATCCTGGTGATAAATGCTGTAATCTCTTTGCTAATATTTTATTTAAGATTTTTGCATCAATATTCATTAGGGAAATTGGTCTGTAATTTTCTTTCTCTCTTTGGCTCTTCCTGGTTTGGTTATCAGCACCATATTTGTGTCATAAAAGGAATTTGGTAGGACTCCTTCACCTATTTTTCCAAATACTTTATACAGTATTGGAATTAATTGTCTTTTAAATGTTTGGTAGAATTCACTTGTAAACCCATCTGGCCCTGGAGATCTTTTTCTTAGAGAGTTCAGTGATGGCTTGTTAATTTCTTTTTCTAAAAGGGGGCTATTTAAGTACTTTGTTTCTTCTTCTGTTAATCTGGTTAATTTTTGTAAATATTCATCCATTTCACTTAGATTATCAGATTTATCGGCCTACAGTTGGGCAAAATAGCTCTTAATTATTGCTTTAATTTTCTTTTCATTGGCAGTAAATTCATCCTTTTCACTTTGGATACTGGTAATTTGGTTTTCTTCTTTCTTTTTTTTTTTTAATCAAATTAACCAAAGGTTTTGTCTATTTTATTGTTATTTTTCCCATAAAACCAAGTCTTAGCTTTACTTATTAGTTCAATAGTTTTCTTACTTTCAATTTTATTAATCTCTCCTTGGATTTTCAGAATTTCTAATTTGGTATTTAATTGGGGTTTTAAAATTTGTTCTTTTTCTAGCTTTTTTAGTTGCATGCCCAATTCATTGATCTGCTCTTTGTCTTTTTTATTCATGTGAGCATTTAGAGATATAAAATTTCCCCTAAGAATTGCTTCAGCTGCTGGTGTGTTGTCTCATCATTGTCATTTTCTTTGATGATGTTATTGATTGTTTCTATGAGTTGTTCTTTGACTCACTTATTCTTTAGGATTAGATGCTTTAGTTTCCAATTATTATTTTTCTTTTTTAAAATACATTTTTATTAATTTTTTATTTTAGACTTGAATACTAAAACTTAAGTACATAATAAGAAAAGTAAAAGAAATATTATAAACTTAAATATTAAAACTTAAATATAAAATAAGAAAAGGAAAAAATGTCATGTGCACAGCAGAATGTGAGAGGATTCAAAATATATAGCAATAAATTTCCATTTCAAGAAAGCCTGTATATTAAATACTATGCATTGTATTAAGAGCTGTCCATCGTTTCTTTGCTTCCTTGTAGGTTTTCTTTGGTTCTCTGCTGTACACTTTTATTTATTCTTTTTTCCCCTCTTCCTCCCCCCTGTACTCCTACCTGGAGGCTACAATTAAGTTTGGATGTATTTATATATATTGATATATACATACATGCACACACACACACACACACACACACAAATATATACTTTCCCTAAGAGATTCTATTCCTAATCTTTGTTTTTTATATTTGTGTTTATCTCTTATTTCCTATCCCTCCTGACTTCTCTACTTTACTTCTATCTACTACCTTGCCCTCCTGTTTACTTAACCTATCCCCCTCCCAATTAATTTTTAATCTATCTTTCCATGGTCCTTTATTACACATAATTTTTATTGCATCATGATCTGAAAAAGATGCATTTAAGATTTCTGCCTTTCTGTATTTGATTGTTAGGTTTTTATGCCCTAATACATGGTCAATTTTTGTGTAGGTGCCATGTACCACTGAGAAAAAGGTATATTCCTTTCTAACCCTACTCAGTTTTCTCCTGAGGTCTATCATATATATCTAACTTTTCTAAAATTCTGTTCACCTCCTTAACTTCTTTCTTGTTTTTGTTTTTGTTTTTGTTTTTACTCTTGGAAGTAAATTGTACTTATTATGGGGAAAGCATTTAAGCCTTAAACAATGCTATCTAGATGTTAGTCATTATCATTATTTTTACTCTTATGATAAATAAATAAAATATTTCTTTTGCAGGCTGTTATACTAATGATGTCATTCATGCAACAATTATTTATTAAGCATTTACTATGTTAAAGACATGGTGCTAGGTTCTAATAACTCCTTAAGCTTGCTTCATAGATCCTTATTTTATTGATAGTGAAGAGGCAAACTTTGTTCCAGTTCATATCTGAATTGCCACAAGTTCTGAATTAGTATATTTCACATTAATTTGTTTTCTCAATATATGCTACAGAACTAGTTGAGATTAGCTGGCCAACATCTTAAATGATACAGGGGAAACATCTATTCTAAATACTAACTAGTTAAAATGAATGAAGGCCAAATAGCTGGTTGACAACCATCTAAATATAGAACTTCTGAGCTCCTGAATTACATTACTAATTACATTGGTATTTGTCAGTGGTTATGGTTTGTGTCAGCATTAACTGAGTAACCTCAACTATAGCCATAACTGGACTTTAGTTTTGTGAATATACTTTGTATGGGTATGTATCATGGTTTAGTACGGCTAATATCCAGTCAGGGAAGAACGGTTATCAAGGTCATTAATTAGATTTAAATAACACTCGAATTTCTTGATTGATGGAATATGATTGAAGAGTTATAAGGGAAATAACATTGTATAATTGATGGACAGCCAGTCTCAGAGTCAGGAGGATGAGTTTAAATTCTGCCTCTTACCCATACTAACTACACGCCCCTGAGCAAGTCATTTTGCCTTTTATTACCTCCAGGTGATTCTCTTGGTCTCTAAATAGCAGAGAAAACACAGGTGTGCATTGGTGAAAGGAGTTTTTCTCACCAGGAACCACCTACACTGATGAAATCACAGGTCTTGTGGAGGGGCAGGAGGGATTTATAAAGTGCTTTCCAAGAAATAGCCCTGTAAAATAGGCAGTATGTATGTACCCTAACCCTGAGGTTTAGATAAGACATGGTCCCTCATGGAGCTTATAATATTCTAGAAGGAAGTGACACAATCATAAACTATAGTTCAAAATAATGGGTTTATAATTACCCACATTACCACTCAAAACTAGAACTCAGAAAGAATTTAGATCCCAAGGCACCATATCTTGGTTTCAGGGTCAAACACATGGAAACTATCAGACTAATAGCCTTTGTTCACTGAGACCATAGAGTACATCTCCAAGATCAGATAGACAGAAAAACTCTGAAACAGAAAAATTTCTGGTCCAGAACACTTTGACACGGGAAGTTCAACTGGGTCCAAGATAGGTCAAGTATTTAATTAAAAATACTAATTGATACAGATTTTAAAGTGAATTGTAGAACTAAAAAAAAAAAGAATCATTAATATCAAAGACTTCTGGAAAGCAGGAAATAAACACTCTGTCCACAGACTCAGCCACATTCAACCAGGCTAGTCTTCAATGTGTGGAAGAAGAGTTGTTCTCATCCCTACCCTAATAATTCAAGTTAACAGATGAAGCTCTAATGAAATCCAACTTCCCCTAGTTCCCTTTTAAATAATCACTCTGTAAACAGGAAGGCTGATGTCTAGCCCTGATTCATTCTGCTCAAGGAGAATACCTGTGCTGTATCCCTGCTGATCTTACTTAAACTGCAATCACACCCTTGGATACATCTACCTCTGCACATCATTTGTATCCCTAACTAAATACCTCTAATAACAGGCAACTCAAAACCACATGAGGCTGCCAATTCTACAAAAGCATGCCGTGACTTTAGGATGTTCTTCCTCATATTGAGCTCAAAACCTGCCTTCCTGCTATTTCTACCCATTGGTCCTAGGTTGGCTCTCTGGAGTCGCATGGAATATGTCTACACTCTCTCTTCCATATGACAGCCCTTTTTCATGCAGTATAAGAAAGTGAATACCTCTCCCTAAGTATTCTCTTTTCTAGGTTAATATTCCCATTTACTTTATTCCAATGTAATAGAAAGAGCACTGGACTTGAATTTAGAAGATCTGAGTCCAAGACTCAGTTTTGCCAGAGACTAGCCAGGTGATCTCACACAAATTATATATACTCTCTGGGCTTCATTTTCTGCATCTGAAAAAATGGGGGTGGCATTTGTACCTCTCTCACAAGACTGTTATGAAGACAGCACTTTACAAAAACCTTAAAGGACTATTTAAGATATGTTGTTGTTGTTATTATTATTAGTAGTAGTAATGGTTATAGGTGTAGGTATAGTAGTAGTAGTAATAGTAGCAGTTGTAGGTGTAGTATTTATAGATGTAGTAGGTGCAGTAGGTACAGCAGCAGTAGTAGCAGTAGCAGTAGTAGCAGTAGGAGTAGTAGTAGTAGTAGTAGTAGTAGTAGTAGAATTGTTCCTTGATTTTAGGGAATCCCCAAAAAAGAAAACTCCCTCTACCAATGCAAGTCAGCAACAAATATACTGGTATTTCAACTATAATTGAAGGTGTTCAGTCATGTCTGATTCTTTGTGACCCCTTATGGAGTTTCCTTGGCAAAAATTCTGGAGTGGTTTGCCATTTTCTCCTCTGGTAGAATAGGCAAACAGAGGTAATATGACTTGCCCAGGTCACACTGCTATCGAGTGTCTGAGGCTGGATTTGAATTCAGGTCTTCTTGACTCTAGGCCTAGTGCTCTATCCACTGCACCACCTAGTTTGTAGTTGAAGTATTGTATTTCAACTTACAGTTTTTTGTTTGTTTATTTGTTTTTTGTGAGGCAGTTAGAGTTAAGTGACTTGCCCAGAGTCACACAGCTAGTGAGTGCTATGTATCTGAGGCTGGATTTGAACTCAGGTTCTCCTGACTCCAGGGCCGGTGCTCTATCCATTGTGCCACCTAGCTGCCCCCTCAACTTATAGTCTTAAAGTCTTAATGACCTGATGCACTGAAAAGATTAAGTTAGTTGTCCAGGGTGACCTAGCCAGCATGTGTCAGAGGAAGGCAGGGTTTGAACTCAGGTCTTCCTAGCTCAGAGGTCTGCTTTCTCACCACTGTGTTATAGTGCCTCTTAGTGATTATTATGATAATGAAGAGGAGGATGGGGATGAAAATGACCCCAACAACCACACTCTGAGGAGTCTGAAGGTACCTAACTCTTCCAACCTTTGGTTCTCAGTCAAATACACTGGTTCCCTCATTAGAACCAAATTGGAGGGGGGAGAGGAATCTGCGTCCTTAAGGCCACATGTGACCTTCTAGGGCCTTACGTGCGACCTTTTAACCTTTTGAATACAATTTGGATTCAGTTAAAAGGTAGCATTTAAGGACCTAAAAGGTCACATGTGGCCTTAAGAACGAAGATTCCCCACCTTAGGTCAAATCTACTCCAATAAGAAGACACATCAGCCTAGCAGAATTGTTTGAGGATGCTTAGCTTGGCTTGTCTGGATTTTATTTTATTTTACTTTTTTTTTTAGGAAAGCACATATCAGCCACTGACTTTTTGTCCTGAAGGAAAAAAAAGTCCCTTTATCTCCTTCTGAGTGTCTTCCAGTTACCTCAGGGTGAGATGGAGGGCTGGGGGTGGTGGGCCCCTGTAACTTTGCACTAGGTCCTCTTGAACAAGCTCTCCTTGTAAATCTATGCAGACAAGGACGTGGGCCAGTGAGGCTGAGCCTGGCTTCCTTTGTCTCCCTTCCTCTGTGCTTCCTTCTCCCCTCCCCCTCTTCCAGTGGTGAGCCAGCTCTCCCATTACTTATGCTGCCAGCCATAAACGCCTATTTATTTGCAGACTAACTTTCTGGTGGTTTAATATCCCCTTGAATTACAGTACAATCTCTTTCAAGTTATATTTGATTATTTTTCACATTTAAAAACATGAATACAATTACCTCACGATGGCATGTGCCATTACAGTCAGAGATAAAATAGTATTGCAATACTATGGATGCATCTTATACAAGTAGGCGGCCTCTAAAAAATATATCTCCAGCATGGAACAAGATCTGCAATGATAGGTGCCATATAAATGCATATAGAACAATAAATAGATACAAAGGAAACAGATGTTGAATAATTAATCCCTGCTTCTCTCTAGAAACGAGCTTTATGAATCTGTCTACGGTGTTCATTTATTTCTAGAGACGCAAATATTTAAAAGTAAAGAATAAGTAATGTCCAGGAAGGAGAGAAACAATAATAATAATAATAATAATAATAAAACAAAGAAGAAGAGAGAAGATTATGGATTGCTGAGCCTCTATTATTCTAATCTGGTCTATTATTCCAATCCAATAGAGGTTGAGCCTCTATTATTCCAACATCCAGCAATATTGTAAAGATTGAAAATGTGCTTACAATAGTTGGTGTTCTAATGATGCCCCTTCATTGAGGAGGTGCCACATGGATGCGTCAGATCTGGACACCAGTCACTCATGTCTTTTTAGAACCCTGGACCTGGCTCCTAGGGCCAGTGCTATCTCTAAACCGTAATTATACACATATATCATTACTTGGCATAGATAGCACTGCACAATTTACAAAACACTTTCATTTTTATTATCTAATTTGATAAGCATTTATTATCTAATATGTGCCTGGCACTGTGCTAGGCCCTGGGATACAATACAAGGAATGTGACAATTTCTGCTTTCATGGAGCTTATATTCTATGAGAGGGACACAACATGTGCATAGATAAGTAAATGGTGTAAAATGATTTTGTTAATGGTGGGGGGGAGGTTGGGCTAATACCTTAGCAGGATCGGCAAAGGCCTGTCACATAGAGCACTTGAGCTAACCCTCACTTGCTTCTCCCAGCAACCTCATGAAGTAGGAGGCAGCAGGAAGAGTCCTTGACCTCGGTTCAAGTCACTTTTCTGAGCCTCAGTTTCTTCATCTGTGAAATGAGAATAATGATACATGCATACTACATATCAGACAGAATTATTGCATGGTAGGTGCTTTGTAAAGGCAATATAAACATGAGCTTTTATTATTATCTTCATTTTACAGGTAAAGGAACAAAAGCTCAAAGAAGGGTGCCCGGATAGTAATTAAGGGGGTTAAGATTCTTCCACAGCAGAGAACTATGTGGTAAGATTGAAAGAGACCTCCAAAATCTTTTCAGAAGCTGCCTGAATTTCCACCAATCACAGATTAATTGGGGTTAACAAGCTCCCCTTTTAAAATGTTTCCCCCAACTATCCACCACTCAGTCCTTAGAGTGAAATATCAATTGTTTCTCCTGAACTGCACTTAGAGGGCATATAGGAAAATACTACTGATTGGGGGAAGGGAGAAGAGTAATCTGAGCTCCTAGGTGGAAGAGAGTATTGGTTGTAGCATTGTAGGGAGTTGGAGGAAGTTTTGGGCAGCCAGGTTCACTGGGGGGCCTAGGGATGGAGGAGAGGGAAATGAAGGAGGTAGGATGGAGGATAAAGTTTACCTGCTTTGCAGTTTTATCCAAAGATGACCCTGCTCATACCCAATGACTCAGCCTCCTATATGGTGAGAGTTGTTTCAACAATGTGTTCTGGCTACTAACAATTAATGAAACAATTAATAGGCGTGTAGTGTCTGAGATCAGGGAGTGGTAATCTCTCCCCACTGTTCTCATATCTGCTGTGTTTAGTTCTAGAGGCCTACTTTTAGGAAGAAGATTGTCAAGTGGATAGCAGCCAGATAAGGGCAAGCAGGATAGAAACAGGCCTTGAGGTGATGCCATAGGAGGACTGACCAAGGGAGCAAAGGATGCTCATCCTGGAAGAATGAGAGCTTCTAGGGGACTTTGGAGCTACCCAACTAACTAAAGGTCTATCACACTGAAGAAAGGTTAGGTTTATTCTACTCAGTTCTAAAGGGTAAAATGAAAAACAACAGGTTGCAAAGAGAAAAACTGAGGCTTCATATAAGGAACACATCCTAACACTTAACAGCTGTTTAGAAGAGTAATGAGCTGCTTTGCCAGGTCATTGGAGGGCTTTGAGAAAAGACTGGATGGGCATTTGTTGGGCAAACTGTAGAGGACATTCTTGTTTGGGTATACATTGGATGACAAGGACTCTGAGATCCCTTATAACTCTGAATTTTGTGATTCTGTGATCCTCTGTGTAGGAGAAGAAGGCTACTGAGCCTTGGTGAGCTGGACATGTTTTGGGTTGTTTCTCTAGAAGTGTGGATAGATTTACATGGAGATAGTAGAAAGTAAGTTCCTTGAGGGCAGAGACTATCTCACTTTTATATTTGTATTCTCAGTGCCTAGAACAGTGCCCAGCATATAGTAAGCTCTTAATAAATGTTTTCTGAGTGATTCATCCAAACTCTTCCTTCTGAATATCAAGTTGTACATAGTGGATTTGCAGTTTTATGCACAATCATTTTTTTTTCTACTCTACTGTTTATTTTATAACGTTCAGAATAAACTAAATATAATTAAAAAAGAAAAAAGAATATCAATGAAACATTAAATAATTCAAAGAATATACAGAAGGAAGTTCAGAGACATAAACAAGCCCATACATGTTGCTATTAATGTATTAAATTTAATATACCCACAAAACAAGCTGTATGTAAACAACAGTCAAGCTTTTTATGTGCAATTATTATATTTCTGTTCTTTACCTAATAAAATGTTCACCTTTATTAAACACAAAAATTAAAAAAAAACCTCTTTCTTCTGATTCCCTTTGTGACTAGTGCTGAATGTTACCAGCCTGACTGTTGGACAAAAGCAGTACAGGTGGTTCAGTGGATAGAGCTCTAGACCTGGATTCAGGAAGACCTGAGTTCAAATTTGGCCGCAGACACTAGCTGTGGGGTCTTGATCAAGTCATTTAACTTTTTTCTGCCTTAGTTTCATTAACTGTAAAATAGAGATAATAATAACACCTATTTTACAGAGTTGTTGTGAAAGTCAAATGAGATAATAATTGTAAAATGCTTAGCACATGGTAGGCACTTAATAAATACTTGTCCCCTTCCCTTCTTCTCCCTTGGAAATTGAGCCCATGTCCTTGGCCATACTTGGAGAGAACTGTATCCAACTAATATAATCAGCTTTAAACACTAAAACCTGTTGACCTGGGAGCAGTGGGTTGGAGGCATTTGATATATAGTAACTTTTCTGAGTCAGTCTAGAATGACCCTTTTTTTCAAAGAGGAACCATAAAAACAATCCAGTATTTTAGGAAACTGAAGATACCAATTATGGAATCCAAAATTCTGCAGCAAGGTGTAGCAAGCAGGAAAGTCCCGAATCCCAGTGGGGTGACACATTATGGCCTGGCACAGACAGCTCTTGTACTTTTAACATGCCTTCTTTCTGAGCAGGATTTGCAGTACCCTGTATACTAACACTCTGCAGAGCTCTGGCTTTTCAGATAAAAAACACAGTAATAATAATAATAATAATGATAATAATAGCTAACATTTATATAGCACTTACTATGTGCCAGGTACTGTGCCAACTGCTTTACTTTTAGTTATTTAATAATTTACTTTAAATTATTATCTCATTTGTTATCACAGCAACCATGTAAGGTACATACTGCTATTATCTCAATTTTACAAATGAGGAAACTAAGTCAAACAGAGATTAAGTGACTTGCTTAGGATCACACACCTAGAAAATGTCTGAGTCCAGATGTGAACTTGAGTGTTCCTGACTCCTGACCCACTGTGTCACCTAGCTGTTTCATTGATAGTGCCTCTACTAAAATGGAATTTATTTTCATTCCTCCAGGGACTAGGCTAAGATTTACCATGGCAGAGGTTATGTGAAGGATATGGGACGGTGATTCCTTAAGGATTCCTACCTCAGTTAAGTGTCTCTTGTCACCATCAATTCATGCAGAGCCAGTCCTTGGCAACATTATAAAACTGGGCAAGTTTGCTTGGAGTCCCCCTCCATCTTCCTTTCTATGAAAATTCCTGATGTCCAGAGTTACCTCACTGACCCTGTGCTCCTAAGTGCTCATTGCTTCCCACTGCTGCCATCCTGGCCTGTTCCTGGCAAAATCCAGCCAGAACCTTTACAAAGTATTTTCCTTCCTATCTGATAAAGTAATTGAAGATAATGTTTCAATAGTTAGTAATAACTTAGTATTTTATCAGACAATATTTTAATTTTATTTTTAGAGGAGCTACTGACGAAATAGAAAGGTACAATTCTTAGGGTTGGGCTGGAATGCTTGAATGCCCATATACCAAAGCAAAATAGTCTAAGAAGAATGACTCCCCTCTTCTTAAAGGTTTGTCAAATATTAGGGCAAAAGATAGGGAGTGTCAATATATTAGGAGACACTGTTTTCCAGAGCTAAGGCCCAGCAAGTAAGCTGTGTCCTGAGCTTGGTATCACAACAATGCTTTGTACTCACCCTCTGGATAAACTCTGCTGCAACAAAATCCCAGAATTGTTTCATATAATTACAGTATTGCTTTGAGCAGCACCAGGTATTCTACTTGGACAAGGACCAGCTGTACCATGTTCTGGTCATGAAGTCCTGCTATTAATCAAACTTTTCACATTGTTGCTGTTACCCCTCATTGTCAAGGCTACAGCTCACTGCACAGCCATTGGTATAGGTATTGAGATCTTCCCACACTAAAGTGGGTCTGCCCCTACTAGGTGTGGGGTTCTGGCACACGGTATTCTTGCTTGCAAGCTGTTTCCTTCACTTTGAAATCAAACTTCTCAGACACTTGACACTTACTAACTATGTGACCCTGGGCAAGTCATTTAACCCCTATTGTCTCACCAAAGGAAAAAGAAAAAAAGAAAAAGAAATTAAACTTCTGTTGGATTCTTGACTCTCCTGTCTCTGGCCTGCTCTGTTCTTCTCCAGCCATCCACAGGTTAGAGGCTGGTTCTGGTCCAGTTGACAGGACTCTTTGGGGCACCTGATGGAGAAATCCAAGTTTGAAACTTCCCTCTCCCTTCCAAAAAGGGAAACCTGCTCTTAGAAACACTTTGATAAATAGTTCCCTCCTCCCACCCTCTCAGCAAAGCAGGGAGCCAAGAATGAGTAACCAGAAGAGCACTCTGAGGAGGTCCCAAGAGAAACCAGGGCCTCAGTAAGAAATTCAGGAGAATGGATTCATGTTTTGTTTTGTTGTTTTTTTTTGGGGGGGGGGTTAGTCAACACTCTAAAGCTCCTTAGCTGCTCTCCGTCTAAAAGCCTCTATTCTCTTCCCTCCCTGCCTCCCCTACCCCATCCCCTGGCATTGTAAGTGGACAAGAAGTAAAAAGATTCAGTTGTAATAGTGGAGCTGTAACAATTGTTCCATTGTAACTCCCCAGGGGAAAGAAGAGCATTTCTACTAAAGATGTTCGAATTTCACGGGAAAGGAGAGTTCGGGTGAGAGGGAGTTAAGTCAAGGCAAAGTTACCCCAGCAGAAATGACCTGATCCTACAGTCATAGGACCCTGGATTTGAAGCTAGAAGAGTGCTTAGAGATGACTGTAGTCCACCTCACTCCTCCAGTTTGAAGAGGAAAAAAAAAACAAACTGAGGTGGGAGCCAGGATGAATTGACTTGTCCAAGGTCATACAGATAGGGAGTAGCATGGCCAGGATTAAAATCTAGATCGTCCTAAATTACAAAGTCACAGTTCTTTCCGCTGCAAGCTACCTCGGATGCGCAGTAGAAGAGTGGGAGGTAAAAAGTTATCCACCAGTTCCTCAAGATTTTACTCTTGAAAACCGGACGACATAAGGAGAGCTGGGCGGGGGAAGAAGCGAGTTTCCTTAGAAAGCAAAGTGGCTCTGGATGCATCTGCTTCCAGAGCACAGGCAGTACGGGAGGTTTTGCTCGTCCCTCAGCCGGTAAGAAGTAAGTGGATCTGCGCCTTCAGCTCGGAGTGTCAGCGCCCACTCCTCCCACGACCCCAGGGAGAAGCGCTGTCCGGGGCAGAGCCCGAGGTCCAGAGCCCATGGTCTGCTGCCTCTAAGAGGCAGTCCAAGTTCCCAGAGCTCAGAGCGAGCGCGGGGCGCGTCACGAACAGAAAACCCCTACTCCCCAGGGTTGGTGGGGGAGCGGGGGCTCCCCGGGATCTGAGAATGGCTTTTGGCTTTCCTACCTCCGTTGCCGACTTCCAGGAGCCCCAGCTGTTCCAGAGCCTTCACGAAAGCCACGATGATGACCAACACCACGATCATCTCCAGTCCTTCCAAGTTCATGCTGGAAACTCACTTGTTTACGTGACTACATTTCGCTTTTCTCCCCCTCCTTCCTCCTTCCCCTTCGGACCTCCCCTACAGCAGGACCCTGTGACTGGGGATTGAGATGTCTGTCCGACCGAGACAACGCCGACCCGGTTCCAAGCATGGCACACCTTAATATTCCCTCCCTACCCCCCACTGTCCCGACCTCCCGAGAGCTGACAGCTAGCAAGGAGCTGGAGACCTCACTACTCTCCACTACCTGGGACATCCCCAGAGCAGGCAGCCGGGGGAATCTCGGTTTCATTGTATATCCTCGCTACAACCCTCTTAGCTTCGGAAGACGCTTTGCTTCTTCTGTCTCTAAGGCAACGGGACCCACCCGGGACGTCTCTCCAGTGCAAATTCAGATCAGTCCCCTCAGCTACCCCTCGGAGTAGCCCCGGAATAGGAATAGCCACTTGGTGGATAGTTTTGGCAGCAACTGGATTATTTGGAATAGCCTGGTCTTGCAGGACCTGCAGTGACCAGATGGATGTAGGCCATTAGATCCTTGCTGGAATGGGGTACACGCAAGAAAGGGGTGGGAGGTGGAGGGCTTAGCTGGAAGAGGCCACAGAGTTCATCTAATCCAACTCTCAGTTATCGTTTATTACAAATGGATAACAAAGGCCCAGGAAAGGGAAGGGACTGCCCAAGGCCCAAACAGTCTGTTGATTGATTTACTCATTCAATTAACAACAACTTATTAAGTCTTAACTCTGTCAAGTACTGAGCTAAAGGCTGCCTCCACTTTCTCTTGGAAGCTTCTCAGATAAGTTCCCCAGCCTCCACCACCCCAGGCAATGGGGTTAAGTGACTAGCCCAGGGTCACACAGCTAGTAAGTGTTAAGTATCTGAGGTCAAATTTGAACTCAGGTCCTCCTGACTATAGAGCTGGTGCTCTATCCACTTTGCCGCCTAGCTGTCCTCTCTTGGAAGCTTC
This sequence comes from Vombatus ursinus, assembly GCF_900497805.2. Taxonomy (NCBI): domain Eukaryota; kingdom Metazoa; phylum Chordata; class Mammalia; order Diprotodontia; family Vombatidae; genus Vombatus; species Vombatus ursinus. The sequence goes on from NW_020954641.1 coordinate 9,518,672, forward strand.
TGAGGTGATTTTTGGCCCCTTCCTGGAGTAACTTTGTGCCTAGGAGGTGGGATGACCTAGGTAAACTCTTCAGTGCAATGTATGAGAGATCAGAGTCGGAGTTAAGTCCTTTCAAGCTTGACCAATAACTAGTAGGTGACTTTGGGTGACTCATTTCCTCTTTTGGGGCTTCAGTTCCCTCTTCTGTAAAATGAGTGGTTTAGTCTTCATGATCCCTACTGTCCATTCCAGTTGGAAAGATCTAAGATTCTGTGATTCTATGATACTGAGACATGCAGGCACATACTTAAACACTTTTAATTTTCGAAAGTTCCTCCTTAAGTTCAGCAGAAGCCTGCCTCCTTCTGACTTTTTTTTCTTTCATTTTTTTTTTTTTGGAAGCAGTCCACATTAAGGAACTTGTCTAGGGTCACACAGCTAGTAAGTGTCTGAGGCTGGATTTGAACTCAGGTCCTCCTGACTCCAAGGCTAGTGCTCCATTCACTGTGCCACCTAGCTGCCCCCTGACCCAACCATTACTCCAAGTTCCATCCTTGGGCCAGGCAGAACAAGTCTATTCACAGGATTATAGATTTAAACCCACAAAGGACTTAAGAAACCATCTAGTCCAACCCTCTGATCTTACAGATGGATAAACTGAGGCCCAGAAAAAAAATGACATGATTTGTGCCCAAGGTCATTCAGACAGTAAGTGGCAGAGGTAAGATTTATACCCAAGGTCCACTGACTCTAAAAGCAGTGAACATTCCAGTATATTTCCTCTCTTCCACATGATAATCTTTCACATACCTGAAGTCAGTGATTATATCATCCCATTAGTCTTCTCTTCTCTAGGCAAAATGGCCCAAGTTTCTTCAACTTGATATGACCTTTCCTCAAGTCCCACCTTCTCCAGCAGGTGAGGAGCCCACACCTTGGAAATAGAGGCCCAAGGTCTCTTGGGTGGACACATTTCCTCTAAATCTATTTATTCTTCTAATGGACCTTCTCATTAAAGAACATCTCAGTTAGCTAATTCATCACCTTATTAATAATAGCTATTAGATAAACATTCTGAGGGAGCAGTGAGAGTTCTCATTAGCCTCTGTCTTCCAGCTCCATATGTCCTGTTTCAAAACAATTTAGAAAATACAAGTCCTTAGGGCAGAATGTGTCCATTCCCTTGTCCTCCCAAACCTAAGCATTCTTTCTAACTGCTAATGTGGGTTAAGTGCAAAGGCAATTTATTATGAGGTCAGTGTTCAGAACCATTTATTTTGGATTAGAGAGGTGAAAACTACAGGCACCTGCCTACAGAGTCTGAAGAGGGGAAAATAGGAGTGTGTTTAGTAGGTGGAGTCACAGAGAGCCCTGGTGAGCAGAGCAAGGATTGTTTTAACCTTCCCCTTTCCTAGTCAGTCAATAGATATTTGCTGAGATCTCACTGGTGTGCATGCTACTGTGCTGAGAAATAAAGAGGCATAAGGCATACACACCTCTTCTATTCCTCCAGTCTTATGATCTTGCTGGGAAGCCTAGACTAACCTTTAGAAGAAGGTAACTATTGACACAAATGCAAAGCCCTAGATATAATGATGATGATGATGATGCTGCTGATGACGATGATGGTGGTGGTGGTGATGATGATGATGGTGGTGGTGATGATGATGATGGTGGTGGTGATGATGAGGATGTTGATATTGACACAAATGCAAACTGCCAGATATAATAATGATGATGGTAGTGATTAGAGATAATGTGGTACAAGTAGAAGGAGGTCATCAGAGGACCTGGGTCCTCTCCCCTTATTACCTGAATGACCTTAGGCAAATGACTTGCCTGGGCCTCAGTTTTCTCATCTGTATAATGAGGGGTTTGGACTACATGGCCTCAAAGATCCTTTCTAACTCTTCTGACAAGGAGTTGAGCTCCAGGTAAGAACAGTCAGTGTCAACAGGGAATCACAACTTCATGAAACTTATGTGAAAACTAGGTTTATTACAAGAGAAGCGAACATGCATGTGGAACCCAAAGAGTTCACAATCTATACTGAAGTTTGCATATTTGGAACAGCAGTACAAAAGAAGGAGGAGATGCTAGAAATCTCTACCTAAAGGGGCATGGCATGGGAGTCAGAAAGGTGCACTAAAGGTGGGAAAAGGATAAAACCCTTCCCAAGGGGGAGGAGCAAGTTATCTTGGGAACTGCTGGCTAGACTATGAAGATATGGTGGTCTGCTTATCTACAAGGGTCTCAGCTGCACGATGAATTTCTCAGCTTAGCCCAGACTGACTGGCTCCCCTGACTCCCAAGGACACACAGGCAGTCCAAGTTGGGATGTAAACCACACATTATGTCAGCGGGGGTGGAGGGAAGAAAGTTGTCCTTGACGATTCAGGGCCTCCTGTTCTGGGTCCAGTGTTTCTGGAAAATATGGCAACTCAAAAAGACAAGTTCAGGGGATCCTTTAACATTCCTCAACACCAGAGAGCTTTGAGCTAGGACAGTCCTTTGAGGTGATAGGAATTGACTTAAGCCCCAAAGTATAAGTAGGATTTGGGGACAACTGGAAAGCTTCCAGAATTGGACAGTTAGGCTGGTGAAGAACTTTGAGATCATGTCCTAATTTGCCACTGGTCTTAGTTAGAGGCCTTTGGGGAAATTAGCTCTGCCTAGTGCCCATCCCCCCCCCCCCATTTTCATGAGAGCTAGAAGCTGCTAAAATCAGAAAGGATAGTTTTTAGCTTCCTATAAAGTTAGAGGGAATAAAGCCCAAACAAACATCTCCTTTGGCTAGTCATGGGGTTGGAAGCTTTCTGAGTCTATTGAGTTGCCAGCTTGCTTTCAAGGGTTTGAAGTTTTACCCAGAAGAGGCATAGGGAGAAGGCAGAGGGCATTGCAGAAATTAGGTGGGGGTGGGGCATCATTGGGGGGCCCTGTAGTCTTCCTAACCGCAGTTCACTAAGTAAAACATAAAAGGGCTTCTGTGTATGTCACTATGTCAGAATCACAGAACCCAAGCATGTTGTGTCTGAAAGGGACCTTTGGAATCACAGAGTATTAGAACATCTAGTCACAACTCCTTATTTTATAGATGAAAAAACTGAATTCCAGAGTTGCAGTGACTTGACCAAGATCACACTGTTAGTAAGTGACTAAGGCAGAATTCAACCCATTTTCCTCTGTCTCATAGAACTAATTTTATTTTTTTTTATGTCTTTATCTAGGCTTTTTGCCTCTATATGCTACTTCTCCATGACTACCTACCTATCTACCACCACCACCATCACCACCGAAGAAACCACCTTTATAACAAAGAAATAGTTAAGCAGAACAAATCAGCACTTGGACCATATATGAAAACATCTGCCTCACTCCACATTGAGAGTTTACCACCTCTCTGGGCAAATCAGCTGTCTTCTTACCCTGGAACATCCATCTACCATGGCAGTTCCCTTCTCCCTATTGACGAGTTCCTTCCAGGGGCCTCCATTCAGGGGTCAGGCCTAGGTTGGCTGTACTTCAGAAATGGTCACTCCAACTATATTTGACCTCTCATGCCCCCAAAGCCATGAAAATCTATTTCTGTTGAGAGTACCACCCTGTTTCTAGTCACTCAGTTTTACTAAGTCAGCTCCTCTTAGTTCTTCTACTTACTTCACCCGTCATATCCAATTAATTGCCAAATCATCAGTTCTCCCTCCGTAGAATCTCTCACATCCACCCCCTTTTCTCCACCTACATGGCTTCACCACCTCTGACCTAGACTATTGTAATAACCTCCTAATTGGACTCCCCACCTCCACTTTCCCCCTTTCCAATCTAGGGCATAGCTACCAAATTGATATTCCTAAAATACAGATAGGCTCATGTCACTGCCCTACTCAAAAATCTTCAGTGAATACCTATTGCCTTTAGGATAAAATACAGACCTCTCAGTCTGACATTTAAAGCTCATCACAGTCTTGCTTCATCTATCTTTTCGGTTTTACATGATAACATTCTTCTGTATGCACTCTCTGACCCAGTCAAACTGGTTTTCTTGATGTTCCCAGGATTCACCATTCCATTACCCATCTCAGTACCCTTCTACAGAATGCCCTCGTTCTTTACCTCCACCTCCAGAATTCTTAGCTTCCTTCAAATCACAGCTTAGATGCCACTTCCTACATGAGCCTTTTCCTTAACTCCTTTCCCCCTACTGCTATACATAAATGCATACAAAAACACAGCAATAATGAGTGTTTTCTCTCTTGAAACTACTTTGTAGATACTAGTATATGTGTTACAGCCCTTTGATAGAAGTAAGTTCCTTGAGGGCAAAGAGCTGTTGTTTTTGTCTTTGTATATCTGTGTGTGTGTGTGTGTGTGTGTGTGTGTGTGTGTGTGTGTAGAGAAGTTTGATTTCCTTTTCCCCCCAATTAGTTGATATAACCACAAGTAAGGGGCAGATAATAGGATTGAGGAGGTATTAATATTGTTGGAGAGATAAATAAAGCATTTCACAGAAGAGGGAGGAGTAGAGAAAGAGGAAGCTAAAGGAGAAAAAAGGGCAGTATTTGGAATACAATAGCAGGATTTATTATCAGAAAAAGAAAACATTCCCTATTTCAAGGATAAGAGATAAGAAAGGAAGTGATCAAATACTTCTATAATTGTGAAAGAAATCCTTTTAAAATATAGCTGTAGGGTCTCTTATCTAAGGACAGCAAATGGTTGTTACAACAGTGGATGAGAGCATCCATTTACTGCCTTCTTACATAGTTTATATATTTTATTTCTCCTTCAGTAAGGGTTGGGGACTTTCTACTATTAGGTCACCAAGTGGTTGGAGGATTGAGTTCATCATGATGTTGCCAAATGATTGTTCCTATTTCTCTCCATATAACCAGTGTACTCTATTTGTGACCATTTTCCCAATGGTGCTGTGGATGTTTGTGGGAAAATGTACCCACAGGTTTATGGTGGGGGGAAAATATAACTACTGCTGTTACTAGTCCATCTTAATAAATGCCTTTACTTCGAGCTAACTCGTGTCTGCTGGCTGATTATTAAAGACAAGTGCAATGATGAAGGCTAACAAGTAAAAACTGGGAAAATCAGGAAAAGTCTCTTGAAGAAGGTGACACCTGGCTTCACTGCCTCTGAGCATAAGAACAGTGTTTTGTTGGGGGCTATGGTAACTGCTCAGTAGAAGACAGGGGGAGAGAGAGAGAGAGAGAAGGAGAGGGTGAGAAAGGAAGAATCTTCTCTTTTTGGAAGGGACCCCAGAGGTCATCTAGAGAGAGGGAAGGGGAACCTATAGTCTCAAGGCCACATGTGGCTCTTCAAGTCCTCAAGTGCGACCCTTTGATTGAATTCAAACTATTCCGTGAAGTTTGGTTTCTGTCAAAGGGCTGTACTTGCATACCTAGAGGGCCACACATGGCCTCAAGCTGCAGGTTCCCCAACCTTGAATTCTAGACTAATACCCACGTTTTACATACCATGTTACTGAGTCCCACAGAGAATAAGTGACTGTCCCAGATCACACAGCTAGTAAATGGAAGAGCAAGGATCTTTCATGATCAGAGATACTTCAGGAACAATCTGAACAATCACCATCTCTAGAACTGTAGAGGAAGGTTTCAGAAACTAGGATGAAACTATAGTGACCCTCCAGCATATAAGCTAGAGTTCTTATTCCTATTATCACTAATTCTATAAAAACCTATCACTCACCTTTTTTTCTTTTCTTTTTTTCTTTCCTTTGCTTGTAATTGCAGTAAAACAAAGTATCAAAGTGGCCAAAAAAAAATTTCCATTTACCTAAAGGTTTTGATAAGTGCTTTGAGAGCAAGGATTGTTTACTTTTTTGGTATCTGTATCCCAGGGCCTAGAATAGTGCTTGGTATATGGTTAATGCCTAATAAATGCTGTTGACTGCTTGATTGCTTATTTTCTAGTCTTAAAGGTCCCAGAAGAATTAAAGTTGTAGGTGACCCAAAGGACAGCAGAAAACTGCATAGTAGATATAAGGAAGCAGATTACCAAGAGTGATTTGCACAAGGAAGAGAGGCAGGTTGGTGGCCCAGTGGATAGAGCACCAGGCCTGGAGTCAGAGAGACCTAAGTTCATGCTTTACTTCAGACACTTACTAGCTGTGTGACTCTGAGCAAGTCACTTAGCCTCTGTCTGCCTCAGTTTTTTTATCTGTAAAATGGGGATAATAGTAGTGGTACATGGAGGGTCACTATATGTACCCACTTCCTTGTAGAGAAGTTAAAGACTCAGAGTACAGAACGGAACATATATAAATATGTACGTATAGGTACACACATCTAATATTTTTATAGATATCAATATTGATATTGATACTGATAGAGAAAGTATGTTTGTATACAGATATGGTCAATGCAGAAATTTTTGATTGACTATACATATTTGTAACAGGGGTTTTTCTTTCCCTTTTAATTGGGGGGAGGTGAGGGTGGGATGGAACAAAAGTGAATTTTTGCTGATTAAAAAAATGAAAAATTTAATATTACGAAAAGAATGAAGGAATACAGATTATACAGATTAATAGTTCTCCAACTAGATGGATTCAATGAATCATAGTGATTCAATTCAATTTACTTACGTCTGTTTATATTGTTGCCCTGATAGAACATACACTTCGAGATAAAGGACTTTTTTTAATTTTTGTGTTTGTATCCCTAGCATCCAGCACAGAACCCATCAAATAGTAGGCATTTTATAAATGTTTTTTGTTACTGTTGAACACACAACAATTTTCTATGAGATCTGATACTTGAAAGAAGCATCTTGGTATAGATAGGTAGATAGGTAGGTAGGTAGATAGATAGATGGATAGATAGATGGAAGGATTAGATAGGTACATAGATACATGGATAGGTAGATTAGATAGGTAGATAGAGCGACAGATAGATGGATAGATAAATAGACAGACAGGTAGATAGAAAGAACATTTATTAAGCATTTACTATGTGCCAGGCACTGTTTTAAGCACTGGGAATAAAAACACAGTAATATATTTTATAAAAAGAATCTCTACCTTCAAGGAAGACAATATATAAAGGGATAAGGTGGAAAAGTGTTGAGTCAAGAATGGAAAGAAGAGCATAGATGGCCTGGACACTTCATGAAATGGTGTTCCTAAACAAGAACTCACCAACCAGAGGAAAGCATTAGTGTAGTTAGAACACTACACTGAGAGTCCAGAGGACAAGGTATTGCACTAACTTGCCATGGATGTTGGGCAAGTAGCTTCATCCCTCTGGGTCTTAGTTTACCCACCTATAAAATGGGGATGGTAGGTGAATAGGTGGGATGAATTTGCAGTAGATGATCTCCAAAGCCTCTTCCAGTTCTGACACTGTGTGATTTTACGATGCTATAATAAGAAGGTGATACCATCTGATTGTTGAATGCACAATGACAGTGTTTCCCAAGGATGGTTCTTTTGGGATGCTGTGTACCCTAGTGAAATGATTATAATATCTGATTTACTTGCAGAACATGTTGAATTCAAAACCCAGTGAGAACAAAAGGGACACTGAGTTTGTGGACGACTGGCTCAGTGGTTTAGGTCAAGGGTTAAGGAGACCAAGATATTTGTTGTGGGCCAGTTAGCATCATTCTTTTCCAGGCCTCAGACTTTTCCCCCAATGCCAGTCAGTTCTTTTTTTTTTCCAGGGCTCCCAAGGTGGGTCAGGCTAAAAAAAATGGCTGTTTCACCCCGACCTCTCCACCTCCAAGCACATATTCCTCATCATTAATTAGCAGTCACACACACCCCCAGGCCCCATGAAGGGATGGTTCCTTGCTCCGTGTGAGTTAGTTGGCCTGTGCATGGCTAGATTACATCAGCTGCAGCAGCCTACTGTCCCCACTGCCTGCTCTCTGTGTTTAATTTGTTTGCCAAGATCAGATTGATTGGCAGGAGCCAGAATATGCCTCCTCTTCTCAGTCTTTTTTATTTCCCTGTGAGCTCTGAGATGATTAAGAAACCAAGCAGATGGGGAGTCTCCCTAGTACTGGCTTTCCTGAAATACTCGGGAATGAGCTCCTGTTTGGAAGGCCTCAGCTGGTCATGTTGTTTCATAGAAATGATGTTTATATAAAACCCCAAACCCTCCACCAGTTGGTTGATATTTTTTCTTACTGTGATTTACAATGATGGCATTATCCAGTTTGTAGACATCAAATAAAGGAAAGAAGAGGCTGATTCAGAGCAGTTGGATCCTGGGCTGCTCAGCAGAATAAAAACTGATAACTAGGGTCATATGGATGGGAAGACAGACATTTGGCTGATATGATTTAGGTGGTCCTCAAAGTCTCTGCTTCCCTCAAAATAACTACTCCCCTCTCCCTTTTCCCCCATCTCACCCCCTCCATTGGCTTGCCACCTTCCCTGAAGTCTTCCCCATTAGCATGGCTCCTAAAGAGCTATAAAGAGATGTGAACTGGGAAACTGGTTCATGATGCTCAAGGAAAAATGAGGGACAGGACATAGAACAGGCAAGTTTTGTTGCTATTGAGGGAAGAGTTCAGACCACGGGCTCTGGACTGTGGGAGGTGGGCCTGGGAAGAAGGCTCCCTTCCATGACTTAGACTTCTTTATATGAGGGAGGCTAATCATTGACAGGCCAATGTGAGGCCACCAAGAGACAAAAGGAAGTTGATAGGGATGAGGGCTACTCCCAAGGAAGACATGAAAAGTTGTCTACTATGCAGCTTTCATCAGATCATAAATATAGAAATAGAAGGCATCCAGTCCAACCCCTTTATTTTACAGATGAGAAAAGTGGGTTCCACAAGTAGGAAACATCAGAGGCCCAATTTGAACTTGGGTCTTTTGATTCTAGAGCCAGAAGTTGACCCTGAGGTAGAAAGCACAATTCTGTAGAGACACCATCCCTCACAGGGATGATAAGGCTCACAGAGGGCCTCACCCTGGGTCTGGGCTAGCGAAGGCTCAGGCAAAATACTATATTACTCACTGTTCTTGACAAAGCAATAAAGCTATCCCTTGGCACAGTGCAACTTCCTCCCTGATTCAGGTTCACAGAGAACCTGACAGAGACTCTATGAATCTTTGGAATCTTCAAAACCATCTCAAAAGCCCAGTACCTCACCACTACTACCATCCCCACCAGGAGAGGTCATGTCTATTAGGGGAAGGAAGGGAATAAGCATTTAAACAGTACCTACTATGTGCCTGCAGGCACTAGGTTAAGTGCTTTACAAATACACCTCATTAGATTTTCACAACAGTCCTGGGAGGTAGGTCCATTATTATACCCATTTTACAGTTGAAGAGACTGAGGCAGAGGTTGAGTGACTTATCCAGGGTTATATGACTAGTAAGTGTCTGAGGCCTGACTTGGACTCAGGACCTCTTGACTATGGGCCCAGCACTCTATCCATTGTATCATCTAGCTGCCCCTAATGCCATTAACCCATTTTGCATATGGGGCCACAGAGGTGCGGAGACTTGTAGCCACTGAACTTGGCTTTGACTTCTTAGAGTTTCTGGGATACTGTTTGTCTCACTGAGTGAAGTATTTCCCTGGCCCTTTAACTATAGTTACATGGTGTGTTGTTGTTGTTTAGCCATTTCAGTCATGTCTTACTCTTTGACCCCATTTGGGGTTTTCTTGGCAAAGATACTAAAGTGGTTTGCCATTTCCCTTCTCCAGCTCATTTTATAGATGAGGAAACTGAGGCAAACAGGGTTAAGTGACTTGCCCAGAGTCACACAGATAGGAAGTGCCTGAGGCCAGATTCGAATTCAGGAAGATGAGTCTTCCTGACTCCAGGCCTCCAACTCTATCCACTGAGTCACCTAGCTGCCCAGTTACATGGCATAATGACCTTTATTATTATGTGGTGCAGTTGGCTTTATTATTTCTCTGGCTATTGACCATGCCTATGCCTTTCTTCAGAACACTGGCTAAATTCTAGAGACATAGAAAGTAGCAACAATCTTGGTGCTGTGTCTACATATATTAATGGTACAATGCTCTCCTTTGTCCCTGCATAGGGGAGGCAACATGGAAGGCCAGATAGATTTGGAATCAGAGCACCTGAGCTTGAATCCTGGCTTTGGGACCTTGGGAAACTCTGGACCCCTGAGTCTTCATCTGTAAAAAGATGACTTCTGAGTTCCCTTGCAGCTCTGAATGGGTGATCTTCTGTACACATTACCTCTCCCTTCCTGTGTTTATCATTGTATAGAAATTTCCCTGGGGGCAGCTAGGTGGCACAGTGGATAAAGCACTGGCCCTGAAGTCAGGAAGATCTGAGTTCAAATCCAGCCTCAGACCAAACACTTGTCACTAACTAGCTGTGTGACCCTGGGCAAGTCACTTAACCCCAATTGCCCCCCCCCAAAAAAAAGAAAAAGAAAAAGAAAAAGAAATTTCCCTCTACTTACTAAAATCCTGTCCATTTTTCCAGCTTAAACACTCCTAGGAAGCTTCTCTAACCAATCCAAGCCATGTTGATGTCTCTGTCCTGGGTGCTCATTTGCATAGTTGGACTGTAAGTTCCTAGAAAGTAGTGGGGGTGGGGGAGTGTTTCTTATTTCTTTGTATACCCCCACAGCACCTGTCATGATGCCTTTTGTATTGCAAGTGCTCAATGATTATTTTTTGAATAAATAATTTTCTTTGGACAGAATCTATCATTCCAGGAAAGATATTAGAGACTTAATTGTGTCACCTTCTCCTCCCTGCCACATCATCTAATAATGGGGATTTGTATTTTTGAAAGAGGATTGTAGAGGGTAGTATATAACCCAACTTAGCTAATGGTGGAATTTCAGGGCTCAGCAAGGAAGATTTTTTTTTATTAGTAAGGAAATTTTCCAATGCTTTTTAATTGATGTCAGGCAATTGAGTGTTGTTGTTCAGTTATTTTCAATCATTTTTCAGTTGTATCTGACTCTTCATGACCCCATTTTGGAGTTTTTGTAGCAAAGATCCTTGGAGTGGTTTGCCATTTCCTTCTCCATCTCATTTTACAGATGAGGAAACTGAGGCAAACAGGGATTAAGTGACTTGCCCAGGGCTACACAACTAGTAAGCGAGGCTAGACTGGAACAAAGGAAGATGAGGCCTGACTGCAGTCCTGGCACTATCCACTCTGACACCTGGGGATCTTATGATATCCATGACTTTGTTTAGGGCTATTGCTTAAAATGTTGCTTAAAAATAGTGACACCTACCTTACAGGTTTGTTGTGAGGTTCAAATGAGATCATGTATATAAAATGCTTTGCGAACTTTCCTGCACTATATACATATGAGCTGCTGCTGCTTCTGCTGCTACTACTACCTGTAGTAGCAACAGGAATGCCCACTGTCACCCTTTTAACCTATAGAATTCCCATTCCTTTTTTTGTTTTTAGTACAACTTGAATGCCTCCTCTTCCACAAAGCCCTTTTGGATTTTCCCTGGTGGGTAGGAACTTTTCCCATCAGAATTTGCAAAACACTTTGCTTTATAACTCCCTACTGTGAGCCTATTACTATATAATGTTGTACCTTATAAGTAGATACCTGTGTGGACATCTAATCTTCCTATCAGTGGTTTCAATCTCAAAAAGAAATGGAGGCCATTCAACCATATATAAGGATACCTGCCAACTACCTATTGGCTTAGAGAACCACATATTAACATCATCTATGTTTTATTGTATTTTTAGGGCAGCTAGGTGGTGTAGTGGATAGAATGCAGGGCCTAGAGTCAGGAAGATTCATATTTCTGAGTTCAAATTTGGCTTCAGACACTTACTAGCGGGGTGACCCTGGGCAAGTCACTTAACCCTGTTTGCCTCAGTTTTCTCATCTACAAAATGAGCTGGAGAAGGATATGACAAGCCTCTTCAATATTTCTGCCAAGAAATCCCCCCAAATGGGGTCATGGTAAGTTGGACATGACAGAAAATGACTGAACAACAATAATTGTACTTTTATTTATTTTGTTAAATATCACCCAATTACATTTTAATCTGGCTTGGGTAGTACCTGGGAGTATTGCAGGCCTCATGCTGTCATAAGGGCAGCATGTTTGATAGCTTTGAACTAGACTGTAAACTCCATTGGGGCAGGAACTGAGTCATATCTAAACTGAGGAAATTGAGGAATTTGAGGGTATTAGGGCAGCAAGTGGTTAATTATGGAACCACACTGACTCTATCTTGTGACTCAATTCTGCAGCTAGCTCAGTTCCCTTTCTATTCAATTATGAGTCTAGTCCAAATCTGTCTTGCGAAAAAAGTTTATTCAATTGTGGGAATTGGGAGAAAACCTTATTGTATTGTTTAAACCTAGCCCTGTAAGGCTGAGAAACTGGACCACCTCCCTCTGCTGTTTAGAGACCCTTAACGAAGGACCTGGGTTATGGTGATTAGAAACTCAGATCCAAAGAATGATGCAAGGAGTTTTCTCACGATTATTCATCTTAAGAAGCCCATGTGGCTTATCTGAAAACTTTCCCTGTACAGATCAATCAGTTATTGGCCCATGTTCCTTTGATTGTTTACAGACACTTGTGGGGAGTGGGACACCTCATATTCTGAATTCAGGGAACTGTACCTGTTCTCTTTTCTCCTCCCAATTTGCAAAGACCCTAATCTTTTCTCCAAATAGAAGTCAGATTACCTAATGTTGTATTATTTCCTTTTAATTAATTGGTCTTATTTGAGTGATTGATTTTAATGTATAAAAATCTGTTCCTCCCTGTATTCTGGGTCCAGGCCTAAGCTGAGGAAGTCTGGTCCCATTTTGGGAGGCAATGGCCATGCATTTAATTGATAAATTAATAAAATGCATGCAATTAATAAATCGATATGCTCGAAATATCAATAAATTGATAAGATCAAAACTTTCTTTCATCAGTCATTTCATTTTTTACCTACTACAAAACTTTGTAGCTTCCCCAGCACATAGTAGGTGCTTAATGAATACATGTTATTTTTGCTCCCCACTCTTCTGTCTGTGGGTGGCATAGGAATTATAAGCATAACAATGCAGTCCTGAAGAGTAAATAGCCTATAATTACACACACAGGAGCCTCCTTTGCCTAGGTGCTGCCCAGACTTCCACAGTAGGACAGTATATTGCAGTGGGGGGCCGGCACAAGCCAGTGGAAAGGGAACACAGCTTTATAATGAGGCCTTTAGGAATCTAGACATTTTAGAACTCTAGGCACTAAACCCCATTGAACGGGGTTCAGGTAGAACAAACATTCCTCTTTACCAAAAACAGTATTGAGTATCCAGAATACTAAGGCCTACTAGAAATATACTTTTCCCACTTTTGTTTCATATTTAAAAGGATTTTGGGAGAAGTGAGATGATCTACAGGCAGAAATATTTTACTTACTTGATTTTGGAAAATAAAACACCTCAGACACTTACTAGCTGTGTGACCCTGGGCAAGTCACTTAGCCCTATTTGTCTCAGTTTCCTCATCTGTAAAATAAGCTGAAAAAAGGAAATAGCAAGTCACTTGCCTGTGCCAAGAAAACCCCAGATGGAGTCATGAAGAATTGGACACAACCACAAAAATGCCCTTACTTTATTTCTGAAAAAGTTGAGGCCCAGAGAGGGGAAGGAACTTGCCCAAGGGCACACAGCAGAGCCATAGATTTAGACCTGGAAGAATGACCTTGGAGTCCATCTAGTTCAACTCTACCTTTTATTAGGCATAATTTGAATCCAGGCACTTTCACTCCAGGGCCAGTGTTTTCTTCACACCCCCCACACCCCCAAGACAGAATGAAGAGATACTATTTTGAAATCCATTCCTTGAGGTTGAATAATGTCACCATTCCAAGACTGGGATGGGTGACTCTCTAAGAAAGAAATTTCATACCTGAGTTAAGGACCCCATCTAGTCATTCAGGAGTCTGAGGGCATTTGGGCCTGAATGCGCTTGTGCGGCTTGTGTGACCACATTTGTGGATGGGTCCAGGTGATCTCCAAAGTCTCTTGTAGCTCTAAAATCCCATAGTTCTATCATTGTTTTGTGAGTATTTATGTATGGTCACAAGGTAGCGTATGTGTATGATCATAGGATCATACGCAATGTGTGGTTGTCTAAAACTGAACTCGCTATTTCTCCTCCCCCATCCCCGACCCAGATAGCTTTCTCTATGCACTTCCTTTTTACTTGAAGGAAATGGGTAGCCTGTTCTTGGTTTGGGGCTCTATTGATGAAAGTAAAATAAAGAACGTTCTGAAGATTCAGAAGGACCTAAGCTTCAGGGATCTGGGGAACTCTCTTCAACCTTCAAAGACACTCCCTCAGAGAATGCTTAGGAAAAGGGCACTGATAAAATTCTAGCAGAGGCCAAGGCTGAGGACCCTTTAAATCTCCCCTCAGACGCCCTATTAAAACCTGAACCACCCAGGATGGTGGGAGGCTTGAACATCTTGCCAGACCAGAGCTGGAGCTGGAGCTCTGCCACTGCTTGTGACCCCTACCACAGGTCCCTGCTCTGTTTCCCAGCTTGCTGCCCTATTTGGCTTTGAACTCGGCTTGTGCTTTCTGCCCGGAAGCTGCTTGGATCAAGCCCTTTTTGGCTTCCGTTTGCATAATGACCCTGGTATGTCTGACCCTGTCTGGCCTCGGCCCTTACCTCTGCCCACGCGGTTAACACTATTACTCTCTTATTTCCTCCACACCTGTGGCCTGGCCCTGTGTCCTCATCCCCAGCAGGGGATATACAATTAGCAGCCCTGCCTTGCCCTCTTCAGATGTATTCCTCGCCCCCACTTCTGACAGTGGTGCAATCGCTGTCCCAGCCATCCAGGCTCAAATGTTGGCATGGTCTTTGACTCCTCCCATTCCTGACATCCATTCAGTCATCGATTCCTGCAGCTGAAGCGAGGGAGGCCTCTCACTGGCCATGTAAACATTCATCAGGGCAGATTGGTCTGTTCATTGTTAGCTAGACATGCGATGCTTTTCTACCCCTGAGGTTTTGCTTATGCTATTGTCCTTTCCTGGAACATCCAATTCTTCCCCTCCCTCTTTTCCACTCATCTGAGCCTTTTCACTAATATCCAAGTCAAGGCCCACTTTCTTCCTGAAGCCTTCCCTGACACCCTAGTTATAGGACCTGGCACTGGGAGGGAGCTCAGAAGCTGTCTAATCCAGCCCTTCCATTTTGCAGATGAGAGAACTGAGACCCAGGAATTTAAATGACTTGCCCAAGCTCACACAGGTGGTAAGCATCAGAGGTAGGATTTGAACCTGGATCTTCTCACTCCAGAGTCAATGTTCTTTCCATTGTACTATGATTCCTTCTTTAGGGTTCCTACAGCACTAAGGATCCATATTTCTCACATCCGTTCCTTAGGATTTATTGCCGTGGGGTGTCAGTTGTCTTTTCATATACATGTCCTGATTCCTCAACTAAACGCTAAGTAGCTGGGAGGCTGAATGTTGTTATGCCAGATTTGGAATCAGAAGCCTTGGGTTCAAATCCCACCTGTGCTACTTATTAGCTAGGTGACAATGGGAATGTTATTTCACCGCCTTTGTTCTCAGTTTCATCATATGTAAAATGCTGGGGTTGAACTTACTGACTTGTAAGATCTTTTCTATCTCCAAATCTGTGATTTCATGTTCCCACCAGGGCTGGGATCCCACCTTATTCTTCATTCTATAGTTCTCCAAAGCCTATTTCAGGGCCTTGTATACGATCTGTACTCAATAAATATTTATTAATGGTGGTGAGAATGGTGATGTATGTGAGGCTCGTGTGATTATGGATGATTGTTGGATGATACTTTTTAGGGTATCTATATGACTGTATAGTTATGAGTAGTCATATGCATGGAGTCTTATATACCATTATGTATACAATGTGGGGCATGCTCAAGTGTCTGTATATCCAAGCTAATGTCATACAAACCTTTGAGTTATCCCTCTTTCGAGAATAAACATGTCAGAGTTCAGGACCGCATGGAAAGTCAATTAGCACATTCTTTATACATACAAGGAATCAAAATAGGAAACACATGATATTTTCCTTGAAATTACAGCTAGAGATGGGCAGGAAAGAAGAGATAAACGAAACGTGGCCATGGGGGTGATGTAGCTGGTGGGATGCTGCCATGAGTTGGAAGGTTGGTTTGGCGTGGCCACATGCCAGAGCAGAGCGTGGAGCAGGAGCGTAGAGTGCACTCCGGGGCCCACCCCTCTTCAGAAGGTTGTCCTGAAGAATTTGCTGCCCTTCATTCCTCTTACATAGACCCAAGGCATCAAGGACCAGCCTGAATCAAGCAGCCAGAGTAAGTAAGCCCTTTGGCAATTCAACTACCCTGAGTCCTAGGGAGAGGGGCCAAGACTCCAGGCTCAGAACAATAGCCCATCCAAGAGGTAGCCACATGCATCAAAAACCAAGGTCCTGCTCCTTCTAGAGCACAGTAGTCCCCAGCCTGGTCACCAGTCACCCTGGTCCTCAAGGTGGGAAGCCTCAGGAGCAACTTTTCTGAAGATGCCCACGAGGGCCCTTTTCCACTTTTGTCCAGAGTACCCTCCCTTCCACTTCCTTATAGAAAAATCCCTGTTAGGTCAAGAGAAATTCAAACACTGACATCTTCCCCCCCACCATGTGAACCATTCACAGTGAATGAAATGTGTCTTACTGTGGCTGCTTTTGCTCCCAAACTGCAAAGTTCATCAGATCACTCACTCTGTCCTCACTTACCTAGAAGAGAGAACACAGGTGGACATTATGGACATTGGCCCTCCCAGGTCCCCACTGAGGGAAGGACTTCACCCAGTAGGGTCACTTAGAACTTCTCATCCCACATGAGAAAACAAAGGAAATCCCCAATTACATTTGGGAATTTCAGGTAAGCTTGGCATATTCCTGCTTGGTATAGTTTACCCTTTACCAGGTGGATGGCTATAATTCAAAGAGACAGGAAACCATGATTGTTCAGTGAGCTGAGGCATTCTTCCAGAAGCCAATGGGCCTAGTCTTAAGGTGACATATGACTTTTTTGGCAAAGGACATCCACTTCCTTTCTCATTCCCCCTCCTCCAACTCCCTGGTCAATGACTATGAGACTGATTTAGGGTTCCCATGACATTTTCTTTCTTTCTTTCTTTCTTTCTTTCTTTCTTTCTTTCTTTCTTT
>NW_020954641.1:9535822-9556238 GCF_900497805.2 Vombatus ursinus
TTTCTTTCTTTCTTTCTTTCTTTCTTTCTTTCTTTCTTTCTTTCTTTCTTTTTTTCTTTCTTTTTTAATAAAGACCAATATGATGTCTGCAAACCAAAAGGAAGTAGCATCTCTGAGAATACCGTTTTGGTTAGCCTTAATAATAGTGAGGATTCCAAAGTTCCATTTCCTGCATATCTTAACAAGGCTGAAAAGTTCCTTTCTCATTCATGCCATGCAGAGCTGGCCTTTTCCTGGGTGTTGCTCTTGCAAAATGTCAACAAGTAACAAGGCCCAAATCACTTCCTGTCCCCTGGGGTCTAAGGCAGTGACAGGGTAGAGGGTCAGAATCCTTGACTCCTGATCCTATCTCAGTGGACATCAAAATGAGAGCATGCCCTTGCTGTTAAAATGAGAGATTAGGTTCTAGTTTTGGCAGCCAAACTACTCTATCATAAATTCACCTGTCACAAAGCTGTCACTCTCTAACTTATTTTTTTTTTTTTCATTTCAGTCTCACAGGGCTTTATTCAACATCTCAAACAGCTGGGCACACTATTATCCAAGGGCAGTAGCATCAAAGTCACATGACCCAGACTTTGTGGTCCATACTCTGGACCCAAGTACACCCATTTTTTTTTCCATAAAATGTTCACTATGTATTGATGCCAAAATTTAGATAATTTGAGCAAACATATCAGAACAGGTGATAGTTTTGGAGCAGCGTTTAAAGTAAGTAAATTGTAAGATATAGTTGGCTCTCTTTCATAGATCTACAGGGCATCTAGCCCAAATCACCAGCTCTCTCCTCCCTTTTATAGATGAGGAAATTGCTTTTGCAACCCCAGTACCTAACATAGTATGCCTTGCAATTCTCAAATGTTTGTGGAGTGAGATTGATATAACTGCCCTCTCTTCTCCTAGCCTCAGCCCAGACTCTTGCAGCCTGTGAGCTTGACTGAAGATGTCTCAACCTCACAAGCTTCTATAGGGACCAAGGAAGGGAATGATGAGGAATCCATCATCTCCTGACTGGTGACTTAACCTCTGGTCCTCAAAGCCCAAGTTGCCCCGTGAAAGAAACTGCCCACTGCCTGCTCAATATGCTGGCCCTCGGAACAGTTCATCTCTCCTGGTTGGAGGCAGGCTGCTCACAGTGCCAAAGCCACAGTATCCAGACCTTTCTCTTTCCAGAGGCTTATATCTCAAAATACAGCAAAAACCATAAGCCTTGCTCCTCACTCCATCCTTCTTGATATTTGCTTTTGGGATTCAGTGCAAGTCAGAGACTGAAGAATCCCACCCCCAAATCTTAAGTTATTTGGAATCTAGAGGGGCAATGGCAGGGTAGTTGAGGGAATATGGGAAGTTCTGGAATTAGGAAGATCAGAGAGTAGAGAAGTTCAAGCCTCTGCCACATATTAGCTATGTGATCATTGGTAAATCATTTTACCAATTTTGGGTTTAGGTGACTCTTGAAGACTTAGCTAGTAAGTTATAGATGAGTTTTTACCTCTGTATCAGTGGAAATCCAAGAACACCGAGATTGTATTTGGAATCCAAGGAGGGAAGCAGTCCTAGAAATCCTTTAAGTAGCTTTTGATTCATATTTTTCAAAGGCTGTTTGGATTTCACACATATGGAAGGGGCAGAGATCATCTAGCCTGTGAATATACACCTGAAACTAACCTCTTTGTCTTCCTTGAGTTAGCCTATTCCATAGGATTGGAGGATGGAGGGCCTAAAGACAGAATGAACCAATTAGTAACCGATCTGACCCTTGCTCAGCCTTGACATATCATCCATCCTTTGTGTCCGCCCTACCTTGCTGCCCTACTTTGGATTTTCATCTACCGAGCTAGCCCACCACCAAACTGACTAGAACTGACTGAAACCCTTCCTGTTCTTTGCAGACTCCCCCTCTCCAACTTACGATAAACAAGAACATCCTGCTTCTGTGTTCCAGCAGTTTCTGGAAGGGATTGCCTCTTCTCCTTCCCCTATACCTCCCAATTTCACTGAAACCCATAAAAATCTCAGGCTTTGCCTACAGAGCCAGGCTCCTTTGTACTCTGTGTGGAGGGGTCCCAGCATGCATGCCTTTTACTTTCTCTTCTTATAAACTAAGTTGCTCCTTGACCTGGTTATAGTCTCATTTGGACTTTTGGACTCTGGTCCACCAGTCCAAAAACATCATTTTATAAAGGTGGCAGCTGAGGCCTAGAGAAAAGAAATGGTTTGCTGAAGCTCATCTAGGAAATTATAGGTAGAAGTCTATTTTTTTTGTGGACTTCTGGTCTACTGACTCCCAGTCACTCCATTGAGTTCAGCTGGTTTTCCATAATACCATGTTGCTCTCCTTTCTATGGTATTTTCATTTTAAACTTTATCTCAGATTGTGGAAGTGAAAAGTACTGTCTCAAAATAAAAGAAGGTTGGGGAAATTCTTGCAGGGGAGAGAGAAATGGGACCTTCCTGGTATAAAATTATACCACCCATGAGACTGTGCAGGATCAACACACTTGATTGAGGAGAAGCCCCAAGTTGGTTTGGTATAATGGAAAGAATTCTGGCTTTGGAACCAGAGGACCTGCGTTTAAATCTCTGCCCTGTTCTGTACTATCTGTGTGACCTCGGGAGGCAAGCATAACTAACCTTTATATATGTAGTGATCATGAAGGGCCCAGCATTATGAACACTAATAAGGAGAGAGTCCTATAATAGTGAGACTTAGGTTACATATAGTGCTTTATCTCAAATGAGCCTTATAACATGGCTCAGACCTGTAATTTTTAATCAGTGTAGAGAACTTCCCATGCATATTCACTCCTTTAATAACTCACAGGCTGGCTGGAGAGTTGCCTACGGCCCAGAGAGGTTAAACACATTGCCTGTGGTCACACAGATTTATCCCCATTTTACAGAAGAAGAAGCTGAAATAGAATGGGTTGCTCATGTCACCCAGCTAATAAGTATTGGAAATGGAATTTGAACTTTTATTTTTTTTGTTGTTGTTGTTTCCAGGCTTCCTGTACTTTATGCAATAATCCTTGTTATGTCTCTAAAATGCCATTTTATCTTAATTGGGCCTTTATTTCCTTATCTGTAAAAATAAGGTTATAATTTTTTTTAAAACTATTTTTGTGTGTCATGCCTTTCTGGGAATCTGATGAAGATTATGGACCCCTTCTCAGAATGTTTTTCAATAATTGAAAAAAAAAATGGTAACTTTCAGTTAGAAATTAACAAAAATAAAGATGTATTTTTTTTCCTGTTCAAGTTCATAGCTTCCCCTTCCCTCCAAAGCCTATCCTTGGACCCCTCTCCCTCTTAAGAGCCCCTGTTCTAGATAATTTCTATCATCCTTTCCAGTTCCCACCTTATGAGCTAGGGTTCTGAATGAACTTGCTTCCTTTTGCTGCCCATCCTAAATCTGAGGACACCAAAAAGAAGGAGGGGGAATCTTTGGAGTTCACATTATCTTTTTGTGGCTGGGCTCTGGACACTGAGACTTTGGGCTCCAGGGATTGAAATTCTGGGCTCTGGATACAGGGACTTCCTGCTCCTGGAGCTTCTCTTGGATGCTAGCCTGTGGTTCTCCCCACATCTAACTATGCTGCACGTATGTTATCCAGTCTGCTGCTGCCCTCTGCTGCTTCTAGTCAGGACTGGCAGACTCCCTCAGGAACAAGCAATGTATTCACATCCCCACAGCTGCCTGTCTCCTCCAACTGCCAGGGACCCTAAAGAGGGGTAAACCCACAAGAGGGGAATGAATTTTAACATTCCAAGAGAATGTGAGCTGATTTACGGCATTCCTTCCCCCTTCCCCCAACCTGACAGCCTTCACAGCTGTGGGAATTCCAGAGTAGAGATGAAGAGGGAGAAGTTTACTACAATTTGTTCTAGGTTGCTCCGTAGACACTCATCCTAAGAAGAGCAGGCAGCTCCATTTTTGTGTGCAGTTTCCAGGTTTCATTTGCAACATACTAATTAATTCAGGGGCTGGGAAAAGATAATGGAAATGCAAGAAAGGAAGAATGAATGAATGAGTGAAAAAGCACTTATTAAGTACTTATTAGGTACACAAAAGAATTAAGGTAGTAATCTTTGCCCTCAAGGCATTTATATTTTGATCCAACAGAGGCAACGGTTTAGGAAGTGATATGGAATCTTTTTTTGTGAGCAAGATAAAGTATCCCAGGGAAAGAGTTCAAGTTCTGGTGGGAGTGGGAGGATGACTGGAGGGCAGGCAACATGGAGGCCTAATTCTAGGCAAATTAAGGTGAAGAAGAGGATGAGGAAGGATGGGGATAAAGGAGGGAGAAGTAAGAATGGCAGAGGGGATTCTTGACCTCCTATTCCCTTCTTTCCACATTTGGCTTTAGGGAAAGCATTTTCCTTCCAGGCCTTTTCTTTTGCCTGGTCCCCAACCTTCTGTTCTAGACCTCAAGCACTTTGATTCCTTGTATATTTTGCAAGAGTCATTCCATTTGCTGTGCCTGGAATTTACTTACCCTGAAATTCAAACCACTGTTCATCAGTTTCCATTACTCAAGACAACTGATGGAAAGGGACCTCTGGCCTCCAAGTGGGAGGACACAACCATTCAGTAAGGTGAACCTAGGTCAGGGCCATGGCTCAGCCTGAACCATGGATCAGACAAACAGGACTGGCTTGAACAACTGTTTCCTAATAGGGAAAACTCAGTGGGGATTGGAGGTCAGAGCTCCATGGAGCTAGAAAGAATGTAAGACCCATAAGGGAGCAGGGAAGAAAAGGAACTCACTTCAAAGCACTCAGAACTGAGGAGTAAATAATTTTTATCTCCTAAGCTGGACAAGGTTGGGATCTGTATCCATGCTCTTGTGATTGTCCACTTGGGTGTGGTTTGTGTACTTGTAAATCCTCACCCCTGGAGTCAAGCAGCTTTTTGTGAAAGTCAAGATGAGAGTGAATGGGTATGAGAAGGGGGATGGGAAAGCAGAATAGGATAGTGACCCCAAAGCTGTAAACCCAGAAAGGAATCTAAGTCATAGGATTTAGAGCTGGAAGGGACCTTTTGAGATCATTTAGTGGAATCTACATATTTTACTGATAAGAAAAATGAGGCCCAGAGAGGTTGCGACTTGCCCAAGGTCACCCAAATAGTGACAGAGTTGAGATTAGGATTCAGGTCTGTAAACTCCAGATCCAGCTTTTAATCTGGGGTACCTACCCCCCACATGTGAGAAGGGGTTATCCTAGGTACGACATATGATGATTTCCATGTCTCTGTAGAGGTGTAAGGTGGCGAGTTCCTTCAAGTTGCTTTTTTGATTTATGGGCTATCAGAGTCCCAGACTCCTAGTTTCCTATTCCTATTCTCTTTTCTGAAAAGTTCAGAGCCTCAGTAATGCAGAGCCAAACTGATCACGTGCATATGACTCTTTTACTCTCTTGGGGAGATAGTCTTAGCACTCAAAGTTTGTTTTATGCCACTTGGTATTGAGCTGCGATGCTCTGAACCCATATTCAGCATCCTAAAGCCAGAACACATCTTGAGGCCCTGGGCCCCCATCACCTTAACAGAATGGTCTCAATGCTTTTCTAATAAGAGGTCTTGATGCTTAAGTATTCTGGGAGACTCTGAAACTCAGATTAGCTAGATGTGAATTCTTCTGGGGTTCAAAGAATCAGCTTCCCAAGTACTGGATGGAGAAGCATGGTTGAATGGATAGCTTCTCTGAAAAAGATTTGAGGCTTTTAGTAGACTTCAAGTTTAATCATTGTTTCTTCTTGTTCAGTTGTTTCAGTCGTGTCTATTTGTGACCCCATTGGGAGTTTTCTTGACATGACTGGACAACAATAACAACAACAACAAATGTGCCCAAAACAAAAGCAAAACCAAAAATAGTACTTATTCTCAAGGGGCTTTAATGGGGGAAAGAAATACACACATAAATAAGTGCATACAATATGCATCCGTAATGGATGGTCCCCTTAAACTTAGGAGGAAAGAGAAGAGAGTGGGTAGAGAAGTAAAACATTTAAGAAGGCTGGAAAGGGGCTTCTTACACATTGCAGGATCAGGTTGCATGGAAGAGGGATTCAATTTTTTTCTGTTTTATCCAGAAGACATAATTAGGAGTAACAGGGGAAAATTGCAAAGAGGAAAATCAGTCTTGATGGAAAAAATAAAATTTTCTGATAATTAGAGCTGTCCAAAAATGGAATGGGCTGCCTGAAGAGGTGGTGGGTTACCTATTTTTCAAACCAACTGGGCAATCGATGGTTAAGCACTTGATAAATGCTCGTTGACTGATTATAGCAGGGACCCCCGTTGGGACACAGGGTTGGAGTAAATGGCGGCTGCAATCCTTTCAGCCTGGGCACATTAGCCAGGTCCAACTAATTGTTGGATTGATTGAAGTCAGGATTACTAGCAAACTGAAATGCAATCACGCTGTTGCCCAGCATTAAAGTGATGTCATTCTAAGATGCTGGTTTTTAATTTGTAATCAAAACTGACAGCTCTGTCCCAGTCATGTGGTTGTGCTGCCCTTCCCATCTCCAGTTACACTGGAAAGGAATTGAGGGCTTCCTAGGAAAAGTGTGTTCTGACTGAACACGAGGTGGCGATCAAACCTTCCCATGCTCTCTCTGTCATCGCCTTAATCATAGCCCTGGTGCATTCCTGAGAACCTCAGAGCTGTAGGAAACCTTAGAAATCATCTGGTCTAACCCGCTCATTTGGACAGATGAGGAGGTTGAGACCTAGAGAGGGTAAATGACTTACACAAATTCACACAACTAGCTAGTAGAAGAGATAGTACTAGAATAAACATCTGGAAGGCTCCCAGTCCTTTTATATTGGTACAGTAGAAAGAGCCCCAGATTTGAAGTCAGAGCACCTGAGTTCTAATCCTCCCTCTGACACTTAACACTTAAATGACCTTGAGCAAATCATATCCTTTCTGGTCTTCATTTTCTAATCTGTAAAATAGGGGAACTGGACTAAAGGCTTCTAAATTCCTTTTTGGCCCTAAATCTACAATCCTATGATTTTTTTCCTACTATACTATGCTGTATCAGACACCAAAGGATGAACTCATGGCATCACCTAGAAGTCACAAGTGCTTCCTTCTATGTCCCTTTGAGGGGAGCATTTCTTCTCTGGGTTCCTGCCCCTGAAGATGACGCCATTCCTCTTATCGCTAGGTCCCTGAGTAGGAGATTTTGTGCTAAGTAATGGTAAAGGAGAGAACTCACAACCACAGAATCTTAAAATTGGAAGGGGCTATAGTGTGCATCTAGTCCAACCCATACTTGAACAGGAGTTTCCTCTATGCATTTGCAGTAAGAGACCATCCAGCCTCTGATTGAAGACCATCAGTGATGGAGAGCCCACTATCTCACAAGGTCTGTTCTATTTTGGGACAGGTCTAACTGCTATGGATATTTCCCCCCTAACACCAAGCCTAAATCTGCTTCCCTATGACTTCAACTTATTGTTCCTTGCTTCTAATTTCATCTTTTGGGGCCAAGCATGGCAAGTCATTCCCTCTTCCCTTAGCAATTCTTCACATATTTGAAGACAGCTAAGATTTTTTTTCTCAAGATTAAACATCCTAAGTTCATCATGCAGATTCTGTGTGGAATTGTGTCCACTCTGCAGAAGTCACCTTCCCGTTAGCAGGTTCCAGTTTTTCATTGCCTATCCTAAAAGTAGAGGAAGAACTTAATTCTCTTTTCAGAGGCAAAGACTATAATATATGTTGTGGGGGTTGTAGAGAGTTACTAGAAAGGGCCCTCCTGGCAAAAGGAGGACTATGGACCAGGCAGAGGAAGACTTCCTCGTGGTGGGAAGGCCTTCAGACTTTTACTTTAACTGCGCCTTAGGTCAAAGGAAACACACTCTTCTTAATCTATGTGCCATTGACAATGCCCTAACCACTGAACTCCAGTTACAATTCTACATAAAAGACTGAAAAAGATTTTTCTGGAGATAGAATAAACTTTATCTGATTGGCCCCTGAAGTATAGTGTCTTGTACTAGCAGGTGGTCAATAAATATATAATTGATGATTCAATGAATAATCCTTCTTCCCTATCTATCCTTACTCATTCATGCCTTCATGGATGCCTGAAATTCCATCATCAAAGACGATGACTGCTTTTTCTATCTTGAGATTACTTTGTATTTACTTATCTACAGACCTTGTATCCTTCCAGTAACTCTTAAATTCCTTGCCCTTCACCTGATCCTTCCATCCCAAAGCCCTAAATCTCTTCTGCCCTTTGTAGTTAAACTCTTTGAATAGGCCATCAATAATCCTATCTGACCCTTCTTTCTCTGTCTCCTTTGCTGGATCCTCATCTAGATCACACCCTGAGCCATAGGTGTCCTTCAGGATTCTGTCCTGGGTCCTCTTCCCTTTCCCCTCTATCTTTACTCCACTTGATGAGCTCATCCATTCCCATACATTTAATTACTGTTTCTATGCCGATGATTTTCAAATTACCTATCCCCACACCAAACTCTCTACTGACCTCCAATCTCTCATCTCCAACTACCTTTCAGACATCTGGAATTGGATGTCCAGTGGACGTCTTAAATACAACCTGTCCAAAACTGAACTCATCATCTTTACCCCTAAACCCTCCTTCTCTTTCCTTTCTCTGTTACTGTGGAGGACAACACCATCCTCCCATCCCTCAGGCTTGCAAACTAGGAGTCAGCAATAACTCCAGTGGCTTCCTATTTATTGCCTCTAGGATCAAAGATAAAATACTTTGTTTGCCATTCAAAGCACTTCAGAACCTAGCCCCCACCTACTTCATAGTTTTCTTATTCTTTATTCCCCCCAAATACTCTGATCCAGTGATACCAGCCTCCTGGCTGCTCCACAAACAGGACACACTAACTCTCGCCTCTGGACATTCTCTCTGACTGTCCCCCATTCCTGGTGCACTCTCCTTCCTTTATTGTCTGCTGCCCTCCCTGGCTTCCTTTAAGTCTCTCTTAAAATTCCACATTCTACAGGAAGCCTTCCTCAACCTCTCTTAATTCTAGTGCCTTCCCTCTGTTAATTATCTCCTGTTTATCCTGTATATAGAGTGTTTTGTAAATATTTGTTGCATGTTGTCTCCCCAGTAGATTGTAAGCTCCTTGAGATCAAGGACTTGTACTTCTTTTTTGTATTTTCAGTGCTTAGCACAGTGTCTGGCATATAGATTGAGAACAGGGACTATTTCATTTTTTGTTTTTGTATCTCCAGGTTTGGTGTAGTAGGCATTTAATAAATGTTTGTTCAGTTGAGTTGAATTTATCACTCTAGAATAAGGATTGTTAACTGTTTTGATATCATGGACCCCCCGGCAATCTGGTAAAGCCTCTTTCTTTAGAAAGGACTCTCTTAGGAATCTATATCTATATCTATATCTATATACACACATACATATATATGCAAATATACATATTATACATGTAATTGAAAGAAATGCTAAATTCCACTTAGAAGTTAGTGAAAATTATATATATTGTGTGTGTATGTGTGTGTGTGTGTGTGTGTGTGTGTGTGTGTATGTATTTGTCATTCAAGTTTATAGTCCCTCTGAAATCTATTCATGGACCTCCTGGGAATCTGGTAAAGCCTCTTTCTTTGAAAAGACTCTTTCTTAGAAATATGTATACACATACAGACACATATGTATATGACTCTTAGAAATATAGGTATATATACATATACATATATGTGCATATATGTATCATATATAATTGAAGGAAATGCTAAATTTCACTTAGAAGTTAGTGAAAATGAAAATATAATTTTTTTTTGGCAATTCAAGTTCATGGTCCCTCTGAAATTTATTAATGGACCCCCCTGGGAATCTGTGGACCCCAGGTTGAGAACCCCTGCCCTAGGATAAGGTTATGATGCCCGCTAAAATATAGGATGGAGTGGTCAGGTGGCCAACATGAAGATCAAGTCTCCTTAGCACAGTTCCTGGCAAATAAAAGCTTGTTGATTGAGCCAAGTCATTAAGTGTCTTATTGATCTGTCACTGTATCCATGGTCTCTTCGTAAGAAAACTTCTACCAGTGCAGATCAGCAATTCATCTGTAAATTTATGGTCTCAGAGATTTGAATGGGGCACTGAGGAGTTCAATGATTAGCCCTAGGTCACATAGGTATGTGTCAGAGGCAGGAGTGCTGATCAATGTTGAACAACCAGCTCTTCAGTGTTTAACAATCAGCTTTCCAGAGGGGAAAAGATACACACATACACACACACACACACACACACACGTATGCAGGACACACTTCTAAGTTTAATCTGCAATATTAATATTTTCCCCATTACTTTCTTAAATCTAGATAACCAGCAAAACAATAAATCAAGCCCTGATTTGTAGCATTTGCCAGTCTTTTAGGTATAAATGCTCTCACTGAAAATCTAACAATTCATAGCCCACCCCTGGCTAGAACCCAAGCTTCCCTGGCTCCCAGGTCTATCATCAGCTGCCTCTCAGTGTGAGAGATACAAAATAAAGAGATTAATGGGAAGGAGCTGAAACTCTTGAGTGAAATCACATGTCCTAAGGAGCTCCCAGTCTAGTGAGTGGGGAGATAAGCCTCGCACATAAACACCTAGAGACTAGAGACCAGCAGTGAGAGACAGTGTGGGGTTGTGAATAAATACAAGGCTGGCCTGGAGGTGAGGAAGACCCATCCATATTCAAACTCTATCTCTGCAATACACCAGCTGGATGACCTGGGCATTGAATCTTGCTCAGTCTCACTTTCCTCATCTGTAAAAAAGGGGTAACAGCAGCACTTGCCTCACAGGATTGCACTGAGGAACAAATGAGGCATCATATGTAAAGTGTTTGGTGAAACTTGAAGTCTTCAATAAATGTTGTTCGTTGTTTTTTTAATATAAAGCTATTCATAGTCCATATATAAATGTTGTTTTTTAAATATAAAGCTATTCATAGTCCATAATATAAATGTTGTTTTTTAAATATAAAGCTATTCATAGTCCAGCTCATGACTCTAGGAACTCAGGGCAAGGAAAGATCCATGTAGGCTGGAATGGTCCGGGGCGTCCTGGAGAAAGGGGGTACACATTTATTCTAGGCTTCCTTGCCTTCATCTCATAGGCTCAAGGCATCAAATATTTATTTGTTTATTTCCTGTGTGCTCAGGATGTTATTTATGATCTTGTGAGATGTGAATATATTATCTCAGGATTGTGTGAAATGCAAAGGATCTTAAAAGAGAAGGTAGTTCTGCCCCCTTTTTTTTTTTTACAGATCTAAAAACTGAGGCTCAGAGTGGAGAGAGGAAGAGGCCTTCCACAGGCAGGTCACACAAGCAGGAATCCAGCAGAGTCTGAGGTTCCACAATCTCTGCTTTCTCCACCAGTACACACTGCCTGGGCTCCTGAGGGAAGCTGCCATCTGGAAAAGATGCTCCTGGTGAAGACTAAAGGAGATGAGAAGCCCGCATGGAAACTCAGCAGCTTTTCATCTTTCATCCTCTTTAGCACTTGATAAATAATAGAAAATAAGTAAATCAGCCCTTTGCTGTGACTCTGCGGGGGAGGAGCTCTCTCCCTCTGGGTGCAAGGAGATAATTCTGTTTGTTATTTTAAATCCGACCTGGGGAGTTTCTCACTGTTTCTTTCTGATTTGCTCTTTCTTTTGACTTATATAACCAGTTACCAAGGCAAACATTTCCATCCAGTTCCTATGGAGAATACAGTACCCCTCTTTCCTAAATGTCTTAACGTGTGGCATAATTATGTTAATACTGGTGAATATATATTAATTAACCCCTGCTTAACTGGTAAAGATTAATTAGAGCATGATGCAATGTAGTGGAAAGAACAAAAGTGTGGGAATTGGGAGATCTGAATTACAGTCCTGGTTTAGATACTAACTCACTGTTCTGGGGAAGTCACTTCCCTCTTCTAGGCCTCAGTTTTCTCATCTGTAAAATAAAGAGATTGGACTAGATTGTGGACAAAGATTCTTTCCACTTTTACAATTTGTGATGCTATGTGTAAGTCTCTTGCTTGTATGTTCTAAAGTCCATTTCAGTCTAAAATTCTATAATCTAAGGTCCCTAGCTTGGTTCTTCGGTTTTGTTTTTAAATTGCTGACTTTTAAAAAAAAATCACTAAGTGTCGTTGACAGCCATTCACTGAGGAGTCCTATGTCCATCTTGGTGGTTTGCACATACCTCACTGGGCAAAGGTACCCCATAAATGCCCCGGTCTCTATGATTATCAGTCAGCAGCCTTCAATCCCTTAGCTCTGTCTCTTCATGGTGACACTTAGCCATTGTGGATTTGTTGATCTAACCCAAAGGTGGGGAACCTGTGGCCTTCTAGGTCCTTGGGTGTGGCCTTTTGACTGAGTCCAAGTTTTACAGAACAGAATCTGTGAAGTTTGGATTTAGTCAAAAGGCTGCACTTGAGGACCTAGAGGGCCACATGTGACCTTGAGGTTGCAGATTCCCAATCCCTGATCTAAACAATTAAAATGAGCTCTGAGCAATCACTCACCAACTTAACCCACCTCCTTTTTGAACTTGAGCACCAGTCATGCGACCTTGGCATAATTTTGTCTGCTTTACAGAGAAAAAAGTGAAGATGTTTGGATACTGCATGCACACTCCCTCTTAGCATAGAATCAATCAGCAAATAAACAATAGATAACAACTAGATCAATGCATAATAAGAATCTAAACTTGATCTAAGTGTCACTAAAAGACCACTGATCTCCCAAATATTGGTAGATTCCCAGACACAAGACCAGGGTGGGGAACTAGATGGCAGTTCTAAAGCTCTCGTAGTTTTACGAGTTGTGACGGCAATTTAAAAAGCCAACTAGACCTCCCACTGCATTAATGTAATAGAGACACAGTGTTCAGAACAAAGAAGGTGATTGTTCTCTGTCCTAGTCATACCACTTCTGAAGTATTGTATTTAGTTCTGGGTGCCACATTTTAACCCCAGTCCCAAATCTCGTTGGTACAGGACTCCTTCCTTATTGGTGGAGACCAACTCTAGCCTGCCCCGACACAGGTGTTGGGCATAGATCTCCACCAATAAGGAGAATCCTATACCAATGGACTTTGGGACTAGGGTTACATTCAGAAGGACATTGACAACTATTGTATATCCAGAGGGTCATAGATTTAGAGCTGGAAAGGACCTAGAGGTCATTTAGGTCAAATCTTTTATTTTATAGATGAGGAAACTAAAGCTCACACAAACTAGCATCAAAGGCAGAATTTGAACCTAGGTCCTTGACTCCAGAGCCAGTGGTCTTTCCAATGCCTTCCATTATATGGAGGTGGACAAATAGGATTGGGAGAGGACTAGTAACTGTGCCACATGAGGATGAGTTGAAAGCAGTGGGGATGTTTAGCCTGGAGGGGACCTGGTTGGGAAGGAGGAGAGGAGTGGATGGCTGGGCTATTGGGACAGTGACACAAGTTTCCAAACAGTTTTCCTAATTATATGAAGTGCTGCCAGAATGACTACTAAAAGAATGAAGATTAGAGGGGCATATTTCAGCTAGATGTAAGAAACAAATGCTAACAATTAGATATGTCCCAAAGTGAAATTCATGATTCAGAAGGTAATGATGTAGAGATAGACCTTTGATAGATGACTTTTGAATTCTCTTTCAACTTTGTGATTCTGTGATTCAAACATTTTGTGTTTTATTTTCTATGGTCATTTCCAGCTCTGACATTCTATTTTTGTTCCCCTGGGGTCCAAACACTTTCCCAGGAGTCAATTAGAGAGCAACAAGGCTCTTTTAAGGTAGTGACTAATACTTCAAGACAACACAACCTCAACATCTGGCTGGCATCACCTCTTCAGATGCTGTTTGGAAATAATGATCATAGAAATAATCATTTTGTGGTTCTTCTGTTTGGGTCATCTTTTGCTTAAAAACAGGTCAGGACTCAGGAGAAGTCAGAACCTCCAAGAATAGTGATAGAATTAGTCAAACCCTGAAATTGATTCATCTCATCTAGGACTCTTTTTACCATTCCTCTTTTTATTTTTGTGGACATATTCCTAGCACCAAGCACAGAGCCTGGAACCTAGTAGGTGCTTGATTTTTTTTAAAAAATTGATTTAATTAGCCTCAAGATTGCTAGGAGTTTTTTTTTCGAGTCCTGTATGTTTCTCCAAAGCCAATTTGTTGTTGATAAGAAAATGGCTTTGATGTAAGGAAAATGGCATTGTTTAGGCATATGGTTATTCAAACCACAAAGCCATCCTCAGGATAGGGTATAGTTAACTTTTTTCACCTCATTCTCCCTGATTTGCAGTAGACACCTGGGATGCAGAGGATGTTGTCAAGCTGATGTGAGTGTGAGGTCTATCTTCTATGAATGAATAAATAAATGAATAAATGAATGAATGAATGAATGAATGAATGAGCACTGAGTTAGCACTTACTATGTACCAGGAATCTAAGTGCTGGGGGCACAAATAGACAAAGGGAGATAGTCCCTGCTCTTTAGGAGTTCACACTCTAATTGGTGAGACAACATAAAAGAAAGTTTGGTTGTAGGTTGAATGGAGAAGCCCAGAAATCCTAAAGGTTCAGTAGTGGAGTGGAGAGCAAGATTCACAAATCCTTAAGATATGATACTGCAGAGTATAAAGGCAGGGCAGCTGGCAAGGCCTGGTGGTCCTCCATCTCGCTGGAAAGAATTGGTAACTTCCATCCCATTCAAATTATATGAGCCATCAAGCAGCCCATATGGCATGAGGAAGGAAGGAGAGGAGAGGAGAAAGCAAAGAGGGCAGATAAGAGAAGTATATCTCAATAGTGGTGGATCTTCTTCTTCTGTGCACTCCGCAATGTTTCTGCATCCCAGCTGCCATATACTGGATTAGAATTGCTCATAGGGCAGAGGGGTGGAAGGGAAGGGAGATTTATAAGAGCATAGGGCTATAACGCCCAGATCTTTTAAACTTATTTCATCATCCAAGGCATACAATTTGGAAAATGTTAATAGATTCATAGGCTATCAGAGATGTAAGGTGCCTCAAAGATCATGCAGACCGACCCTCCATTTTATGAATGAGAAAAGTGATGCTCAGAGAAGGGGAAGGACTTGGTCAATATCTCAAGGCAGTAACTGAGCAAGGAATGGAACCCAGGTTTCCTGACTCCCATCTCAGGGCTCTTTTGATTACCTCTCTAATTGCTTACATTCTGAAAAACAGCCCTTAGGCATGCCTCCCATGAGGGCTGGAGTCAGTGAACTCTTTCACTAGCCCACCTGATTTATAGGTTTCTGATTTCTAAGAGATAATTCTTTTTCCTGGGGTGGTCCAGAAATGAGCATATTGGTAGGGAGGTAACTGTTTGCCCTTCACATTTATCTCCAGGACTGAATTCCTAGAACCAGCCCAGCTGATTTTCCCCAGGGCAGCCTAAGACCTGTTCTGGATGAGGGATGAACATTTGATTTCCAGGGTAGCTAGTTTAGGCAGTCAGGCTAGCATGAGATCAATACATTTGTCAAGGAGGAGTGAACAGATGTTTTCTGAACAGCCAAACCCTAGGACCAGAAGGCAGGAAGGGAAAAAAGAAACAACAAACTGGAGACAAAATGATTTTGCATTCCTGCTGAGTGATGAATGGAGGGGATCAGCAGGGGCCCCCAGTCAGCAGGGCAATATGGGCAGGTGTCCAGAGCTGGCTTTGGCATCACCTTGATGGAAAGAAAGGAGAAGGCAGGTTTCATCCCAACCTTGGGTGAACAGCCTTGGTGTATGAACACAATTCCGGGATTACAAGAAGTGACTACCTTGCTTATGAATTCTCCAAACTGATAATACAGGTTCCATTCCAGTTCCCCCAGAGAGCCCAGGTAAGCTTCCCCAAGTGGTTGGTAAGAAATCAGAAGGGGGTGTGGCATTTTCTGTATTTTTTTGGCCTTCCAGATGAGGGTAAAGCTGAGCTTATGAATAGGCTAACTAGGTACTTGCTTCCTTGGAATGGTTTTAAGGAGAGCTGGAAAACTTTCTGCCCCCAGATATCTTTTTCCTCTCAGGAGAAAGTTCACTAATAATCTATTCCCCAAATCTTCTAAGACCATGATGTTCCATGACTTACTGCCAGATAACATTCCTTGGGGCAGCTAGGTGGTGCAGTAGATAGAGTGGTGGGCCTGGAATCAGGAAGATTGATCTTCCTGAGTTCAAATCCAGCCTCAGGTACTTACTAACTATGTGACCCTGGGCAAGTCACTTCACCCTGTTTGCCTCAGTTTTTCACCTGTAAAATGAGCTGGAGAAGGAAATGGCAAACTACTCTAGTATGTCTGCCAACAAAACCCCAAATGGGGTCATGAAGAGTGGGAGATGAATGGAAATGACTCAACAACAATAACCATAACCATAACAATAACAATAACAGCAACAAAGCATTCCTAGGAGCACGTGGACGTCAAAGAGATGGGTTTTTGCAGCAGAGAATCATTTCAAAGAATCGCAGAATCTCAGAGTTGGACGGTGCCTCAGAGAATTGCTAGTCTGTCCTGTACCTGAATAAGGATCTTCTCCTTAACATCCTCAACAAATGGTCATCCCCGCTTCTCTTGAAGGTCTCATACTGGACCATAGATTTAGAACTACAAAGTCTAGTCCAGCCTCATCACTCTACAGATGAGAAATTGAGGCCCATATTGACTAAGTGGTGTGTTCAAAGTCACACAGGCAGCAAGTGACATAGCTGGATTTGAACTCAAATTTTCTGATTCCAAATCCAGAACTCTTTCCATTGAACCATAAGTACTTGAGTGTACTTTTTACTGCCTTAACTAAGGGTAAAGGATAGATAAACTAAACCGGTTTGTGATATGTTCAATTCTAGTTACATACTTTCTGTGACTTTTGGACTAGTAACATTCAATAATTAATTGGGTCAATGGGGAAAATGCTATTCAGGCATTTTCCAGCCAATGTCTGATTGGCTGGGCCTCCTGCTGGGAATTCCCCCAGCTGACTGGCTGGCTTTGTCCTCATAAGGATCATTTGTAAGCATGGCATAAACTTTGTTAACAATAAGCTAAAGTGAAGTGTTTGAAAGGAGTAACCAGGTATTGCTCTAGATTCCAAGGAGGCCAATAATAATTTTGTTAGTATGATGTCCTAGTGAAGCAGTTCAACCAGAGCTCACAGAACTGTGTGACATCTGGTCTTGAATTTCAAACAATTTAAATGTTATTTTGCCTCCAGAGAAGGTCAGACTGGAGTGTCAGTATAGCTGCAGAGGAACTCCAACTAAGGACTAAGAGAATCAAGTAGCCCAGGAATGAGAGCAACCACCCACCTTATAACAATTACATCTAATTCAACAAGTATTTTCCTAGTCCCTAAAGCTAGGTGGGAGATGGGTGGGACAGTGGATAAAGTGCAGGGCCTGGAGAAAGGAAGACTTATCTTCCTGAGTTCGAATCTGGCCTCAGACGCCTACTAGCTATGTGATCCTGGGCAAGTCACTTCACCCTGTTTGCCTCAGTTTCCTCATCTGTAAAATGAGTTGGAGAAGGAAATGGCAAACCACTCCAGTATCTCTGCCAAGAAAATCCCAAATGGTGTCACAAAGACTCAGATATGACTGAAAAATGACTCAATAACAAAAACCGTGTTCTACACCCTAGAAATACAAAGATAAAGTGAAAAACCTGGAAGCTCTGCCTCTCTAAATGAAGCTCTTTTGGCTGCCACATAACACTACTGACTCATATTGCACTTGCACTCCCCTAAAGCCCCAAGATCTTTTTTTCAGAACAACTGCTATCTATGTATATCTCTCCCGTGTTATCATCATCTTGCCACCAGCTCCCCTGGGTCCAGTCATCTGCAATAGAAATGACTCCCACATCTCTACATGTAGTCCATCTCTCCTTTGAGCTCCATTCCCATATTGCCAACTACTTGTGATGCGCCATAAGCATCTCCAACTCAATGTACCTCAAAATAGGATTGTCGTCTTTCTCCCTAAACCAGCCTTCCTCAATTTTGCTCTACTGACAGCACCATCATCCTTCTTGGTACTCAGGTTTACAACCATGGAGTTATCCTGTGCTCCCTGACCCTCAATACCCAGTCAATTGCACCAAACCTCAGCAATTCTACCTTTACACCATCTTTCCCTTTACCTGGTCCTCACTTGAGTACAAGCCATTGTCACCTCTCATCTGGACGATTGCAGTAGCCTCCTAATTGGTCTCACTGTTCTCTTTCTTTCCTTTCTTCAAATCCTCCATATAGCTGCCATGTATTCTTAAAGAACAGAGCATTCCGTGTATAAAAGGCTCCAGGGGCTCCCATGTTGCCTCAAAAAAAGCACAAACTCTAGCATGGTACTGTGGAAAGAACACTGGCTCTTAAATCCAGGGTTTGGGTCCAAATCCTAACTGCCACTTGTGTGTCCTTGGGTAACCTCCCTGGGCCTCAATTTCCTGATCTATAAAATAAGAGGGTTGGATTAAATGGCTTCTGAGGTCCTTTCCAGGCAGCTAGGTGGTACAGTGGTTAGAGCAGTTAGCTTAGAGTCAGGAAGATTCATCTTCCTAAGTTCAAATCTGGCCTCAGACACTCATTGGCTGTGTGATCCTGGGCAAGTCACTTAACCCCTGTTTGCCTCAGTTACCTCATCTGTAAAATGAACTGGAGAAGGAAATAGCAAACCACTCTAGTATCTCTCCCAAGAAAATCTCTAATGAGATCACGAAGAGTCGGACACACTGAAAAATGACTCAACAGCAACAGAGGTCCCTTCCAGCTCTGCATCTTATGATCTTTAGCTTGGCATTTAAAACCCTTCGCAGTCCAGCTGTGACCCACCCTCTAAAGCAGCTATGTCAAACTCAACCACAAATGGGGCCACCAAAGGGGACATGAAGATCCCTATAAGAAGCAAAACGCTTTTGAGGAAGGACAGAGTGAAAGGAGAGAGAGCATAGAGGAGGGAAACAGGGGAGGTAAATACAGTCAGCAATCATAATTGTGGAAAAATTTTTGAAGCAAGAATAAAGGCTTCATTTCTCATATATATAGAGAGAGAACTGAGTCAAATTTATAAATTTATAAAAATAGGAGCCATTCCTATTGTCATTTGACAAATGATCAAAAGATATGAAGTCAGTTTTCAGATGAAGTCATCAAAGGCTATAGATACATAGCCATATGAAAAAAATGTTCTAAATCACTATTAACTAGAGAAATGCAAATTAAAACAATACTGAGGTACTACCTCACACCTTTTATATTGGCTAATAGGACAGAAAAGGAAAATGACAAATGTTTGAGAGGATGTAGGAAAATTGAGACACTAATGTACTGTTGGTGGAATTGTGAACTGATTCAACCATCATGTAGAGCAATTTGGGATTACGCCCAAAGTGACATAAAACCATGCAAATCCTTTGACCTAGCAATACCAGTACTAGGTCTGTATACCAAAAGAGATAAAAAAAACAAACAAAAGGGAAAGTACTTATATGTATAAAAATATTTGTAGCAGTTCTTTTCTGGTGGCAAAGAATTGGAAATTGAGGGGATGCTCATCAGTTGGGGAATGGCTGAAGAAGTTGTGGTAAATGATTGTGATGGAATATTATTGTGCTATAAGAAATGATGAGCAGGATACTCTCAGAAAAACCTGGAAAGACTTATATGAGCTGATGCAAAGTGAAATGAGTAGAACCAGGAGAATATTGTACACAGTAATAGCAACATGGTAAGATGATCAAGTGTGAATGATTTAGCTATTTTCAGCGATACAATGATCTAAGACAATTCTGAAGGACTTATGATGAAAAAATGCTATCTATCCCCAGAGAAGGAAGTGATGGGGTCTGAATACAGATCGAATCATACTTTTTTTACTTCATTTTTTTTATTTTTTGTTTATGTTTTCTTTTACAACAAGACTAATGTGGAAATGTTTTACATGACTACACATGTATAACTTACATCAAATTGTTTGCCTTCTAAATGAAGGGGATGGGGAGGGAAGGAGAGAATTTGGATCTTAAAATTTTGAAAATGAATGTTAAAATTGCTTTGACATGTAACTGGGGAAAAATAAAATACCAAGTTAAAAAAGAAACTTAGAAAACAATATATTAACATTATCTATCCTCTATTACATTTTTTTGTTAAGTATTTCCAAATTACATTTTAATCTGAATCAGATTATACTTGGGAGTGTTATGGGCTGGGGTTGTATATTTGACATTTCTATGCTAGCCTTGCTTTACATCACTCCCCTTTGCATCCTCCATCTTCCAGCCCCACACTGGCATGCTTGAGTGTTCTGATTTATATTATTCCCTATATCTGGGATGGATTCTTTCCTCCACAGCAACATGCACACACACACACACACACACACACA
>NW_020954641.1:9556248-9633074 GCF_900497805.2 Vombatus ursinus
GGGGGGGCATCCATAAGGATA
Organism: Vombatus ursinus; assembly: GCF_900497805.2. Classification (NCBI taxonomy): domain Eukaryota; kingdom Metazoa; phylum Chordata; class Mammalia; order Diprotodontia; family Vombatidae; genus Vombatus; species Vombatus ursinus. The sequence goes on from NW_020954641.1 coordinate 9,556,270, forward strand.
AACTTTTCCTTCTTTATGTAATAGGCAGAACTGAAGTGGGAGAGGACTGCATTTCCCAGGACCACTGGACCTTAAGCTCAAATACTCTTTAGTAAGACAAAAACTCCTTAACATGAGGCATGTAAAAGATGAAGGGGAAACATATGATGGAGGATTAATGGAGGGCTCTAGGGTTGGAAAACCAGGCTGGAAGTTGGATGGTCACTGGGAACCAGGCCTAATAAGTACTGACTGAGGTAAGCCATATTAGAAATCTCACGGAAACTGAGACTGGCAGGACAGCTAGTCAGCCATGAATGTACGGATGGCCGTGGGGCCATGGGTGGATGCCAGACGGAGCAGTTTTCAAGTAAATAGGCTAAGGTTGCCTGAATCAATTAATAATAAAAAAGCATTACTGAATACCTACTATGTGATAGGTGCAATGCCTGGCACGTAGTATAGGTGCCTTACCTATACCTTCGTCATGAAAGTAATGATTGCAAAGGTCTTGTTTCCAGATTACTCTGGGTTTAAGGGTGATGACATTGTGTTCATTTGGAAATCTATTCTCATGTTGTTTCCCATTTTTATCCTTATTAAACATTTTACTGTTACAATGTGGTTCTTTGTCTTCGTTTGTTAGCAGAGTAAAAAAACTGGATATGTAGGCCTAACCTGACAAATTTTGTTTATTTTTTTTTTCTAAATTGATTTGAGGCAAAAGGGAACCAGGAAGATAAGGTACCATTGATAATCCTCTATGATAAATAAGAACACAACAGCAAAGGTAATTATAATAGTCAGGTCTAATTCTGAAAAAGGTATAAAAAAATTAATCTCCTTTCTTACTTTTCAGAGGTGGGGGACTATGATTACAGTTTGATGGTTGTTGGCCTATTCAAATAGAAAGACCCACTGTGATGTGCTCAGGCCTTCTGGATTTTGTGCTTACTCCTGGAGAGTACTTTCCTCCTCCTCTTCCTTCCTTCCCCACCCTGAATCAATGAATCAACATTTATTTAAATATCTACTCTGTACGAGACCCTGTGATAAGTATCACGGTGATACAAAGATGTATGCCCCTATTGCCCCTATTCTCAAAGAGTTAAGAACCTAGTAGGAGAAATTGAAACATACACACACACACACACACACACACACACACACACACACACACACACACCATCTAGAGGAGATGTTATAAATGCAAAATTAGTGATAAAGGCCAGTCCCAGCCAAAGAGAAACTGACATGCTGGGGAGAATCTTAAAGTGGTTTGCCCTTGTGGTAGAAGTAATACAGCTAAACTAAGGCCCTTTTGGCACTTCAAGCAACAACAGAATCCAAGGTGGACCAGCCTCACACGGAACCCTTTGATCTATCAGTACAATATTAATATATATTAGAAATAAATAGCAAACTCCGTATGGAACTTGATTTGTTTTCTCCTAAGCATTTCTCTTGGATTTTTTGAACCCATGTTTTGCATTTGACAAGTCTTCTCCCCTTCTCTGGATCAAGAGCTTACGATAGTTCCCTAATACTCACTGAATTAAGTCTGAATGTCTCACTCTGGCTTTAAAAAACCTCTATGATCGGGGTCCACTCTTTCTATCTAACCCTGTCTCCCATGACTTGATGACACCCTCTGCTTTACCCAGGCTCTGCTTATTTCATCCCTGGCACATTTTTTTCTTGCCTTTTCCTCCATCAGTTCATTTCTTCCTTGACCAATTCTTTTCTATGCTTTAAAGTCCAAACCACTTCCATGAAGCTTTCCCTGTCTACTCTAGTCCATAATAATGTCCCATTTTTTTTGTATTTATGTAGCTCACATAATAAAAACAATAACAATATTTTATTACTAATAAAGAAATGAGAACAGGATAATGAGGGCTACTGGGCTTTACAGTTTATAAACTTTTCCCATTTATCTTATTTTATCCTTAGAACAATCCTGTGTCATAAGTAGGATCAGAACTGTTATCCCCATTGCACCAATGGGGAAACTGAGGCTCCTAGAGGTTAAACAATTTGCTCAAAGCCATATGTCCAGGAAGCAGCAGAGTTGGAAAGAAGCTTCTTCCTAACAAATGTTTCATGGCAGCTCCATCCCTCCCCTTCCCTGTGAATGGCACTTAGCTGGGCCAGAAATCAGGAATATCTGAGTTCAATTCTGGCCTCAGACACTTCCTAGCTGTGTCATCCTGAGCAATTCACTTGAATCTCTTTCTGCCTCAGTCTCCTTGGCTATAAAATGGGGCTAATAACAGCACCTATTTCCCAGGATTGTTGTGAGGATCAAATGAGATAATATGTGTAAAGTGTTTAGCACAGCGCCTGGCACAGAATAGAGTCTTAGCGTATATTTGCTCCTTTCCTCTTCCTGGAAAACAGTGCCTTTGTCTTGTGCTTTTCCCCCCCTTTCACAGTACTTTGTGCAGTTTTGTGCTTAGGAAAGACAGAGGATCAGAGATTCATAGCTTTAGCCGTGGAAGGAACCTTAGAGGTTGGTTTATTCAACCTCGTCATTATGGTTGTTGACTGACTCCTGGATTCTTTGCTTGAACTTCAACCCAGTGAATACAGTCTTATCTTTCTGCATGCCATCCTACAGTTAGCGCTTCTCTTCCCTAAATACATTGCAGCCCTCTCTTCTGCCTCCCTTCCCCCAGCTCTCTTCCCCATCATTCCTTCATTCCTGCCTCTTGAGAAGCTTCTTTCTGCTCCCAGAGCCTTCTGGGGGAAATAACCACCGCTGTACCACGCTCTCTGTTGCCATGGAGAGTGGAGGGCTCCAGGTGAGAGGTATTTTTCTTGCATTTCACAGACTTTAATTCTGTGGTAAACCACCAATCTGCTGGGGTTTTGAGAGTAAGTAACCAGTGAGGTAACGACTGTGATAGCAGCAGATTTTTCTAGGACAGGCAATTAATCAACAATATTAATGAAAATGCCAGCTCCACTATTGCAGAAACTTAAGTAATTTATTGGGAATTGAAGTTGGGCCATTAAAATGTTATTACAGGCTTGTCAGTCAGAACGCAGTGTGAGGCTGCTAAGAAATGGGTATTCTGATGGAACTATTTGTCCTACAAGACATAGAAGCTAATTGCAATTTTGTTTGGCTTTCTACAAGAGTCTGTTTTACCATTATGATGCACAGAATTATAGAATTTTACAACTAAAAAAGAGCTTAGAAATTATCTGGTTTAACTCCCTCACTTTACAATGAGATAAACTGAGGCTCAGAGCATGCTGTGCTTTCGCTTTAAGCTGTTATATCAGAGGGTCCTATATTTAGAGCCAGAAGAGATCTCCAAGCTCAGAGAAGGAACTGAGGCTCAGAGAAGTTAAATCACTTGCCCAGGGACACACAGGCTGAGATAGGATTCAAATTCAGATCTTCTGACTCTCAGTCTACTGCTCTTTTCTGTGCATGGCCCTTCAGGGGAGGACTGATGATAGAACGGAAAAAAAAATACAGGCCCAGGAGTCAGAGAACCAAGGTTCACAACCCGATGCTAAAACTTACTAGCTGAGAGACTTGGAGCAGTCACTTAACTTCCCTGGGCTTTGTTGTCCTCATCCGCAAAAAGAAGGGGTCTGGCTGCTGAGGTCTCTTTCAGTTCTAGATTTAGGATACATAGATATATACATATATACATGTACATATATGCATGTATGTACACACATATGTATATATATATAAATTTGAAATCAGTCATAATTTTTATCTAATAATTTTTATTGGAAAAGCAAAACCAAGTACAGTCTAATTTGACTCAGTTTACCAAGCCTATGGAAAATTTGTTTGTTTAGACATTTGATCTATTTACATCATGATTCTGAAGTTACTAACATAGCACCAGAGAAAAATGAATATAATAATAATTATTATTATTATTGTTATACAACATCTAGCATTTCTTTGGTACTTTAAGGCTTGCAAAGTGCTTTAAAAATATTATCTGTACTACAAATTTTTATCCTGATAACAACCCTGAGAGATAGGTGCTATTATTACCCCCATTTTGTAGATAAGGAAACTGAGGCAGACAAGGTTAAGTGACTCACCCAGGGTCACACTACTAGGTCTGAGAATGGATTTAAACTCAGATCTTCCTTATTTTAAGTCCAGCGCTCTATCTACTGTACATTCTTGTAAGTGCTAGCCTTGTAAACATAAGCCTTTAAAGTGACGATAAACATCACAGATGCTATAAAAAATGCAATGACAATCATAACAATAACAGTTCACATTTATGGGGTGCTTTAAGGGTTATAAACTGCTTTCTTCACAACAATCTTGTAAGATAAGTTGAGAAATATCAATATTCTTCATAATATTACTTATCATTTGTAATGATAATAGGTAATACTTTTTTGCAAGACACTTTGCAAATATTCCATTTGATCTTCATAACAGTCCTGTGATGTAAATGTTGCTATTATCGATGAGGTTGCTATTAGGGATAGACCTACATAACTTGCCCAGGGTAACACAGCTAATAAATGAAATAGTCGGGAAACAGGAGTTTTCTCTATTGACTAAGTAAGTGCTCTAAGTCTCTCAGAGTCACAACTGTGACCATCAGCTGCTAAATTGTGTACATACAATCCTGTAGCTTTTGAGCACACATGAGATCGTGTGGAATATACTGATTCCACCTAGAATGTATCTTTGAAGGGTTGTTCCTTTTAAACACGAGGATCCCTTTTTAATGGCACATTTTTTTTTCTTTTTGGCTAGGCAATGGGGTTAAGTGACTTGCTCAGGGTCACACAGCTAGTAAGGGTTAAATGTCTGAAGCCAGATTTGAACTCAGGTCTTCCTGACTCCAAGGCTGATGCTCTATTCACTGTGCCATCTAGCTGCCTTGGCACAATTTCTTTTTATAAACGTACACAATAAATATGTATTAAGTGCTTAAAACTCTATGCTAATTTCTGGGAGTACAAAGATAAAAATAAATCAGTCTCTGCCCTCAAGGAGCTTGAATTCTACTGGCAGAGAGAGCTGACATGTACTGGTAAGTAACACAAAGTAATTTTAGAAGGGAGAGAGCACTGAGAACTAGGGAGATCAAGAAAGGGCTCATTTAGTAAGTAGCATCTGAGCTGACAGGGTAGTTAAGTGGTGCAGTGGATAAAGAGCTGGGCCTGGAATCAGGATAGACCTGAGAGCAAATGGATTCTTAGGCCTCACTGTGTGACTCTGAGTAAGTCACTTAACCCTGTTTGCCTCAGTTTCCTCATCTGTAAAATGAGTTAGAGAAGAAAATAGCAAACCACTCCAATATCTTTGCCAAGAAGACTCTAAAAGGACGTCACGAAGAGTTGGACATGACTGAAAAACAACTGAACAGCAACTGAGCTGAACCTTGATGGAAAAAAGCTAGAGATTCTAAGAGGTGTCAAGGATGGGGATGGGGGAGGAAACAACAGTACAAAACTGGTACACAGAGGTAGGAAATGGAACACAGCTGATACGCAGGGCAAGCTAATATGAAATAAGACTGGAAAGGTGGGCAAGCTCCAGATCACGTGGGGATTTAGACACCAGATTGAAGATTCTGAATTTTAACCTGGAAACAATATGGAGCTATTGAAGTTTGATTTTGTTTTGCTTTGTTCATTGTTTTTGAATAGGTGAATGATATGGTCATACCTGTGTTTTCAGAGCACCACAAGGTGAGCAGATAGGGATTAGCTGCAATCTGCATTAATCGAGGGAATGCCTACATTGATAAAGCATCAATGGAGCTTGTTGCAGCTTGAATAGGAGAGGGGAGAGCCTGAAAAGCTATTGCAATACAGTTTTCCCTTCCATGTTGTGGGAGTTAAGGCCACGGTGCCTCCCTCGATCTGGAAAATCAAAGTAAAATTTTTTGGCCCTCCCTTCATACCAGAGAAGAAGCCTAAAATTTTTCTTTTCCTTTTATGGGGTGTTTATAGTACCTTATTGTAAAATTTGGGTTGATATTATACCACTAGACACATATTTTATGCATTTCCAAGTTTCCAAACTTTTTCTGTGTTGCCTACTGGTTTTTGCATGTCATCTGTGGCTTCCACAGGACTCCTCTCCCAAAAAATTCCCATTTAATTTCTTAGGCCGACCCAAGACATATCAAAACCCGTGATAGGGAAAGTTGTGATGTGGAAGGGATAACTGTAGTGCAAGCAGGTGAGGGGGAAAGGGCAGGACTAACCAAGGGTAAAGGCCATGTGCGTGGAGAGAAAGGGATAGAGAAGACAGAGGTTTCATAGTTTGATTGATATGATTTCAACATATAATAATGGTTGTACTTTTAGTACTTACTAATTGTAAAAAGACCCAATGACATAACACTAGTATGAATTTAGGGGTGTTTTAAAAATGGATTTGTCTTTTATTAATCACTACAGCATCCACATATACTAGGAAAGCCATTACTCAGGCTGCCCATTTCGCTGGCACTAAATAAAGAGGAAAGTAAAAGTGCTTAAAGACACGCATGGTTCCATGATCCCTCCAGGGGTCACAAGCTACAGCTACCAGCTGGATTTGTCCTAAGAGTAGGGTGCTGTGGGAAGGGAGATGGGAAAAAGAAATTCTAGTTAATTGATATTCTCTTATTTGGGTTCCAGTTAATTGAGGTATTTTCATACAGCTTCCCATATCACACCAAATATACTGTGTCTCTTGGAGTTGAGATACCATTTTAAGGGTTGTTTTGTTCCCTTGTTAGAGAGCTGAAGGAAGGGGAGGGATGTGTAAGGAGGGGGATATTGAAGAATAAGATGAACTAGTTGTCTGTGTCAAAACAGATATTCTATGTTCATTTTCTTCTAGTGAGCGTTTAAAGTGGAATGCTGCCAACCTCACCCATGAATGTCAACCACTGTTTCTTTCCTGACTGTTAAATTTGGAGAGATTCAAGGCAATTCGGATGGATTACAAAGAACCTGCCAACCAAACTATACTCCATGTGCTCTGTTACATAGAGAAATGTAAAGAGATTCCCCCCCAGGGACATGTCTCCAATCATTTCCATTTCTAGGAACACTTGTTAAGACTTGTCATTGCCATGGAATTTAGTTTGGGGTTTGGACATTTCAATACATCACCTGTCTATATACTGGGATTCAGAAGAGAGGGTGATTTTTCTTCTAAACTAATTAAAGGTTATTTATTAAATTCAGAACTAGAATCTGGTGTTGCATTCACACTTATTTATAAAGCCATACCTAGGAATCCTTTCTCCTGTGAGACAGTTTGGAAGGGGGTGGTGGTGGCTGCAGTATTGAGTAGTCTGGTTTTGGGTATGGTTGTACTGGGAGAGAAAGTGAGTCATTCCCCAGAATTTCTAATCAGAGCCCCTCTGAGAGTGAGAGAGGGGCAGAGGGATTAGAACCTGAGAGGGCTGTCATTACGATGATGGGGCCCTGGAAATGCCATCTAAGGATGGGGAGAGGTGCAGGCTGGCAGAGGAGCTTCCAGGACAGTGGTCTAGGACCACCTTTAAGAGGCAGTGCACCCCTACAGAAAGTCAACATTCTAGAGCAAAGATCCATTTGCCCTGCCCTTCTTATGTTTCTGCTTGTTTCCTTATGTTAGCTCTCTGATCAAAACCTTGGCAAAGAGCAAATACTCTTTGGAAATCAAAGACCACTCCATTAACTGCTAAGTGGCAAGGGCAGCTAGGTATTGCAGTGGATATAGTGCCAGCCCTCAAGTCAGGAAGACTCATCTTCCTAAGCTCAAATCCAGCCTCAGACACTTTCTAGCTGTATGACCCTGTTTGCCTCAGTTTTCTCATCTGTAAAATGAGCTGAAACCACTCTAGTATTTTTGCCAAAAAAAAAAAGAAACCTCAAGTGGGGGTACAAACAGCCAGACAGGATTGAACAACAACAATAAGATTATTCCTTAGCTTTTCTTCTTTGAAACTATTGTGACTTTCTATTATTATACAGAACTGATATAGCTCAGTTCCAGTTCCAATTTACTGTGGGTCAAATCATGTTTGGGTTCTATCTTTGGTACTTACTAGTTGTGTGACTGTGGTTATATCATTTTACTTTTATCAATCTCCATTTCCTTATTTGTAAAATGGGTGGGGTGTAGGGTTAATTACTTGTATAAAGTTGTTATGATGATCAAAATGATGATGAAATGAGAGGATGGAAGGAAAGCTCTTGGTGATCATAAAGTATTATATAAATATATATAATACATAAATATTATACTATTTATTATTATATTATAGTAATATGAAATATTTATAAATATAAATAAATATCTAAAATATAAATTTGCTATTGTGATGATGGTTACCACATATGCTAAATTCTTAGCATAGGATGTCCCAAAAAGTTTTAGTGTAATTTTAAAGTGCACTGAGGGTTTTGGGACACCCTGTATAACCTGGTTGGCCTATAGGTAGAGCAATAATCGTATTCCTATACCATTGTTACTGGGGAAGTCTACTGCATTAAATATTTTATTCCATCAACATTAACAAGAAAATGTCAGTGGCATCCAAAAGATAGCTTCGTGACCTTTATCTGTTCTTGATATTGTACCAGAAAAGAATGATTGTAGCATTCAAGACTATGCAAAGGGGTTTGTTTGCTCTCTGTCACTTGTTTCTAATGCATTGGATTGAGGTTTCTGTGATGTGTGATTCATACTAGAGAATCCATTATCCTCATCTCCTTAGCCGCAGGTCGCCCCTATTAGCATCGAGAAAAGGTGCAGGGAAAGAGAGCAAGTGGCTTTTATATTTTGGCAGCATAGTTAAGCTAATTGTGCTTAATTTCTAACGGTTTTGCTTCTCTGGGCCACATGGAGCTGGGCCTGTTGATCACTTGTTATTTATGGTGGGAAGCCTCCTGGTGCTATGAAAGGATGAAAACTCTCTGGGTTGTTGTCTGAGATTTCAGATCTTCAGGGGATTTTCTTCTGTTCCCTGGGGAGTTTTAAAAGTATAATGGAGCCACTTAAACCAGTTCCAGCCCAGTTTGGATGCCATGGCAGAGTTGGTGGTTAGAGGTAGAAGTAGGGTAGGTTACTGGGCTCTGACCCAGGGGAGAAAATTTGTTGCAGAGCATGCAGAGAGACTGGAATTTAGACATTTGGAGTGGCTGATTCCTCGTACTCACTGGGCAGGGAACCTGGTGGTGGGGAGGAGCTGACTGTAACATGGAGGCAATAAAGTGGGGAGCAGCATGGTTGAGTTTCCAGTTCAGGTGAGGAGGGAAAGGCAAAAGAATTAAAGGTTGGTGGACTCTGAGCTCAGGCACCACTTAGGAGTGGAGAGGAAAGTGAGGCTTTTCCGCTAGTCCTAGAGACTATATTCCTTTAGTGCTAACCGGAGTGACCAGGGACACCTGAGAGGGAGAGCAGGTGGCCTGCAGATGTTTCACCACCAACACTACCCTCCCTTCCTGCAGGGTGGGTACACTGAGGTCCCTGATCTCCTACAAAAGACTGCTTCTGGGCTTCATAGCCTACCCTGGGGGGACTGGTGAGCATGAATGTGGGGTCTCTCTTCCTAATATCTGACTGTTGATCTGAGTACTGAGATCATCTGCCAAATTCTGGACAGAATTTGTGACTCCTATGTGAGCCTCGACCATATCTTATAAGGTCAATTTTCAACAAAGGGCTGAAAAAGTACTGAACTGGGAGTCAGAAGGTACAGGTCCTAGTCTCTGCTCTGACACTCCCTCCAGACCTCTGTTTCCTTTTCTGTAAAATAAGAAGTCATACAAGAGATGACCTCTAAGGTGGATCCTTGCTCTAATGGTCTAAATCTATAAAAGCCAAGATCTGATTGCTCAGCTCAATCTTATTATCAGTAAGAATTCCTTGATGACTCTGGGTTAGTCTCTTTCCTTCCCTGGAGGCCTCAATTTCCTACTCTGCAAAATGAACTTTGAGGAGATGAAAGGGAAGGTCCCTTTCTTCTTTAATATACTATCATGATACATTCAATTCAATTCAACAAGATAAACTCCTACCATGTGCAAGGTATTTTTTCCAGTGTCTTGAGACAAAAATACAAAAAATGAAATGGTTCTTGACCATGCAGACAGGATTTAGAACTGAAGGGGACCTGGGAGATCATCTGGTCTAATTTCTCTTCTTAATTTTATAGATTTAAAAAAAAAACACCCAAAAGTTGGATCCCAGAGAGGTTAAGTGACTTGCTCAGAATCACATAGGTAGCAAATGCCTGAGCTGGGATTTGAACTCAGGCAATCTAACCCCAAACCCAACACTCTCTTCACTGTACTAGTCTGTCTTTTCTTTTTCTTTTCTTTTCTTTTTTTTTTTTTACTAAGGGTATATAACATGTACATTGCTAAGTAGCTACAAATTATCTACAGAGTAATTTCAAGATGGGAGAGATCACAAACAGATGGGATTGCTTTGAGGGTTTTGGTGGTCTTGGCTTCAAACTCTATTACACGAGGGCTTTACTACTCTGACATCAGTCTCAGATGATTTGGTTGAGTGGGCGGGGAGGCCTTGAAGACAATACCATCTTCTGCCTCCTTTCCCTGCCCCCCCCCCAAAAAAAACTGAGCAAAAACAAACTAATAACACTTCAATTTGTTTGCCATAAAGGTTACCTCTCCTTTCCTATATTCCAAGAAATCAGGCTTCTTAGATGAAGAATGTGAAGAAACAGTTGATCTTAGTATTCAATTATTAAGAATAAATATTTGAAACAGGACGGCTTCCTTTCCCTGTGACTACCTAACTTCTCCAGTTGTCTACTTTACCACCTAAGAATCTGGGGAGTCTTCTCCAGACTGAGGGAACACTCTGGAATCCTGGGGAGTCTTTACTCACTGACAAGGGCCAGCATCCCAGGTTTTCTGTCTTCCCCAAAAGGGCAATGTCTGCCATATCCCCCACTACTCCACCACCCCATACTCTATCACTCTACTCTGATGAGATCTTTCATTTCTCTTTTATTACATTTTATTATGTCATTTCTCATAAATACTTGGTGCACTTTTTCCTGTTAATATTAATCTCACTTGGCTAAAGGCTGACTCATGGAATGATAGAATTAAGGGAAGACTTTGACATTCCTGAAATAAAAAGCCAGAGAGGAATTTGAGCTTCCCAAAACGATTTAGTTATTTGTGGAAGGATTCTCCTGACCCCAACTCTATAGGCATATAAATCTTAATCAGCCTTTCTTAACAAGTCCATTGTGAACAAACCATCTTAATGTAGTTTAATCTGTAACCTGACTTAATTTACTATAGAGTCTGCTTAACTAGGTTTGTATCCTTACGAGATGGATGAGATTATGATTCTGTTTAACTTGTTCAACTTTTATGACATTGAAGGAAGCATGAGATTATGAATGTTTTTTTTTTTAACTTTCATGGATTAAAAGAACGGTGGTGGTGGTGGTTGTTTTCTTGGCAAAGATACTGGAATGAGGCAAGCATAGTTAAGTGATTTTCCAAGAGCTACATGGGTAAGCAGTGTCTGAGGCCAGATTTGAACTCAGGAAAAGTAGTTTTCTTCACTCCAGGCTCCATACTCTATCCACTGTACTACCTAGCTGCCCTGTAAAAAGAATGTACAAGATTGCAATATGTAAAATAATTTATTTATATGTCTCCTTGATGTAATTTTGTGCATAAAAAAGCCTTGTTACAATCCTAATCTTGGTTAAGGGTTATTTTTCTACCTCCTGTACCTGTGCTTTAATATAATAAAATCTAGGCTTTTACCACTATAATTTCTGCATTGTGGTAGATTTATTTTGGCATCAGTAACTTAACACATGAACTCAAAGAGGAGATATTTCTACTGTACCACTAACACACTACCTTTCTTGCAGTTTGCCCCAGGACACAGGTTGTGGTAAATGCCCAGATGCAAAGACATCTAGCCCATGCAGGCTATTCATTCATTCATTCATTCCATTTATTAATCGCATACTGTGCATAGGTCATGCTACTAGGCACTGTGCTAGGTGTTGTGATACTTAAGAAATTCAGATAAGCCACAGCGCTTGGCAACTAAGCCTCCATCAATCTAATTTCTTTCTTTCTGGGTGGATGTGCTCCACTGATCGACATGAGGAATTCTGAACTGAGTTTATTTTGCTGTGACTTCCTTAGGTCAGAGACCTTACTAACATCAGTAGCTCAGCCTTGTGAATAGTTTGGCCATGGGATCAGGAAGCTGAGTGAAGGAGAGAGGGAAAAAGATAATGTCTAATAAGGCTGGAATGATAGGTTGGGGCTGGTTTGTGGGGGGATTTAAAAACTAAGTGGAGGAATTTATATTTTATCCTGGAGGGTTAGAGATGTAATAACATACTGCATTTACAGGGGTTGACAAATAGTTTGGTTTGGCTGAAATGTAGCCTATGTAGAAGGGAGAATAAGATAAGATAAGGCTATAGGTTGACTCCAGATTGTGGAGGGCATTACATGACACACTAAGTTGTTTAAGCTTTACTCAAGAGGCGATGGGGAGCCACTGAAGGATTTTGAGCAGAGGGGGACATAACTTTATCCAGGTAGACACCAATGAGGGCTGGTAGTAGGATCATTGCATTGGGATTAGGAAAAAAAGGGGAGGAATTGTGTAGATTTTAATTTGACAGGACACAGATATGACACAGGATGAGAACAAAGTAAAAAAAAAAATCCTACAGTTTTAACCATGGAAGACTTAGTGAATGGTGGTTTAACTGACAGAAAAAGTGGGGGAAAATGTGTTTTGAATATATTGAGTTGAAGGTGCTAGTGGAATATTCAAATAGAGATATCTTATAGGCAATTAGAGATCTAAGTCTGTAGTCAGAAGGGTAGTCAGGGATTGAAGCAAGGTTTGGGGTGCCAGACCTGTGCTGATGCCATAGTAGAAGCCAAGTCTGCTATAGAGGTCATCAAAGGAGAGAATGTAGAGAGGGCTGAGGTTAGAACTTTGGTAAATACTTATTGTAAGGGGCTGGGAAATAAATGAGGAGCCAGTAAAACACAGGTCAGGTCCTGAAGGATATGCCATGGGCACAAAAGGCCATTCATTCATTTAACCACCATTCCATGCAAGGCACTAGAAATACAAAGATAAAAAGAAGAAGATGGTCTCTGTCCTCCAGGGCATTGCATTGGGGAAATACTTACACAAACAAGTTAAGTTCAAGATAATTTGAGGTGTGTGTGTGTGTGTGTGTGTGTGTGTGTATGTGTTTGTGTGTGTGTGTATTTGAGGGGACACTAACAGCTAGAGGGATCAGGAAAGAAGAATCAAAAAAGTCTAAGAGGCAGAATTGAGGAGGGAATCATCTGAGCATGTGCCAAGTTAAAGGTGGGAGAAGAAATGTTGAGTTCCAGAAAGAGCAAATAAGTCAGTTTGGTTAGAACACGGAGTTTATGCATGGGAGTAATATGATGTAAGCCAGTGAATTCTGTCAGAGAATACTGACCACTTGCTGTCAACTGGCCATTTGTTGCCCTTGTGACTCATACAAAGTCTATTGAGATGAAAATTAGTTGGGGCTCTATATTCCAATGTCCTCTCCATCTCTGAAATCCTATGGTATTTATTGCCTCTCTCATTTTCTTTGGCACTTGGCATATATAGCCTTTTTTCAACACATTTTTATTGGTATCTTTCGTTTTTGTACATCACTAATTTTTTTGCCACTGTCTCATCCCCTCCCCCCTACTAGAGATCTATGCTGTAAAACAAATAATATTTTCAAATAAAAAAGAAGAGGAAAAATGAGTAAAACTCAGAAGTACATCGAAAAAGTTTAAGAAATATGTGTGATGTTTCATATCCGAGCACCCCTACCCCCTCTACAAAAGGATGTGTAGGGGTATCCTCTCATATGTGTTCTTTGGAGCCATGTTTGTTCTTTGTAATTTTGCAACATTTACTTTTCATCATTTTGTGGTTGTTCTTTCTATTTACATTGTTATAGTCATTGTGTATATTATTTTCTTAGCTTTACTTCATCAGCTCATGTAAATCTTCCCATGCTTCTCTGTATTCATAATATTTGCCATTCCTTACAAGACAATATTCTATTACCATCATGTACCACAGTTTATTAGCCATTCTCCAATCAATGGACATTCACTTTGTTTCAAATTCTTTGTTATTAAGAAAAGTGCTGGGGGCAGCTAGGTGGCGCAGTGGGTAGAGCACGGGCCCTGAAGTCAGGAGGACCTGAGTTCAAATCCGGTCTCAGACCAAACACTTGATACTTACTAGCTGGGTAACCTCGGGCAAGTCACTTAAGCCCAATTGCCTAAAAAAAAAAAAAAAAAAAAAAGAAAAGTGCTGCTATATAACTTTTCATGCCATTCTTATCAATGACCTCTTTGGGGCATAAGCCTAGTGGTAGAATCTCTGGGTCAAAAGTTATGGACACCTTAGTTACTTTATTTGCATAATTCCAAATGACTTCCAAAATGGTTGTATTGATTCACAACTCAAACAATGCACTGGTGTGTCTATCTTCTCATAACCCCTTCAACACTGACTATTCTCTTCTTTCATTGTTTCTTTTTTTTTTCTGTAGTTAATCTTATCTCCACATTGACACTCTAAGTTCCTTGAGGGCAGTGATCATGTTTCGTATTACTCTTATATCCCCCTCACTGATTAATATAGTAAAATGTTGAACATACAGAAAATATTCAGTAAACATATTTATTCATCCTATAGCCCCAGCGATGTGTTTGAAAATTACTTATTAAATGAATGAGTGAATGAATGTATAGATGGATGAAGAGAAAGGAAAGAAGGAGGAAAAGAAGGAAGGAAGGAAAGAAAGAGGAAGGAAGAGAGAGAAGAATGGATAGATGGAGGAAGGAAGGAATGAAGGAATGAAAGAAGGAAAGGAGTAAAAAAGAAAAGGAAGGAAGGAGAAAAAACAAATAAATCTGTTTTATAATATTGTCCACTAGCAATAAATGTTCTAACTGATGATTTGTCATACGAATTCCTGTGGCAAGAAAGAAAGGCCCCCAGCAGAGAAGAGCATCTCCTCCTCTATTTCTTTAGGTCTAGGTACGTATATGGTTTGTTAGGGAAGACATTCAAGTTAATTTACCTCTCTGGACCATAGCCTACTTATCTGTAGGTTTCAGTGGTTCTCAAACTTTCTGGTCTCAGGATCCCTTTACACTCTTAAAAATTATTGAGGATCCCAAAGAACTTCTCTTTGTGGGTTATATCTATCAATATTTCCTGTATTAGAAATTAAAATGTCTTACTATTATTATGAAAATAGTTTTAACCATGTACCCTCTGAAAGGAAATCTCTAGACCATGCTTTGAGAATTGATAGGGTTGATGCTCTTTAGGGTCCTTTCCAACTCTTAACATTCTGTGATTTTAAGAGTTATTTCTAACATGTCTGAACTGTCTTGAAAGGTAGTGAGTCTCCCATTACTGGAAATTTTTGAGCAGAGGCTGGAGGTACCTTAAAAAAGAGAATCAATGACTCCATTTTGGCTCTATCTAACATTTTGTGAAGCTAAATTTCAGTTGCTTGTAAATCCTCTGATTTTAGAGAAGTCACTCTCCCTTCCAAAGGTCACCTGACTTTGATGACAAAGCATCAGACCAGACCGAACAACAACATATGCCAAGTACTGTGTAAGGTATTGAGGATACAAGTACAAAAAAGGGAAACAATTTCTGCCTGCAAATGAAATAGCATTCTAGTGGGGGAAGACAAGTACATATAAAAATAGAACGACCATAAATTAATAAATAAAACTGTATATTAAGTAGTGTAATATGAGGTGGTTTGGGAAGAAGGACAGTTGATCAAGGGTATATATTACCTTTTATCAGGTCCTTCTCTCCTTGGATAACCCCCCTGACTGTGGCCTCCCTCAGAAATAGACGATTTCTATAATGGATCTTGCTCCTGATCCTCCACATAGACAGGTGGGTTGTTACAATTGGCTCTAGGCAAGGGTATGAGCATTTTTCAAACAGGGAGTTGACTATTCATTCTGTGTATGTTCATGCAACTATGAGGAAGAGATTTTGCCTTGTTAGAGGCAGCAAGGCACTGTAGAAGTCACATTTTTCTCTCCACATTTGCCCAAGCAATAATCTGTGGGACAGATGATATTAAACCAGAATGTGTCTCCCTACCAGAAAGTTATAAATGGAAATGATAAATCAAAAGGGGGGCAGGGGTGGAGGGAGATCCACCAAACCCGTTCCAGAACTCTGTTTAGCATTTTCGTCCTAAAACAGGAAGTTTGTTACTCCTTCTAGATCCAATTCCAAATTTGGCAGAGTTCTTGGCATGAACATCTTCCTGAAGTGAAATGATCTATGGGCATCATCGTTAGGTCTGCTGAAAAAGCTTCATAGGATTGTAATCCTTGTCCCAACGCCCACTGGTATGGGGATCTCTCCTCGTTGGTTGAGATGAATGCCCTGCCCTGCATGAGGGTAGGGTGGAGTTGACATTAGGCTCCAGCCTTCTTCAGCCCTCTTTGAGACACCTGAAACTTCAGATCTTCTTTGAGCTTTGGGTTGCTTTGATAGGAAAGGTGGAAGAGGCCATTTCCACTTGAGGTTGCTGAAGGAAAAGACTTTGGGGAGATACATGAGGAGGTGGCAGTCTCCATTGTGTCCCTATTCCCAGCTTGCTACTCTAAAGATTTCAAGGAGTTTCCCCTTGGGTGAGATCTAGGACTTTTTTGCTTAAGCTGAGTTAGCTCACTCTCAATGAGAGAGCTCCTTTACTCTGTATTGTCTGGTATGTATTATCCTACATACACCATCACTGATTTCTGTTTTGCTATGATTTGGATAAATGGATTTCTTTGCTATTTGCTGTATGTGTTCATCATGAAAGTGGTATTTGGTGGGAAAGGGGTCAAACCTTGGATATAAGCTTAGGGTCCTGCTTCCCTCCTTAATAATGTCAAAGCAATAAGTTAGATTGAACCCAATCATATTCCCTAGATTAATGATATTTAAGTGACATAAACCTAGCCTAGTATTCCCTCTTTCTGAGGAGAGCAGAGTGGTGGCTTCGGGCTCCAAGTTCCTGCTTCTTCTCCTGGCAAGAATGAAAATATCCCTTGGAAAAGGGTAGGGGGAGAGGAGGCTAGAAATATCTATTCTGTCTCCCTGTGAACCACCCAATGACAGTCCCCACCACAAGTGGTCCTGTCTACACTTGGGGTCTTCCCTATGGATACCTTGTTTAATAGTCAAGAAAACTGTGACCCAGGAAAGTTAAGATGCTTGTCCAGGGTCATTCATAGTTCTAAGGCAGGATTTGAAACTAGGTTCTCTGGGAACAGAGTCAATACCCTTTCCAACATACAATAATTCAAGGGAGCTACAAAGGACTTATGAAGGAAGATGCTATCTGCATCCATATATATATATGTATATATGTATATACACATATATGTACACACACACACATACACACACATATATAAAATACACAATTTGTGTCTCTAGGGTAGAGGTAGGGGGAGATGGAAGAAAAAATGGAAAAAAAAGAAATTTACATGATAACTATATATTTAAAAGAAATAGCAAGTTGTACATAATAATAATGTGCAGTTTCATCTTTTTTAATTCTACTGTGTTATGGAAATGCTTGTTTTCTTTCATAAATTAAAAATAATAAATAATATTTTTAAAAATTCGTGGGGCTTGCAGTCAACCTAGCTTCCCATCCTACCCTCCTAAAACTTGAATTCTCTCTTATGTTTGTCAATGGTTTCAAAAAATATGCAGGTTTGATGAAGTTTTATAGTGGGAGTCTGAGTTTTTATCTAGAGAAATTGGCTCTTTTCAGAGGTAAAAAGTAATGAACTTTATTTCTCATTTTTTTTTTTTGCGGAGAATGGGATTTGGATGATGTTGGGGACAATTGGAAAAGGGAATGGAAAAACACTAGAATCAGAATGCTGGGCAAGTCATTTGGGTTGGGTCTTGGCTAATAACACCCTATATTTTACCTTTCTGTGCTTCTGTTGCCATTCCACTCTCCTGACTCTCAAAACGGACTGGCTAAGAAAACCTTTGAAATGTGCAGCCAAGAGGCTTGGCCAGGCTGCTAAGTGGAAAATCATTTGAATCCAAATCATGGCTAGCATTGACATATCAGACCGTGGTGGGCATCAGTAACTAAGAAGGCAGTGGACTCCACACAGAGACAGAAAATGGATTAGAGTTGGGTACATGCCGGGTCCTGAGAGGAGCTAAATTGGAATTTAAGCTCATTAGGGTTGAATGAGCATCCTGAGTGAAGGGCACTTTTTTTTTCTTTGCTGTTGAGGGGTGCAGTGATTCACTGGTTCATGGAAGCAGATCTGCTCACAAAATGGAAAAGCCTTTGGCCAAATGCAAATTACTTTCACTTTGCAGAAAGTTGTTTTCCCAGAACTGACTTGGAATGACTTTCTTGTGCAGTTACTTGTACGCACTGATTGTTCTCCTCTAGTATTTAATTTGTCTCCAGTGTAATGCTTAGTTGGCTCTTCTCCCTGGAATAGGGTGATTCAACCACTCACTCTGGAAGCCATTGGTGCCAGGCCTCTCCCACTGAGGGAATGATTCTGGGGATATGGCCTACTGCTTCCTCTGGGGCACTAGCCTCTTTGGAGAAGTTTCCTGAGGCTTAGGAAGGGTTTTGCCATGCAGGTGTTGCGATGACTCCTCGGTTTATCAGCTGCTCCTCTGGAAGGCCAGGAGTAAAATTCCCTTTTCTTTATTTCAACCATTTGACAGGCATCCTCTCCAAATGAGACTTTGCATGGGGAAAGGAGTCTAAGAACTCTACCCTGGATAACCAAGGCCCTCATTTGCCATACCCATCTCCCCATACCACCATCATCCCCAAAGGTATTTAATTCTATTCAATTGATTGAGTGATTGGTTTCCACCAGCATTTATTACTGTGTGCCAGATACTGCACTAGACAATTGGGGATACAAGGACAAAAAAGAAGTAAGTCTTGTTCTCAAGAAGCTTACATTCTACTGAGAGAGAGGGGGTACAAAACCTGTAGACAGAGAAGTAAATAAAACTATATATATCATATATAATACATATAATTATGATGTAGATATATGATATAAATAGAAATGTATATATGATATAAATGTATGTATATATATGTATTTATATGATATAAAATAAATACATCATAGTTTCCAGAGGAAAACTAACAACCAAAAAACCTGGAAAGGCAACCCAAACCAAATTTTGAAGAGAGCTAGGAGTTTCAAGAAGTGGAAGTGAGGAAGGCATGCATTCCAGACACTGGGGGACAGCCTAGGCAAATGAGTGGAGGTAGGAGATAGAATATTGAATATGGAAAGAGCAAGTAAGCCTTTTTTAGATGGAAGATAAAGTGTTCTAGAATGAGTAATAAATAATTAGCCTGGAAAGAAATGCAAGAGCCAGATTTTGAAATATTTTAAGTGACTAATAAAGGAGGTTGTATTTTATCCAAAGGCAAAAGGGAGGCATATGGCCTCAGCAAGTGGGATTGTTCCTCTGACAGCTGCTGAGATTAGACCCTTCTAATGCCCAAATGAGATAAATATGGCTGCTTACTTAGCTACAGCAGGAAAGCTACACTCAGAAGTGAGTAGTCTTGGGCACATTACTCTTCCCAACTGGGCCTCAGTTTCCTCATCTGTAAAATGAGGATCTTGAATTAGATGATCCCTAAGGTCCCTAACTGATCTAACATCATATGAATCTAAGAAGTACCATTGCATGTAGTCTAGGTGACCTGAAAACAATAATAGAAAGGTCTGTTGTCTTTTGGGGGTATGTATTTTTTCTTAAGTTTTATCATTTACATTATAAACATTGATAGATTACCCACAATCTGTAAGAGGTCTCATCTAATAAAGTAAAACAAATGATCAAAATAAATAAATGACCTCATCTGAAAGTGTATGTAATATTCCACATCTGCTGCACCTCCACCACCTCTATTTTTATATTTTTTAATGAACAAAAATCTATTTTACCTTTTACTCCTTATTGCATTTTTAAAAAAAGAGAAAATAAAAAAATTCCTTATAACAAAAATGCATTGTCAAGCAAAAATATTCATTGGCTTTGTATAAAAATATATAGGTTTCATTCTGCACCCTCCATCTATCACTTTTCTGTAAGGAGGTGAGTGGTGTGTTTCATCATTTGTCCTGTGGAATCCTAGATGGTCGTTGTATTGATCACAGTTCTTACAGTCATCAAAGTACAGTCATCAAAGTTGTTTTTACAGTATTGTAATCTCTTGGTTCTGCTCATGTCATTTTTATCAGGTTATAAAAGTCTTCAAACTTGTTCATTTTTATAATATTGATGCTGTAGTATAAATTGTTCTGGTTTTGCTTACTTCATGCTGCACCAATTCATGTCTGTCTGTGACTCTTTGAAAACATCTATTTCCTCATTTCTTATAGCACAATAGTATTCCATCACATTTATACTCCACAACTTATTCAGCCATTCTTCAATTGATAGGCATCCCTTTAGTTTCCAGTTTTTTTTTTCCTACCACAAGAAGAGCTGCCATAAGTAGTATTGAATATAAAATATTAATCAAGCTTTAATATAGTGCTTTGAGGTTTGCAAAGTACTTTACAAGCATTAACTCAGTTGATTCTCACAACAGTCATTTGAAGTAGATGCTATTATTATGCCTACTTTACAGATGAGGAAACAGGCATAGAGGGGTTCAATGACTTGCCCAGGGTCACAGAGCTGGTAAGTGTCTGAGGCAGGATTTGAACTGAGGTCTTGCTAACTCCAAGTTCAACACAATCCACTGTGCCATAAATTGCCTTTCCTATTTCTTTGATCTCTTTTGGGTTTAGTCATAGCAGTGGCATAGTTTGGTCAAAGAGCATCCACTGTCTAGTAACATTTTGTGTATAATTCAAAATTATGTTTCAGAATGATTATATCATTTGTAGGTCCATCAACAGTGCATCAATGTATTTGTTTTCCTTCAGTTCATCCAACATTTATCATTGTGCTTTTTTCACCTTTGCCAATCAGATGTATATGAAGTAGAATATCATCATTACTTTAATGTGATTTTCTTTAATTAAGTTGTGATTTGGAACTTTTCAAAAATATGTCTATAGAAAACCTAGATTTCTTCCTTTGAGAACTTCCTATTAATATTCTTAGATCATCTGTCTACTGAGGAATGGCTTTTATTCTTGCAAATTTGAATCAGTTCCTTATATATCTTGGAAACAAGATAAATACAACCAGTATTTATGGAAATTAAAACTGATAGAGATAATGGGAAAATACTAAGTGCTCATGGATAGGTTGTCAATACAATGAAAATGATAGTACTACCTAAATTAACTTACTTATTCAATTCCACCCCAATCAAACCATCAAAAGATTACTTTATAAAACTAGAAAAATAATAACAAAATTCATATGGATACAAGAAAGGTCAAGAATCCTGAAGGAAAGAATAAAAAGAAGTGGAAGGAAGGGAAGAATAAAGAAAGGAAGAAAACATGCATTTATTATGTGTTTACTATGTGCCAGGCATCATATTAAATTCTAATTCAAATACAAGCAAAAAAAAAAATTCTAATTCAAATACAAGCAAAAAAAAAAAAAGATAGTTCCTGCTCTCAATTAACTTACATTCTAATGGCAAAAGATCAATCCAATCCAATTCTATCCAATAAACATTTATAAAGCATCTATGAAGTGCCAGGCACTGTGTTAATACAAGAAATAAAAAGAAAAAGAGCCATTGCCTTTAAAGAGCTTACCATCTAAAGAGGGAGACAACACAAAATGAGGCAGGAAAACAAGGGTGAGTAGGTGGGTTGGAGGAGAGACAGGACAACAGGGGATGCCGGGTGCGAGGGCATCTTGTTCTGTGGGGTTGAAATCAGGCAGAGCAGCAAATGTGAAGTGGAGTGATCTTAGGTTCCAGTTTCTGCCTTCTATAAAGGAAGACATTGGGAGGAATTTGGTGCTATACCTTCTAGCCCTCCAACTGGCAGGAAGAGGAGGCTGAGGAAGGTGGTATCAGTTACTTTGAGTTAGGAGCACAGTGGTGAGTTGGAAGTGATGAGCTTATCTTGGGACGGCATTTTATTCTGTGGAGTTGAAACCAGGCAGAGCAGCAGATGCAAAGTGGAGTGTGGAAATACAATACACAAAAGGGACCTGAAAAGCAAAAGGAGTAGGAGGGATGAAAGTACCCAATGTTGGGGCATGGTTATGAACATGGTTAGGAACAGGACCAGGAGGGGAAAAAAGGCTGGCCAGACTGGGTCCTCCCCAAAATAGAGGGCCTAAGAAGAAGTTACCAGTGGGAGAAACAGATGGGTTTTACAGAAGGATGTTCCAGATTATGAAGACCAAAGGGGTGGCTGATGGTTCCAGAGTTCCAAGTGCTGAGGAAAGTTCCAGGATGAACCATTGACAGAGGCATGGTTTTGAAGTCTTGAAGCAAAGAAAGGGGCCAGGAGGGGATAAAGGCTAACCTGGGTCCCTATATAAAATGGAGGCATCAGGAGGAACTCACTAATAGGAGAAGGAGAACAGAGCAGGCCCAGCAGTGCCAGATCTCAAATTATACTACAAAGCAGAAATTCTCAAAATAATTTGTTGCTAGTGAAAAATAAAAACAAAAACAAAAAGAGAAATTGATCAGTGGAACAGATAAGCTACATAACACATAGAAGGAAATGTAACTAGTATTCTCTTATTCAATAAATACAAGAATCCTAGCTACTAGGATAAGGACTCATTATTTGACAAAAATTACTGGGAAAATTAGACATTAATTTGCTATAAATTAGGTTTAAACTAACACCTTACACCTTATACCATTTGGATGGTATAAGGATACAACCAAATGGATACATGACCTAGATATGAAAGGTCACATCATAAACAAATTAGAGCAACGTGGGAAAAATTATCTATCGAATCTATGGATAGGAGAAAAGTTCATACTAAACAAGGGATAGAGAAGATTATAGAAAATAAAATGGGTACTTTTGATTACATAAAATTAAGTTTTTGTACAAACAAATCCAATAAAGCTAAGATTAAAAGGGAAAATCTTTTTAGCAAGTTTTCTGATAAAGGTCACATTTACAAGATATATAAGGACCTAGGACATGTATCCAAGATACACCAGAGACCTTCCCAAGAATGAATCCAAACAGATGACAACTACCCACTTCTGGTGATTCACAAGGGTACAAATGACTTCCAGAAGGAACCTACAAAGTGTTGCCAATGATTATGAAGTCTTGAGTAAGAAACTGAAGACCATAAGGGCATAGGTTTTATTTTCCTCACTCTTGCCCATACAAGGCAAAGGATACAGAAGAGAAAAATTAATTTGGGAAGTGAACAGCTAGCTAAGGAGGTGGTATCTGAAAAGGGGACTTGGATTTCTGGATCATGGCTTACAATACAAGGTTGACAGATTCCTGGCTTGAAATGGAGTATACTTCACAAAGGCTGGTAAGAATGTATTTATCAAGTGCCTCGCAAATCTAATCAAAAAGACTTTTAATTAAAAAAGGATAAGGGAGGGAAAAGACTGCCTAGGTCTTTAGAGAGTAACTACAAATAATGAAAAATAGCAGCTGAGACACCCAGAAATTCATAGGAGATTGTACTTCAACCTACAACTTCAAATGTCTATACACAAATGCCAAAAGTCTATTCTGCAAGAAAAATACTAGAGGCCCTAATGCAAGGGGATGAATTTGAGCTTATACTGAGAGTTGGAGGGATGAAACTTAAGACTAGAATATGCTCTTGATGGGCATACTTTATTGAAAAAAAAAACAGAATAAGTCAAATGGAATAAGGTTATAACATTTTATATGAAGAAGACACACTTATGTGAGGAAATCTGGGCAATAAGGAACAGTGGGAGGGGAGTGATGAGAAACAAATGATGGACAATCTTTGGATAAAGGTCAAAAGAGGAAGACACAAAAGTGACTTTTTGTCATTGGAATATACTATAGACTACCCAGATAGAAAGAAGAAATCAGTGAAGAACTTGGAAAACAGACCACAAGCCTGGCAAAAAGACATGGTACAGTAGTGATGTGTAACTTCAATTACCTATACATCTTCTTGATCTTTCTCTGTTAAAAACAAAACAACCAAAAACTTCTTGACTTGCTTTAGTGATAATATCTTCCTTCAAAAGGTAGTAGAATCAACAAGGTAAACTTTTAGTCTGGATCTGATTCTTACTAACAGGGAAAAATTGCTTGCTCAGTAGAAATTCTGGGCAACAAAGGGAAGTGACTACTCCACCCTAGAATTTGTGACAGGAGAGAGGAAATCTGGGTCTAATTTGATATATGCCCTACTCAATCAGTCAAAGGTGGATAGATTCTGATTTGAAATATTCCAATAACTAGCTGTTTACCTGGTTAAGCCACCTATTGTTAGTACCTCTACCAGGACTCCAATTTAATTTAATTTTCTTCTTTCAATTCTAATGACTAAAAAAAAAAAAGGACCTGTTGAATTTTTTTTTAAATGAGAGCTGGAGTAGTCAGACTGAAACAGTACTAGAAAGAATGCCCTCAAGGAGAGGGTGACATTTTCAGAAAATGATAGCATCTAATTTTCAAGAAGAATAAAATGCCAGATTAAAGTTTCACTATGAGTATTCTAGTCATGTTTTCAGCTTGTGCAACGTCGTTTCTTCTCAATCATGCTGTTTCATTTCTCCATGAATAAGCTTGTATCTGGGGATGGCTGGCAGCTGACTGCTGTTCTAATCCACTGGTCCCATAATTAGTTCCAAATGTTATTTTCATAAAGCCATATTCTTCTTGATGTCTCCTCAATTCCCTTGCTACTCCTTGCATGTGGCCCATTAGCTCAGGGTCAGAAGCCTTCATACTTAGAGGGCAAGGACAGCTTAGCCTATATTTTTAGAAATTACCTAGGTTAACCCTTTGATATAAAGTATGAACCCTGGGAGATAACCACATGGCTTTGCTGAAGAGCTGGAGTAAAGCACCTTTCAGAAACCCTGTATGTAGTTGCTCCTCTTTACCCAGATCTTCCTGGTTAGGTAGAAAGTTGCAAAAAACTGTCTAGAAACATCTTCCTGAATCCTTCCCCAATTACTCCAGCCTGCATTGGTCTCTATTATTTGGGCTTCTGTATAGCATGGTCAATTCAGTGCCAACATTCCATAATACATTCTAAGGTCCCTGTGGGCTCTAACCTTGTATATTTTAAATAAGTAGGGCAGTGAGGTGGTGAGCTAGGTGTAGCTTCAGGAATTACAGTCAAAGGTCTCCAGTTCTCTGCCTTCCCTCCCAAGTTGTAGGGTAATTTGCAAGAGACATGTTATACCTTCCAGAGGCATAATGGAAGTTGAAAAGCATTTACTTACCCCAAAAATGTTTAATAGGAATGTATATGTAGAGCCTATATCAGATTGCACGCCATCTTAGGGAAGAAGGGGGAGAAAATTTAAAACTCAAAAGCTTATGGAAGTGAATGTTGAAAACTAAAAATAAGTTAATAAACAAAAAAAGAATTTACTCACCCCAAACCAAATAACAAGTAAGTCTAGGGAGTTGCCACTGAGAGGCAAGGAGGTTATCAAAAAGACAACCTTGATCTGAGGAACCCTTTGCTATGGACCTGACTCATCAAAGAGCTAAAAAGTCTGAAGCAAAAGAGGGACAAATACTCCATAAGGGGAAAAAATAGCCTAGAAGTAGCAGTTCCCCAGAAAAGTAGTAGATTTGGAAGCCTCTCCTTGGAGCTCCAGTGGAAGACAGCATCTCAGTGAAGCAGCATCCCAGCAGGAGCAATTAAGGATAAGCAGTAGATGACAGCAGCTCAGTGGGAAAGACACATGTCACGGCAGAAGAGCCGGAGGTAGCAGCTGCTTAGTGGAGAAGCCTAGCAGGAACAGTTGAACAGTAGATAGCAGCTCAGTGGAGAAAGCATCCCAGCAGCAGATAGCAGCAGCAGCTCTGTGGGGAAGCAACAAACAACAACTTTGGAGGTAGAAAGCTACTGAAGTTGAGACAGTCATTGCAGTATCAATTGTCCGGGGATGAGTGTTCCCTCTTCCAATGGCGGCATGGGAATCCGTGGGAGATTGTGTTCCTGAACATTGAGCAGAAGAGATTTTTTTTCTTGTTATTTACTAGGCTATTCTGTTTAAGTAAATGCCTTTTGCTTTGTTAGTATATAATCTGGTTTGGTCTGATAAAAGAGAACATTTGATGGAACATTGGACTTGAAAGATGCTCATCCAAAGAATACTTTGAACCTGGGTGCAGCTCTTGGGGGTGAGAGGAGGAGGAGGAACAAATTGAAGCAAACGTGAGCTACATTTGAAGTTTCTTCTCTAGAATTCACATTCCAAAGTCCTCTCTAGCTCTGACATTCTGTGGAGGTGAGAGCATAGGTCGAGTACAGATAAATAGAAAGAACTGGATTTGGTTTTTGAAGGACAAGACGGTTTTCAACAGGTTCAATAGGATGATAATAGCCGGGAGGGATGGTGTTCAGGGAAGGGCATTCCAAGCACAGGGAATAATGGAGCAAAGGTATGGCAGTGAATTTTAAGTCAAAAGACCTGGGTTCAAATCCAGGCATTGCCAATCAATCAACAAGCATTTGATGTGCCAGTTCCCCTGCTGGGTGCTGGAAATACCAAGGCAATATGAGACAGTGCAGCTCAAGGAGCATTTTGGAGAGACATGTCCATGTATAAGTAGATACAAAATGTGTTCCAAATAAATACAAGGTAATTTGAGGGCAGCTAGGTTGTGCAGTGGATAGAGTACTGAGCTTGGAATCAGAAAGATCTGAGTTCAAATTTGGCCTTAGATACTTAATAGCTATGTGATCCTGGGCAAGTTACTTAAACCCCATTTGCCTCAGTTCTTCATCTGTAAAATGGGGACAATACTGGAGAAGGAAATGACAAACCAGTCCAGTGTCTTTGCTAAGAAAACCCCATGGACAAGTCCATGGGGAGTTGGACACGCCTGAATGACTCAACAACAATAACAATTTTCAGGGGAGAGAGGCACTAGCAGCTGGGGGAACCAGAAAGTGCCTTATGTAAGTGATTACCCTTGAGCTAAAATTTAGGGGATAGACTTTTCTAAGATGTGAATATTATGAAAGTGCATTCCAGGCATGGTAGATAGCTCATACAAAGGTAAGGAGATGGGAGACAGATTGTCATGCACGAAAGACAAAAAGTGGACCAGTTTGACTGAACTGTGAAGTACATGAATGGGAATAATGTTTATTAAGTTTGGAAAGGTAGGCTCTGCCACTTACTAACTGTATGACCTGAGTACCTCTCTTTTTTTTTTTTTAGGCAATTGGTAAGTGACTTGCCCAGGTTCACACAGCTAGTTAGTGTCAAGTTTTTGGTATGAGGCTGGATTTGAACTCAGGTCCTCCTGACTTCTGGGCTAGTGCTCTATCCACTGCACACCTAACTGCCCCTAAATCTTTTTCCCTGAGCATTCTGGAACCTCATCTGTAAAATCCCTGAGGCTCAGGGAAGCTCAGTTACAAGATTTTCTCAAGGTCACACAGTTCTAAGTAACAGATTCACTTCTATTAGATCCAGCCCAGATGCCTCATAAACCCCTCACAGGAATATCAGTCCAATAAAATAGGGGCAAGCTTAAAAGCTGGAAAGTCAGACTTATGTTCTCAGAGGGCACCCTGGGGCAAAGGGCACAGACCAACACAGATTGATCCTCTCAGCACTCAGTCTACACTGAATCATCCACCTCACAGGTTCCAGGACCCTGTTTCATCTCTTTCATCCTATCCATGACATCCCTCTTTCCCTCCTACCTATAGTCTCCTCTCTGCTCCAATTACGGCTTTATTCTAATAAGCATCAGAGCCAGTGTCTATGCTTTCTTCTCCCAGTCTCCCTCAGAAGCAGTGGGGGAGTAGAGAAGCAGGTGGCTTACCCTCAACCCTCACATGAAGGACACCCAGCTGGGTTCAGGCAGCGAGACAGATGAATGTACTCCTCTTTAGTGAAGATTGTGTTGCAAAAATACATCATCTGATTACGGGTGATTGAAGAGTCAGAGATGGGGAATGTTGTTCACTGTGATTTGTACTGATTTCAGACAATGCTGAACAAGTCACAGGGAGGGGGTAATGGCCAGAGCCCGATCTGGAATGACTATTCCACAAACACATGTTTCCTTCGGGCAAGAGGGACATTTGGATAGTTCTGTCGTCTCATCTACGGGTTTTTCAAACAGTATCTGGAAACAGATTCAGGGCATTTATCTTGCAAGCATTCTATTTGATTCTAAAGCTTTCCCCCTTATTATTTTCTGCCGGATGGGAAGTTAGCTGAAAATTAAATTGGAGACAACTTGTGAAAGAAAACAAGGCTGCTGCTGAATAATAAGGTTGGCGCTGGCCTGAGATAATCAGTGACACTTGCCCCCCTGCATGTTTGACAGAAGAAATTCTCTTTAGGAAATGTATCCTGCAAAGATTGAAGGCAGTAATTGGGGCCAGTGATTCATGTGCCCTTTATGCACTCACGAATACATTCGTCTTCCAGATTTATCCAATTTCTAAAATACATGATTAGCTGAGCTGGTGGTAGTGGGAGGGGGGGAGATATTTTTACAAAGATAAAGAATATGTACTTGGATAGATCTTCTATTTGATGTTAAACGAGTCTCAGGGAAGAAGTATTTCAATTAGTTGGTTTTAAAGTGCCTAAATCAACCCTGCAAATGAGGCTCATTTTGTCTGCCAGCTCTCTCCTCTCTTCTCCCAATGAGAAGTGAATGATATATACAGTTGCCCATTTGTCACTCTTTCCTCAGCTTTTTTGTGCCTGGTATACATCCTGTTGGGAAGGTGATCCTTCAGAGTCATCCAGGTCTTTGTCTATTCTTTCAGTTCAGAGAATTGTAATCAATCAAGGTACAAGCATTTATGATGTGCCAGGCACTGGGCTTATAAATGCTGGGTTATAAAGGCAAAAATGGAAGAGACTTTTCTCTATCCCCCTTAATGTGGGGGATCCCTGTTGGGCTAGTTCCAGTTTATACTGGCTGTATTTTGTTTAAACACAGTTGTTCTCATGTTATCTCTGTTGATGCACTGTAAACTTCTCAAGGGCAAGGTACTGGATTTTTTTTCCTTTCTTTGCATCCCCAGCACTTAGCATAGTGCCTGGCATATAGAAGGCCCTTAATTAAAGTCTGTTGACTTGACTTTTCCCTCAAGGAGCTTACATTTCACTGAGGGCATATACCATGCTCACAGACTTGTAAATAGTCTATATATGAGAGGGGTAATAACAATTTGGAGGAATTAAGAAAGGCCTCATGGAGGTGGTGCTTGAGATAAACTCTAAAGGCAGCTGGCAGTCCTGAGGCATGTTGGTAAATGTTTAATAACCAGCTCTCTGGAAAAACCAAACCAACCAAACAAAAACAAAAATCTCATGGCACACTTTTAAGTTTAATCTGAATTATTAATATTTTCTCTATCACTTTTTAAAGTCTAGATAATCAACAAAACAATAAATCCAGCCCTGATTTGTAGTGTTTTCTGATTTCTGGGGAGGAAATGCTCACAGTGAAAATTTAACCATTGACTCTGGAATAGCACTAAGAGGCAAAGGTGAGGAAAGAAAATATTCAAGGCATGGAGGTGAGATGTAGAATATTGTGTATGGGGAATAGCATTTAGGTTAGTTTGGCTAAAAAGGGGCCAGGAATATGTAATCAACCTGAACAGTTTGGTTGGAACCAGACTATAAAGGGCTTAAAATGACAGACAAGCTTATATTTAACTCCAGACACCATGGATTGGAGGTGGGACACGGGAGGTAGCTCTGGTGCTGTTGGAACAAAGGAATGATATGGTCAGACCTGTGCTTGAGGGAATATAAATTTGACCACTATATAGACAAAGTGAGAGAGTGAATGGAAGGGAGATTGAGGCTTATATGCAATTTTTGTTATTGTTTGGTCGTTTTTCAGTTATGTTCAACTCTTTGTGACCCCTTTTTGTTTTGTGGTTTTTTTTGTTTGTTTGTTCTGACAAAGATACTAGCGTAGTTTGCCATTTCCTTCTCCAGCTCATTTTAAAGATGAGGAACTGAGGCAAACAGAGTTAAGTGACTTGCCCAAGGTCATATAGCTAGTAAGTGTCTGAGGCTTGGATTTGAACTCAGGAAGGTGAATCTTTCTGACTCTAAGCCCAGCACTCTTTCCACTGCACCACCTAGCTGCCCCTCATACGCAATAGTCTAGGCAATAGATGATGAAGGCCTAAACTGGGATTATTATGTGATGAGTAGAGAGAAGGAAATGACCTTCAGAAATGTTGAGGAAGTTGAATTAGCAAGACTCTTAGCAATTGGATGGATATGGAACAGAGGGGGACAAATGAGAGAGAAGAGTCAGGGTTGTGATTGGAATGATGGTGGTTCCTTTAACAGAAATAGGGGGATGAATGGGAGGGGTGGGTTTTGGGAGAAAGATAATGAATTCTGTTTTGGATATGTTGAGTTTCAGATGCCTATGGGACAATCCAGGTAGAGATGTCCAGTAGGCAGATAGAGATGTAGGGCTGGAGCTGCTATTTGTGCACATTTGGGGTCATCCGTCTAGAAATGATAGTTAAATTCATGGTATACCAATGACGTCACCAAGACAGAGTTCATAGAGAAGGAAAAGGAGAGGTCCCAACAGAGGCCCTTGGCATACACCTACAAACAGAGAGCTGAACATGAATGATGATTCTGCTAAGGAGTCTGGGAAGTCTTTTTCCTTGCCAAGTCAGACTCATTATTTGTGCCCATGATGTTGTCTCTTTCCATCTCCCATAAGGGCTTATTCCACTAATTATTTCCTTTCTTTCTCTCACATACATATTTTCCTTGTCTACTGAGCCTGCTTTCATTGCCAATAGACTTACTCAGGTTTTCCTCTCCTTTAAAAGCCCTAACTTACCCTGCCATCCCCTCATGATAATTTTTCCTTTATCTATTCTCCCTTTCATTCCCAAATCAGAACAAATCTTCTATGCTCATGACCTCTTCTCCTCACCACCCATTGCTTTCTTGAAGAATCTTGAAATTTGGATTCCAACCTCAACAAATCTAAAACTTCTCTCTCCAAGTTGACTAAAAGTCTCTTAACTGCTAATTAGGATATTCTTTTCTCAGTACTAATTATCCTTGGCTACTATTGACTATTCTCTCCTTTTGCCTACTCTTTCCTCCTTTAGTCTCTGTTGGTTCCACTCATGCTTATCTAACCAATTACTGTTCTTTGGTTTCCTTTGCTGGACCATCATTCCTATTCTGTTTTCTTAGCTTTACATTCCTTATATTTCCCAGAGCTCTGGCCTGGGTCCATTTCTCTTCTCTTTACACCTTATCTTGGAGACCTTGACAAATGTTTTTGTTGTTAGTATCATCTCAATACAGATGCCTCCCAAATCCATGTATCCAGACTCAATTCACCCTTGAACTACACTTATCCACCATCTTTCTAGATATGCTTTTAGTTTCTCAAAATCAAAATGTCCAAAATATATCCCATTATCTCCCTCCAACACCCAAACTGCTTTTCCTTCAAACTTCCTTATTTCTACTTCAGGCACCATTATTCTTCCAGTAGGCCAGGTTCATAACCTTAGATACATCTTTGACCCTTCCCCCTACCTTATCTTCTATATTGAATCAGTTGCCAGGTCTTGATTCTACTTCAATAATATCAGGCTAACTTATCCCATCATCTCCATTCATACATCCATTGTCTTAATTAAGACCCTCATCACCTTTCCTCTGCACTCCTGTAACAGTCTCCTAATTAGTTTTCCTGCTTCTGGCTATTCTCATCTTCACACCATCCACACAACTACCAAAAAATGCATATTTCTCCCCTCCCCAAATGTCAGTGGCTCCCCATTGCCTCTGTGATAAAATGCAAATTGTTTAGCCTGTCCCTCAAGGCCCTCCCCAATTTCATTTCCACATGCCTTTCTAGTATATTTTACACTACACCCCTACCTCTTTCACAAACTCTAGATGACAGCCTAGTTAAACTACTATCAGTTCCCCAAACCTGGTACTTCAATCTCTGCTATTGCATATTTCTGCAAGTAGTTTCATGCATGGAATGTACTCCCTCCTCATCTTTGCCTCTCAGTGTCCCTGACTTCCTTCAAGGTTCAAGTCTTATATAAGCTAATCTCACTAATAGTTAATGTTTTCTCCCTCCTAAACTCTACTATACTTATTTGTATAGTTGACAAGTCTGTGTGTCCATTTCAGGTTTCCCCAGTAGATTGTAGCTTCCCTGAGGACAGAAACGAATTCATTTATATTCCTAGAACCTAGTCCAAAGGCCTATGGACAGAAAGTACTTAATGGATGTTTATTAAATGTAATTGAACTTCTAGAGATGTACTTTTCTTTTCACATGACCATATTGGCACTATCCAAATATGGAGAATTGTTTAGAAGCATTTAAAATTTGTAGGATGATTATTTTCATTTTGAGAAAGTTGTGATAAGTACAACCTACTCAAATGGAAACTGGTTCTTCTGTCATCTGTTTTTCAAAGCCATCAAAATGAAGTTCTCAAAGTCTGAAACTTGCCTCAGCTCCTCAACTGTAAAATGAGCTGGAGAAGGAAATGGAAAATCACCCCAGTATCTTTGCCAAGGAAAGCCCAAATGGTCACAGAGAATTGGACATGAATGAAAAACAACTGAACAGCAACAAATGTCTGAAAATCTAGGAAATCAGTGTGGTACAGTGGCAAAGGTACTAGATTTATGGGAGGAGGGGCTAGGTTTGAATACTAGCTTTAGCACTGAAAAATTATATGACCTTAAGCAAATCTTCTCTGGATCTCACTTGTTGCTCAATCATTTCAGTCATGTCTGGGTCTGACTCTTTGTGACCCCATTTGAGGTTTTCTTGGCAAAGATACTCTAGTGGTTTGCTATTTGCTTCTCCAACTCATTCAACAGATGAGGAAACTGAGACAAACAGGGTTAAGTAACTTGCCCAGGGTCACATAGTTAGTAAGTTCCTGAAGCCAGATTTGAACTCAAGAAGAGCAGTCTTCCTGACTCCAGGTTCAGCACTCTATCCACCTAGCAGTAACCTCATCTATAAAATGAGGGGGCTACACTAGATAGCCTCAAATATCTTCCAACTCTAAGTATATGATCTTAATAAATACTTTTTAAGAGGTTTAGTGTTATATTGATTTCTACTTTTCCAAAGTCAGAGGTAACCTGGTATTTTTTGACTGATAGACTTCCTTTAAAATGGATTGGCACTTCCTTTGGTGTGTAGTGCTCTT
Source organism: Vombatus ursinus (assembly GCF_900497805.2). Lineage (NCBI taxonomy): Eukaryota > Metazoa > Chordata > Mammalia > Diprotodontia > Vombatidae > Vombatus > Vombatus ursinus. The sequence continues at coordinate 9,589,658 of NW_020954641.1, forward strand.
CTGTGAGTTTCCAAACTTAGACTAAGCCCTCATAGATGTTCAAAGCACAATTCAATGGCTACCTTTTATAGAAAGCCTTCCTGATCCACCCAGCTGCTAAATTATCTTTGCTTTATACACACACACACACACACTCACACACACACACACATACACACATACACACATATATCTGATATTTATGCCTATGTGTTCATGTTAATCTCTGTTCCTTTCCCTACCTGCCTTTGCATATGAACTTCTTGAAGGCAGGCCTATTTGACCTTTGTCTTTTTTTTTTTAAGCGCCAGCTCCTGGCACATAGTAGGCATTTAATAAATAATGATTGATTGGTAGAAAACCTGCTCCCTATGTATAAAAAGAATACTTTTACATGTGGTCGGTAACACCCACATAGAGCTCATATTCCAACATTTTTGTTTTGTAGGTCAAGTGGGAACATTTTATTTCAATAGTAAATCAGCCTGATTCTATGTGATAGGGGTGATATTCAGCAACCAAGGCTACCTTTCATGCAGGTGATGCCCTAACATACTACCCATCTCAGGAAACTAGCACTGAGTACCAGGAGATGCCTAGACCCACTTTCCCTGAAAGCATCCTGAATTCCTGCAGGTGCTGGCAAGGGGACTTTCCCCTTCACCTGCAGGTTCTTGGGTCAGATCCAACCCAGGCAATATACTCACAGTTGTCAAAATGGACCTTCCCCAGCAGGAAATGTGTAGTGGAAAGGAAGCTGACTGTCATCCCTCCCTTCTCTCTCCTGGGGACACACTTAATACTCTCGGAAATGAGTGAAAATGTCAACTTCCAGCATTCTCTCTTACTCTCGAGTCAGTCCCAATCACACGGTATATTTTTGCAACAATTTTATTTCTATTTTCCTAATGAATAAATTCAACTTATTGAAACCAGACTCCACTGTCTCAGATATAGTTCCATGATTGATGTTCTGTTCTTTGGAGTCTGATCAGCTCCGAGGACCAAGTTGAGAGTGGGGACGTGATATGACTGTGTGACTGATTTCTTTCTGCTACCTTTACCCTCTTACTATTCCCCTACCCTGGCCCACTTCCAGAAAGTATGTTCAGCACAGGCTTAGCAGACACCACCACAATGAGTAACAGTAATAGCGAGTCCTTGGGGTCTGTGGAAGGAACTGGTAAGACAACTGGATCCTAGGGATCCTCTTGAAGAGTTCTGGAGGTTTTGATAGCTGTTTAGGAAAGTGATCAGGGACACTCAACCACTGAATTTTTTTCCCAAGAAAGGGTATTGGTAATTTTGTTGTTGTTCAGTTGTTTCAGTCATTTCCAACTCTTTATAACCCCATTTGGGGTTATAAAAACCCCATTTGGGGTTTTCTTGGCAAAGATACTAGAGTGGTTTGTCATTTCCTTCTCCAGCTCATTTTATAGATGAGGAAACTGAGGCAAATAGGGTTAAGTGACTTGCCCAGGGTCACATAGCTAGTAAGTGTCTGATGATGGATTTGAATTCAGGTCTTCTGGATTCCAGGCCTGGTGCTCTATCCACTGTACTACCCAGTTGCCCTGGTACGGACAATACTGGCGTCCAAATCCAAACACACTTAAATCCCATTTGGGGTGCAATGGAACAAGTCACACAGAACCTTGTTTCAAATACTGGTTCTGCTGCTTACTAGCTTAGTGACCTTAATTTCTGGGACTCAGTTTCCTCATCCATACAATAAAAAGGCAGGACTGAATGACCTCTCAATTACTCACCAGCTCTAAATCTATGACACTGTGATCCTCTTCTGACTCAACATTTAAAAATCACTTGTGGAGGGAAGTAGGACAAAGGTCATCATCCCCTTTTAGTCTTCTCCAACCAGCCCCAGTGATTTTTATGGGCCTCTTTTAGTATCTTGGGAATGAAAAGGAGCTGACAGAAATTTTCTCACTTTAAGTCAAATTAGAGTTTATATTGAAATTGAACAAAGTTTAAAAGGCAATTGTAAATTGCTTAAAGGGTTCTAATTGGAAGTCTTTAATCAAAATGTGGAATTCTTTAACTATTCAGGTATAGGTTAGACTAGATGCTTGCAAGAGCTCTCTTCTAATTCTAAAATTCTATGAGGTGTGCATCATGAATAGCACCTGAGGCTATAGGCTAATGAGCTGTCAGACCCTTCCTGAAGAAGTTGCATTTCAGCCGAAGACCTGAAGATGGCAGCAGAAAGCAGAAGTAAATTAAAGGAGATGCTCGGCAGAGAGTAGTAAAGAACAATGACAGCGCCAGAGGATGAAGGTGCTTCTTCAGCACTGAATGCTGCCCCAGCGATGTTATGTTCCTTGGCTGCCTCTTCACTTGTATTCCTTGGTCACTCATGTTCCCATCATACTTCTCTGCCCCTCATCTGTTGGTGTGATAACTTGTAAGAGACTATATTCCCATGTACTATTGCGGGGAGGAAGCTTTTTTTGCAATACTGTTGATTAAAATGTCTTTGGCTTTGAACTGTGTCCTCTGGTTTGTCTGATAAAATAAAACATCTTTTAGGGCTTATATACTTTGATTTTTAATGGATATGGCTCACCAAGTAACTTGAATCTGAAATAACTTTTTTGGGGGGGAGGGACACCAGGTGATTGACAGGCCCTGGGTGCTACATTTGAAACTACAAAATTGAAGGACTCTTGGCAACTGTAGCAATAAGAACCACACATGCTGCCTAGTTTCACTAGACACAAAAGTGGGGCTGTTGTTCTGGATGCTCTATTCAGTCTTCACAACACCATTGGTAGTTCAACACATCTTAAATTAAATTCCATTTAATCAATAAGTACTTATTAAGTGCCGACTATGTTAAAAGCACTGTACTACACAAATAGACCCACCAATTTTGCTACGTGACTCTCAGGGAAGGAAGGAGACAAAGAATACATTCCTTCTCAGATGCCACATTTTTCTGGAAGGTAAAACCTATTGATGCCCTCTCCACAGACCATGTTGGGAAGGAATGGTAGAAAGCAATGGTTGGAGGGGTCTTGCTATGACAATGATAAGAATGGGTTGTGGAAGGACTGAAAATAAGTTCTATTCATCTTTGTCGTCTAAATACCTCTTAAATTCTTTCTGAACATCCCCTAATTCACCAGAATGTGACCAATTATAGCAAAAAGCTATTCATTCATAGGTGGAAGGGGGTTGACTGAATTATTTATCAAAGTGACATTTTAATTATAGTGAAAAATGAGTTTGTTGTCACCAAGACTGAGGAAAGTGTTTTAAGGCCTCAAAAACCCCCACCAAAGTAAATTAAAAATGTTAACTTCTCAATGATAACTCTATTAGAAATAAGAGAAGCTAGAAGCAATTTGCAATGATTGCTGTGGGGTGTGTGTGTGGCAGATTCTTACTGAAAAGCATTCCTTCAAGGAGAGAGGTGCAGTGAATCCACATGAGGTATTTGATTTAGGCTTTAGAAGTGGGGCATTGTCCCTGTATTTCCACTCTTTCTCCAGAGCTCCTAGGCCCTCCGGAAGACCTATCACTTAAGAATTTCCCATAATTTTCAAATGCTCACAATCTGTTTTTCCCCACAGCATCTTTAAAGCCATCACTTGGCAGGAGGTTGTCTTTGGGGTTCATAGGAGGACTAAGGAACACAATTGCTTCCCTGCATCATTTCCTCAAAACAAAGATGACTCCCCCACACAGATGAGTTCTAAATCTGGTGACGACCCAGCTAGTTAAGTTGTCCCTGATTCATCTCTCTAGAATCAACTCCACCCTGTACTTACCTAATGTTAAGTTATTGGGCCCAGATTCTAGCTAAGCACAGATGATTTTTAAAGATTTCTAGAGCTGAAAAATACTTTAAAGAGTAACAACAACAACAATAAAAATAATAAGAGTATGATGGCACTCACATGAATTCAACCAACAACATGCCAACAATGAAACATCCACAGAATGGCTGAGACATTCAGATTTGTTTACAGAAGTGGATGGTTTTATGATAGGGATTCAGGATCAAGTCACGGTCATCAGAAATTACAGAAAAGTCATCCTTAAGAATCCCAGAGTTATTGATTGGTGTAGATTTTATCCACCTGTGCAATAGTCTGCAGAAGAATAAATACAAAAAAAATTACAAGATAGCAACTTATCTCAGGACCATTTCTCTCTGAAATTGATTGAAAAAGATGAGAACAATGAGCTAATAATATTAACTTTAACGACCACCACAAATTACAGAAGGGTTATTTCTAAGGAGTCTGGACTAAGTGATCAATGCAAATTTTTCAAGGAAATGGCATAAACTGAGCAACACATCACTGTAGACTGTAAAAATTTAACACCTGCCAAATACCTAATAAGACATGACCTGGTGGCAAGAATTGTTCATACAAAACTCACTATCTTTCATGGACTGACTGATGATCAATGCCCATATTACAAATAGAAACCCAAAAATGTCCTGGACAATTCTACTAATAAACTATACTGGAACCAGACCATTATTGTTTGTTGTTAAGTTGTATCTGATTCTTCATGATCCCACTTCTTTGCTTCAAAGCTGGTCCTCTATACACTATGCAATGCAGCTGCTTGTAATTCACATTTAAGAGGGAAAACAGAGGAAATACAAGCAAACTGTGAGTTTTGACCTGCAGAAACCCACGTGATGAGGGACTGCAGAACATCTGGGTATCATAGGAGCACAGAATAAGAGTTAGGAGGGTCTTTATATGTCACTGAGTTCAACCTCTGCATTTTAGAGTTGGGGAAACTGAGTCTCAGAGAGAAAATTGACTTGCTAAAGGTCACAGAGATAATAATAAGTAGCAGAGCCATGATTTGACACAGTTCCCATGAGTCTAAAACTAGCATTGTTTCTACTGTACCACACTACCTTTCATTGGATTACCACAATAGTCCTCTGAAGTGATCCATGCAAGTATTATCCCCATTTTATAGATGAGGAAACTGAGGTTTGAAAAGTTAAATGACTTGTCAAAGATCACATAGTAAGTGTTTGAGCTAAGATTTGAACACAGATTTTCTGATTCTAAGTTCAGCCCCCTTTCTGTATGGGAAGAGGTTTCAGGGGGTCTGTGAACTTGGATGGGAAAACAAAATCACATTTTTATTTTCACTAACCTCTAACTCAGGATTTTTTAACTTTTTTTTTCTTTCTTTTTTTTTTTGTGAGATAGACCCTCCTTAGCAATCTGGTGAAGTCTATGAACCCCTTCTCAGAATAATGTTTTTAAATTCATAAAGTAAAATACACAGTATTACAAAGAAAACCAAGTATATTGAAATAGTTATTGATTTTTTTTAAGTTCATGGACCCCAGGTTAAGAAGTCCTGTAATAAAGATCCTATCATAAAAGATAAAATTAAGAGATTAATAAAAGAGATTAATAAGAAGGGGACCCAAGAGAGGCAGAATCTGCCTGGGCTGCTGTTTATTTAGGCATTATGGCATAGTAGAGAGAGAGTTGAATTTGAAATCAGGAAGACCTAACCGTAAGTTACTTATAAGCTCTCTGAGCCTCAGTTTCCTCAACTGTAAAATGGCACTATTATAGAACATCTACCTCACGTAGCTGTTGTAAGGATCTACTCTGCAAACTTTAAAACACTATATATTTATTATTATTATTTATTATTAGCCTCCTCAGCCCTCTGGAAAAGGAGCTTTTCATAAAGCTTCACCATGGTACTTCTCCCCTATCCCAAATACCATGGCCGCAAGGTGATCCCCTCTCTTTAAAAGAGAGTATCTTTTTATTTTAAATTTTTATATTTAATCACATTAAATATTATTTTATTATATAAAATCTATAGATAATGATATGTTTATTATTAATTTATAACTAAGTATATTAGTTATTAAATGAGTATATTAAATTATATTAAATTTTTATATTTAAATTAGTATCTTCCTTTGTCTTAAGTGATCCCCTGGCACACTACATCTCCTTTCCTCAGCTCTCTGAAAGTTATTTGAGATATTCTTTGAAATTCCTGTCTGACTCTGCCCACATGATAATCCTAGAGGCATCTAGATGGCTTAATGGCTTAAGTCCTGGAACTGGAGTTAGGAAGACTGGAGTTCAAATCTAGCCTCAGACACTTACTAGCTGTATGACATCCTTTATCACTTCTGCTCTTTACCGCTAAACTCTTCAAAAGGCTATCTGCAATATGGGCCTCCGCTTTGTCTCTTCTTACTCTCTTCTCAACCCCTTACAATCTGGCTTTCAACCTTACCACCCTAGGGAAATTACCGTCTCTAAAGTTGCCAATGATCTCTTAGTTGTCAGATCCAAGGCCTTCTCTCAATCCTCATTCTCCTTGACCTCCCTGCAGCCTTTGCCACTCTTGATGGCTCTCTTCTCTCCAGGCATTCAGGACATGATTCTTCTGGTTTTCCTCCTACCTCTCTGACTGCTCCTTCTTCATCTCCTTTGTTGGACCCTCTTCCAGATCATGATCTCTAAACATAGGTGTCTCTCAGGGTTCTGTCCCGGGCCCTCTTCCCTTCTCCTTCTATCTTGCTTCACTTGGGGAGCTCATCAGCTCCTGTAGATTTAATTACCATCTCTATGCTGATGATTCTCAGTACCTATCCTGCCTCAAACTCTCTGTTGACCCCTAATCTTGCATCTCCAACTGACTGTTAGATATCTCAAACCAGATGTCCTATAGACTTCAAAATGGAACTCATTATTTTTCTTCCTAAATCCTCCTCTTGCTCCTACCTTCCCTATTACTGTAGAGGGCACAACACTATCCTGCCAGTCCCTCATGCTTGAAACCTAGGAGTCATCCTCAACTCCTGACTATCTCTCATCCCACATATCTAACCTGTTGCCAAGGCCTTTTGAGTTTTTTTTTATTTTTTTTTAAGCAATTGGGGTTAAGTGACTTGCCCAGGGTCACACAGTTAGTAAGTGTCAGGTGTTTGGTCTGAGGTGGAATTTGAACTCAGGTCCTCCTGACTTCAGGGCTGGTGCTCTATCCACTGCACCACCTAGCTGCCCCTTTGATTTCACTTTTGCAGTATCTCTTGAATATGCCCCTTTCTCTCTTCTGACACTGTTATCTCTTTAGTGAAGGTCCTTATCACCTCATGCCTTGATTATTGTTATTGCCTTGGATCTGCCAGCCTCAAGTCTCTTCCCTCTCCAATCCATCCTCCATTCAGCCACTAAAGTGATTTTCCTAAAGCATGGGTCCAATCATGTCACTCCCCTACTCAATAAACTTCAGTGACTCCCTATTGCCTCCAAGAGCAACTACAAAATTCTCTTGGCATTCATAGCTCTTTGTACACTTTACTTCCTGTCATGCACTCTTCAATCCAGTGACACAGGCCCCTTGGCTGTTAAACAAACAAGACACTTCATCTCTCAGCTCTGGGCATTCTCTTTAGCTGTCCCCCATTCTTTTAATCCCTTTCCTCCTCTACTCTGACCACCAGCTTCCATGACTTCCTTTACGTCTAAACTAAAATCCCACCTTCTCTAGGAGACCTTCTTCAACCCCTCTTAACTCCAGTGCTGTCCCTCTGCTAATTATTTCCTATTTATCTTGAATTTAGCTTTCTTTGTATATATCTTATCTGCATGTTGTCTCCCTCATTAGATTGTGAGCTCCTTGAGGGAAGGAACCATCTTTCACCTCTTTTTGTATTCCCAGCTCTTAGTACAGTGCCTGCTACTCATAGGGGCTTAATAAATTTTTATTGATTGATTAGGCAAATCACTTAACTTCTGCCTCAGTTTCTTCATGTAAAATGGGGATAGAAATAACGTTTCCCTCCCAGAGTTGCTGTGAGGATAAAATGAGATAATATTTTTAAAGCAGTTTGCAAAACTTAAATCACTTACATGAATGCTATTATTCTCAGACTCAAGAGGGTGGGGTGGAAAACTCTCAGGAGTAAGGACAGATTGCTTTCGTTTTCACTTTTGGAACACAGAAAAAATGATAGTTGTCATTTAAACAAAACTTGACATGCATTTGATCTTCACAACAACCCTTAGAAGGCAAGTCAGCTTCATTTTGAAGCCAAGCAATCTGCGTACTGTGGGGAAGCTAGGTGGCACAGTGGATAAAGTGCTGGGCCTGGAGTCAGGAAGACTCATCTTCCTGAGTTCAAATCAGGCCTCAGATGCTTGACCCTGGGCAAGTCACTAAGCCCTGCTTGCCTCAGTGCCTCATCTGAAAAAATGAGCTGGAGAGGAAATGCCAAACTACTCAAGTATCTTTGCCAAAAAAGCACAAATGGGGTCACAAAAAGTCTGATATGACTGAAAAACAACAATCTGTTCAGTAGACTTGAAATCAAGAAGACCTGAGTTCAAATTTTACCTCGGACATTTACTAGCTGTGAGGCCCTGGATAAGTCATTGAAGTTCTCTGGACCTCAGTTTCCTCATTTGTAAGATGGGTAGGTTGGATTTGTTGATCTCTAAGGTCACTTCTATATCTAAATCCATGGTCTTGTAAATGTTGAAGGTGAAGCAGTTAGTAAGTAATAGCCAGAAGCATGATGAGAGTTCTGATGCAAGGACAAATGTGGGTGGTTGAAGATCTCACATTAAAAAAAAACGTAAGGTTCTGGGACCACACATTGATTTCATATCAAACTTTCATCTTTATTGTATCACAAGTGATTGTGCAAGTTGCTTAATTCCTTGGAGTACAGTCTGCATCCCCGTAGTGTAGCCAATTATGTGTGACCTTTACAACTCCCAAGAAGAGGCTGTGAGTTGGGGGTGGGCTAGTTGGAGAGGGTATAGTGGTAGTTTGTCTCCCTCAACCTTGGCATATATGGCAAGAGCACTGTGAGGCACAGTAACAGAGTGGAAAACTGGGGAGAGAGGGTGGAGGAATATATACTTGCTAAATTTTTATGCCCTGGGTAACAGTCCTATCACCCCACCCTAGTTATGGCTCTTGTGGGCTCAAAAAAAAAAACAAAACAAAAACTCAGGTCTTCTGATTCCTACTCCAGAATTGTTTCCACACTTTCAAACTGCCTCAAAAAAACACCACAAATCATTATCATCACCAAATATGAATAAGATGATTTCTGAAGATGGTCTCTGATATCTATGAGTTTCTATAATTGAGTACCTATTCACAATGAAATTGAAGACAAATTCCCCACTCTCAAAGCACTTACATCAGTTGTACTTACTTACACCAGACTCAAAAATATCATACAAAGTTAGAGCTGGAAGGAGTTGTCAAGTTCAATCCCACTCACTTTCTAACTGAGGAAACAGTCCCATGGAGGGGACATGACACACAATTAGTTAGGGATAGAGCCCAGACTAGAGCTTCTGGAGTCCAGGGCACTCCCACCATATTATGCCAAATATCTGTGAAAAGATATGACAATACAAAGTAGAGTAGGTGAAATGCCAAATAAGGCACAAAAGCAGTGATTGCTAGGGGAAGCTTGGACTTCCTCTCTGCTGAGAGGTGGAACCACATAGTGAAAATCATTTAGTTTTGGAGTCAGGAGACCTGGGTTCAGAATCCTGCCTCCGACATGAACTGGCTGAGTGCTCTTAAGACTCTAAGCCTCACCTTCTGCATCCGGAGACTGGAGATGAAAAGACTTTTACCACCTATCACATAGGGTGATGGAAACCTTTAAAATACCATAGAAAATGGGACTGATGGTTTAAAGGTCTGGGGTTTTTGATAATGTCACTTTCACTAGAAGCTTCTCTGAGGCTTCCCTGAGACAAAATAGGATTGTGCTAGCCACCTAAGCTTGTCTGCTCTCTATTCACATCTGTCACAAGAGTATCTGAAAATGACTCTGCTAGCCTGGGGATAATTTTCAGTGTTGTCTGCATCTCACTCTAATTTACTCTGTTCACTTTGCCATTAGCAACTGAGTTTCTAAATACCACTGGGTTCAATTACTGCTCCGGCAGCAGCAGAACAATCATAGCCGTGGCAGAAGACGCAGGCGGGGCATGTAACAGGTGTTGAGGAGCTGGGTAATGGGAAGAAACATATTGAGGTGGAGATTTCCAGATGGAGACTAACTTCTGAATGGCTAGCCACGGAGGAGCAGGAGGAACCCAGAGTTGGGGGAAGGTGAATTTGGAAAGGTCTGCTCAGACCCCAAGGGAGAAAGGGAAATGGGAAAGCATAGTTGTAAAGATGCTTCACCTGAATAATGACATAAAGAAATAGAGAAAAAGGAAAACACTTCTATCTAAATAAACCAATATTCATTAAGCACCTATATGCCTAGCACAGTACTAGGCACAGTGAATGAAAAGAAAAAAGAATGGAAAAAAATCCCCACCTTCAAGGCATTTACATTTCTGGAAGTAAATTTAGGGAAAAAAGTCTTTATTTTTAGCTTCTCTAGACATATTTAAAAATATTTCTTTAGTTTAAAGCTCTTCTGAAACATTTGCTCTTCAGGACAGTGTGAAGAATAAAGGATAGGCCCTTCCTTCAAAATAGAGTAAGGGTGATAACCAAACTTAACATTTATTTGGATGAGATGATAGTCTCCCCACCCTGAAGTGAATGGTACCATAACCCACCAGAGAACAGTGCCTTCTCTTTGGAAATTCAAAGTTAGGATATTCATCCCTGGAAAGAACTTATAAAGGGATGTTGCCCTGAAAGGAATTGAATGATGACCAACCTGGAATGTTAACTAACCCCAAAGTGTCTTGTAACATATTGTGATATTTTCTTGACCAAGATTCTTATAAACTTTACCTAAAATCTTGGGGCAAGGAGTCATGTTAGACTATGTCACTTTAGACATCTCTCTTTCTCTTCAAGATAGAAATGACCTGGATGTCAATTAATATTAAATTCAACAAATTTGTTTCTGACAGACTTGAGACTAAATCACAGAGTACATTATTAGTATCATTTTTTCCCATTGACACATTCTACAAGAGAATGTACCATGTACACAGAAAAGTAAATCCAAATAATATGCAATGCAATTTCAAGAGGGAGAAAGCACTAACTTACAACTGGAGAGGAAGATTGGGCAAGGAGATGAAACTTGAGTATGTTTTGGAGGAAGCTTAAGATTCTGCGTGGGCAGATGTGAGGAAGCTACATTCTAGATGTGGTGCCCAATCCGTGCAAATGCACAGAGGTGGGAGATCATGTGTGGGAAATGGCCAGTGGGCCAGTTTGACTTGAATGTAGAGTGTGAGAAAGGGAGTCCTATCCAATAAGCCTGGAAAGGTAGGTTGGAACTGTATTGTGGAGAGCTTTGAATATCCCTGAAGATCTGATATTTTACCAGCCCCAGGCTTATTTCCATTTCAGCTGCAGGGCAAAATAACAGATAAAGTTAAGCTAGTATTTTCCAAACTCCAAAAAAGGGAGAAATGAACAATAGGTTGTAGATCTAAAATCTGAAACGAAAATTTTACAATGGTGGTTACTATATAGCATGAGGCAGCTAGGTGGCACAGTGGATAGAGTGTTGGGCCTGGAGTTAGGAAGACTCATCTTCCTGAGTTCAAATCTGGCCTCAGACACTTACTAGCTATGTGATTCTAGGCAAGTCAGTTAACCTTATTTGCTTCAGTTTCCTCATCTGTGAAATGAGCTGGAGAAGGAAATGCCAAACCACTCCAGTATCTTTGCCAAGAAAACCCCAAATGGGGTCATGGAGAATCAGACATGACTGAAAAATGACTCAACAACAACAACAAAATACAGCATGAAGTATACAGGTTAATCTTTTCTGTGTTTTTGTCATATCACCATCTTTAGACCTTGAAGTTTATCGAGGGCAGGGACTATACCATTCATTGTCCATTAATAACATTAGAGCTGTTTTTGGCTTTTCTGTTTCTCTCACCTCCCACGGCCAATCAGTTGTGAAATCTTGTCTGTTCTATCACCACAACATCTCTCACATTTGTATGCTTCTCTCCATTCCCAAATGTACCACCTGAGCCCTGACCCTTATCGTCTCTTCCATAGAGCACTGCAGTAGCCTCCTAATTGGTCTCCCTGCTATGAGCTGTGTCCTCTTCTGCTCTATCGTTGATAGAGCTGCCAAAATAATCTTAAGACCTAGTCATTGCACATTCAAGAATCTTCAGTTGCTCTCTATTACTTCAAGGATAAAATAAAAATTTCTTATCCTGATGATTATGGACCTCCATAATCCACTTTCCTAAACTCACCTCATATGATTCCTTTTCACATGGTCTATATTCTAGCCAAAATGGATTAGTAGCTGTAGTCCCCAAACTTGACATTCTATCTCTTCCTCTTCTTCCTCCTCTTCCTCTTTCTGTTTCCCTGTGTCTCTATCTCCCTCTCTGCCTCAGTTCCTCGTGCTTACTTATGTATACTTATGTTTCCCAGTATAATATAAGTTCTTTGAGCATAGAAATTTTGCGGTATCTTTGTATCTCTAGTGTCTGTTACAGTGTTTTGTGCATAGTAAGTCCTTAATAAATCTTTTTTGAATCAAATTGAGTCAGGCATTGCAGATAGAATGCTAGACCAAAAAGTCAGGGTGCCAATGACTATTCTGTATTTTTTAGCTTTGTGACCTTAAGTCACCCAATTTCTCTGAACCTCAATTTCTTCATCAATAAAATCAGGATAGTAGTACTTGTTCTTTCTACTTCATGCGGTTGTTGAAGGGGACAAATATTTTACAAACTTTAAAAGCTATATCATTGTGAATTATTATTAACAATAATTAATATTATTGATTAATTAATATTACTATTCCCAGCACCAAGTATGATGCCTCAGCTAAGAAATATTTGTTGTTCTGAATTGAATTGATCTGACATTGAAGCTGGCCTACTAATGCAATGGGTTTTGACCTCTTTTCTCTATACTAGTCATTAATGCTACTAGTAATGGGCAGAATTCAGCCCAGGCTTGAGTCTTACTTCTTCTGCTGATTTAAGACCAGAGGAAGCTGTTCCTATTGAAATTGAGAGCAGAGATGACTGAGCTGCTAGCATATATGGCCAGAGAATAAACCACTCCAATTTGGGGGAATCTTAAAAGCTCCATTTTATCCACATATATAGCACTGTGCAGCAGAAAGAATTCTGGATAGAGAGTTAAGGAACCTGGGTTCGAGTCTCATCTCTGTGACCATTCGTTTTGTGTCTTTCTCTGGACCTCAGGCTTCCCATTTGAAATGAGATGGTAAGAGTAGATTCTTTCCAATTCTGATCTTCTGCGATCCTCTGATCCCATCTTCTACAGGAATGATACTATTCCTAATCTCACTAAACTCTAGTGCCTTCCTTCTCTTGATTATCTCCAATTTATCGTATATATGTATATATATATACATATATATCATTTGCTTGTATATAATAGTTTGATATATATGTATATATATATATATATATAATTTTTGTATTTATTCTGTTTGTATATGGTTGTCTTCAGACCGTGAGCTCCTTGAGAATAGGAACTGAATTTTGCCATTTTACTTTATTTTATTTTTTGCCTTTCTTTGTATCTCCATCATTTAGCACAGTGCCTGGCATATAGTGGGTGCTTAATAAATACTTGTTGATTGACTGACTGCTCCATGTTCTGATGAGACTAAATACCTATGCTTTTCCCCCAGAACACTGAGCAGGCTCCAATGCCAACTGGAGCTTTGCCCTGGTTGGCTATGAGAAAAAGGGAATGTGGCACAGGAAGAGAGCATTTCTCGCCTCATCAGTTAGAGCTGAAAATAATGAAAATCAAGACAGAGAAACTAATATGTGAATCACTAGATGAAAGTAAAGGGGTCTACTCAGTTGCCAGGTCTTGAAAATTCATCCTTCAAAATGTTTTTCCTTCCTGTGCTTTCTATTACTATGACAATACCCTGCTTTAGGCCTCTATCACTATTGTTAGATTATTTCAGTGGTCTCTTAACTGAACCTCCTGTTTCTAGATTTAGTCCATCCTTTGCACCATAGTCAGTTTAATCTTTCTGAAACTACACTTCTATTAGGTAATTCCTCTACTCAAAAAACTTTGATGCCTCCCTATTCCCTTATCTTGACTTTCAACATCCTCCACAATTTGGCTTCAAATTACCTTTCTTGTCACATCTCCATTGCTCCCTAATATAACTGGTCTACTACTATCTTAATCCTTGGCCTCAAATACACTGACTTAAATTCATTGTCCCCCAAATGCATCTTACTTCCTTTCTCTGTAACTTTGTCCATGGTCTGCCCTCTGTCTAGCATATTTCTTCTCATCTGCCCTTCCTCTTCTATCCAAATGCAATATTTCCTTTTGGCCCATCCTTAATTTTTATCTCCTCCATGGAATCTTCTCTAGCTACCCCAGTCCAGAAGGTTTTCTCTGATCTCTGAGCTCATCTAAATTGAATGTCTGTATCAGCCATTTTATTACTTGATATAGGTAGCAGCTTGACAAAATGGACAGAATATTGGCTCTGGGGTCATAACACCAAACCTTTAGCTTTGCTATCTGATACTTCACAACCCCTTGGCCTCACTTTCCTCATTTGTTGGGTGGGAGAGCTGGACTAAATCACCTCAAAGGTCACTCTGGTTGTAAGCAGTAGCAGGTCTACCAATGTCTTCTGCTTCCAAACCTAAGGCAATGTCCACAGAAATGTCATAGGCAGCTTGGTGCTGGGGCCTCTAAAGTTCTCTGGCACTCCATCAGAAGCTACACTGGGATACATGCTATACCCAATACTAGCTGCTTCTACCTCTGGGCCACAGCCAGTGACTTCAGCCCACAGAGCTGGAAAGATCCTGACGCTTTGATGCTCTCTGCTGGAATGAGAGAGTCTCCCACATGGTCAGGCAGCTGCTCTCCAGAACACTACTGATCCCTAGGTCCAGAGGAGAGCAGAGAAATCAACCAAAGAGAGGGGTGCTGGGACCTTAAATTAAGGGGAAGAAGGTAATTTTTAACCCGTAATCCTCTTTGTGAAGTTGAATCAGTATTATTGTGTCTCAGTAAGGAATTCGGATTTTCCCAAGAAGAAAAAAGACTGAGCTCCCCAGTGAAAGGTATTGGGCTTCTTCATGACCTGGGCAACATGTGTTTTCAGTGAAGGGATGGGAAGAAGAGAAGAACTCTTCCCTTCTCCTCTTTCCCTGATCCCAGGGAGCAATTGGCTCACCTGATATCTCTGTAGTCTCCAACTACCCTACTCAGTGACCTGTATTTTACCCACATTGTTAATGATATTTATTCAGTCAATTAACTATTTTTATTGAAAAGTGCTTTGAGGAATCTGGGAATAGAGGATTTAGAACTTGGCATTTTTGGTCCCAGAACTCAAGAAGATACACATTTCTTTCACATTAAATACTTGATGAACTGTGGGCCTGTGGTGATAGTCTCTTTCACCTCTTTCTTTTTAGTAAACATTACTTGGGAAAGGCTCTTGTGTGGACAAGCAGAAATTTAGGGTAGGAGGATCATAGTTTTGCCCAAGGGCCCAGTGAGCCACCTTCAGCCTCTATGACTGCTTCTAGGTCTTTTCTCCTCCTAGTAGTCAGATACTGACCCTTGAGAGCAGAAGTCTTTGCTGGCATTGCACCACAGAGGAGCCAGTAGGAAGGACCAATAAATAAAACAACAAGTATACTTCCACTCCTCCTAATCTCCATCCTAGGTCAGTAGGAAAATGCACTAATACTCTTGTGGGGGCTGTAAGCCTCTTTTTCAGAGGTTTTCCTTCTTCTCCTTCACTGTTACCAGCTTTCAATAAACCCTAGAAGGAACTGAGATCCCTCCATCTCTGGTCTGGGTACCAGGAAGTCCTCCCTCCCCATCCCAAATCAGAGTTGGGGTTAAAAAACTTCAGTAGAGGCCAGTTCTGACCACTCAAGTGTCACTTAGGACATAGAACTAGGCATGAATTGGCCAGGGTGGGAAGAGGCTAAAACAATCTAAGATCCAGCCCCCAAGAAAACCACCATTGGAAGAGATAGAGTTAGAAAATAAATAAGGAAAATTGGCGGGGGGAGAGATTACTAAAGATTTCAGGAAGAAGAAAACTCAAAGACTTTGAACAAAAGCCGATAAAGCAACAGGGAAAACATTAACAATAAAAGGAAATAAGGCTTCTACACCTAGGAAGCAAATTTAGGCATCTATAAATAAATACTGAAAAACAAAGGAAAATAACCTAACACTTGATGAAGAGGTCATGATGCAGGCCCTGCCTGAATGAATTCAACTCAAATTTTCTTCCAGCCAGAGAAAAAGTTTATTACAGATAAATCATATAGGCTTTTAAGGAATCTGAACATTAGTAATGCCAGTAGGGATGAGCAGACATGAGGAAGTCTCAGCCTTTTGGGCATGAGAAAGTCTCAGTGTTTGAATGGGGGCCAGGGTGGATCTTATATACACTAAAGTAACTTGGGTGGCCAGAGGAGGGGGCTGGGAAAAGGGTCTAGGTGAGAATTCTGATTGGAGGGTCTGAGAGATTGAATAGATAATGGGAATAGATAATGAAGGGAACTGGAAGGAAGAAGTTTGAAAGGATCCGAAGGTGGGGCTAGGGCTTTCAAAGCAAGATAAGGGGAGTTGATAAGGGTCCAGAGATCAGAGTAAAAAAAGTTTAAGGGTTTTCTGGGGCCCACAGACTGACGGGAACCAAATTCCTTCTGGCCAAAGGGGCAAAGATCTTGGCTTCTGAAACTGAATGATGGGCCCGTACCACATCACTTGATAAGATGGAGGATCCTGTAGAAGTTGAGAACATGGAAGAAAAACAAGATGCTGTTCTTGAGTGGTTCAAAAGAGAGATGAGAATTATGGAAACAGAATTCATGGATTGTACAGTAAAAATAATAGATAGAATAGAAAAAAAAACCTCACCTAAGAAACAAACAAGAGAACATTAGATTGGAAATGCAAATATGCAGAAATGAAGGACAATCTAGAAGAATAGAAGCAAACAACAATAACATGAAAAGAAAATGTTCTCACTATGTAAGCAAAACATACTAATCTCGAAGGGAAGATACATAGAGATAAACTCAAGATCATAGGTGTCCCAGGAAAACAAGATAGGACAAAAGAAAACTTTAATACTCTAATGCAGGAAATAATAGAAGAGAACAGCCCAGAATTTCTGAAGGTAGAAAATGAAATTCTAATAGAAAGAATTCACAGGTCACTTCCAGAAAAAAGCCCAAGACTGCAAACTCCAAGATTCATAATGGTTAGATTTAACAATTCAATCCAGAAACAAGTTTTTAAATCAATCAAGAGAAAGACCTTCAAAAACAAAGGAAAATAAATTCAAATAACCCAAGACTATTTTGCATCCATCAGAAAACCTACGAATGAATGCAAAAATGTTTTCTAAAAGGGCGCAGGATGTAGCCCTGGGTGACTTGCCCTGCAAATATGAACTTCACCTACAGGAAAAAAAGATGGATGTTCAATAGTAAAGAAGAGTTTGAAACATTTTTTTAGAAAGAAAACCAGGATTGAAGGGATTCTTTACTTCTTGAATACTCCAAACAATAGAAATGCAGGAGGATTGAATACATTCAACACCCAAGGACAGCAACAGCAACAGCAACAAGGTGATAGCAGAAAGACAGTAAGAGACTTCTTTCTAAATGTACATGAAGAGACTGGGGGCCGCGGCGGGAGAGGGGGGGTGTGTGGAGAATGGGGTGGGAGGAGTGAAGGCTCAGGTCTGGTAGAGGTAACAGTGAAGAGGTGGGCATGAGGCATAATGAATAGAATCCGAGAATATCCTACTTATAGGTGACTCAATGACTGGGACTACATTACAACATATAAAGGTCTGTAAAGAGTGGGGGGAGCTGAAGGATAGAAGAATATGTGTTGTGCCGGGGGCAGATCAAAGACAAGAAATGAGGGGAAGGTGACCTCTGTGGTCTCAGAAAGAGAACAGCCTAGAAGGGAGTGGGAGAGGAGGAGGGGTAAAGGATTGAAAACTGGAGGGGAAGGATGGAGGCTTTGGTTTTGTGGCGGGAAGGGGTTCTACTGACAAATGCTCCTACGAGTGAAGAGAGATGATCTGTGAAGGGAGATGGGGACTTTTTGCTGGGTGTGGCAGGGAGGATTTGGTGATTGGAAAGTCTACACATTCGACCTTGGGAGAGGGGAGTTAGAACTCCTGTGGCAAACAGCACCTAAGGGAGAGGGAGAGCATGGATCTGTTGAAAATTATGTTGACTCAGCATCCCATTTTTCCTAGGCCTGCTTATCAATCAGTTTTGGGGGAGGCTCTGGTAGGGATGGAGATACCAAGTCTGTAGCTTTTTGTATCATCTGCTCTTCATCACCTGCCTCTACCTGCAAATTGACATGTTCTTGCTACCTTGGGGAGGAACTGAGATTCAAGGTCCCCACCCCTTTTGCTGAGGTGGACCTATCTGGATTGTCTTAAAGTTATCTATAAAAGCAGTCCCCACCGTGAACCCATTGCTGATCTCCAGTTATTAACCCATCCATGTGTTGGTACCTTGACATATTTATAATAAACTCCTTTTAATTCTTGACAAAAAGAAAAGAAAAGAAAGAAAAACCAGTAGAGAATGAAGAGAAAATAATACATATATATATATATATACCTCTCTCTTTCTCATTATAGATATATGTATATATCTACTCATAATTACTAAGCTATGGTACATATACATATATATATGTATATACACATATGTGGTGGAAAGCTAGGTGGCACAGTGGTTAGAGCATTGGGCTTGGAATCAGGATGACTTGAGTCCACATCTGGCCTCAGACACTTACTAGCTGTGTGACCCTGAGCAAGTCACTTAACCCTGTTTGCCTTGGTTTTCTCATCTGTAAAAAGAGCTGGAGAAGGAAATGTCAAACCATTCCAATATCTTTGCCAAGAAAATCCTAAATGGAGTCATGAAGAGTTGGGCATGACAACATACATATGTGATACAAAAGTTTAAGACTGTTAGAACTACATAATACAATACTATTGTACTACTACAATTTTATTATTGTTGTATGCATATGTATATAGATTTTACACAGGCTTTTAAGACTGTAAGATTTACAAAGGTATAAAGAATGGTACAGTAGAAAGATCAGTGATTGCAGTCAGAGAACCTGGGTTCAAGTCTTGCCTTCAATGCTGTTTGTAACTTGGGTAAGTCACAACCTCTCTGGGCCTCAGTTTCCTCATCTATAAGAATAAGCAGTTGAGTTAGATGACTTCTTAGATTCCTTCTAGTTTTACTGTGCTAATATAATCCTGTGACCTCAGCAAATCATTCTGTTAACTTTCCTTAGGGATTTTTAATCTTTCCCAATCCAGTTCTCAGTCCTTTTCAGGGGTCAAGGTCTTTCTTGGCCTTGGAGAAGAATATATATTCCTAGCCGGTAAGCTCAGCTTCTTCACCTCTGTTTAACCTCTGGGCCCAGAGCTTACCCTCCACACAAGGTTGTTCATTCCTGGTCCAGAACCTCCAATTAAGTTCTATCTTCTAGCCTGAAGGCATCAGCTCTTAGCCAATTTACAAGGCTAGACAAGGTCACCAATGACAATGGCAACCAATGAAGACTTCCTAAATTCACAAGCTGATGACTCATGTGCCTCCAGGGAAATGGCCATCCATCATCACACATGGTTAAAATATAGGGTAACAAACTCAAATGATTTCACCCACAACATGGGAGGGGTAATTTAATAATAAATTATCATAAGAGATTGGAGCAGGCAGGTGGAGTGTATAGTGTCAGACCTGGAATCAGGAAGGCTCACCTTCTGAAGTTCAAATCTGGCCTCAAACACTTACTAGCTGTGTGACCATGGACGATTACTTAACTCTCTTTGCCTCAGTTTCCTCATCTGTTAAATGTGCTAGAGAAGGAAATGTCAAACCACTCCAGTATCTTTGCCAAGAAAACTACAAATGGGGTCGCGAAGAGTCAGACATGACTGAAAAACAGCTGAACAACTAACATAAGAGATTAGGAGCCTTACTTTTTGTTCTTAGAGCTGGGCACCTAAAGGAGGGGAGAAGAGAGGGAGGAGGAAGACATCTTTTTCAATAAACTATTTCTTCTTTTCACATCTTCATATATCTCTTACTCTAATTTTGAAGTTGTTTTAAAGAAATTCTTTAAACATTTTAATTAAAAAAAAAATAGCTTACATTAGCTTCACTAGCCCTCCAGAGTGCCATGAAGCTCACCTCCACATTTCCCAGGCTTCCTCTCTTCTCAAGAGGGATTTTAATAAGTCTCTGGGTGCATTCATATTTCATTTCTTTTTAAAAAATGTTATTTATTTTTAATTTATGAAATAAAACAAGCATTTCCATAACATAGTGAATAATAAAAAGATAATTATCCATGAAACTGCAAATCTATTTTGTACAACTTGCTATTCCTTTATATAATAAATTTATCATGTAAATTTCTTTTTTTCCTATTTTTCCTTCCTCCTCTCTTTCACCCCCTCTCCCTCACCATAACTACCATTAGACACAAATATGTACATATATGTAAGATCTTTCTATATATAAACTTCTATTTATCATTTCTTTCTCTGGGTGCAGATAACGTCTTCCTTCCTATGTCCTTTGTAGTTAATTTGGGTATTTATAATAATCAAAGTGACTTAGTCACTCAAAGTTGTTCTTAAAACAATATTGCTGTTACTGTATACAGCGTTGTCTTGGTTCTGCTCATTTTGCTCTTCATTATTTTATGCAAGTCTATCCATGTTTTTCTAAAATCATGGAGCTCATCATTTCTTATAGTACAGTAGTATTTCATCACAATCATATACCACAACTTGTTCAGTCGTTTCCTAATTGATGGGCATCCTTCATTGTTTGGGCCCTGATTGGCTCAGAGTGAATGTAAATAGCAATTGTTTCTGTTTTGGCTAAAAACCCTGAAGGTCTTCCCCTCCCAGATTTTTTTTTTTTGACTAGGTAAAAGAGGCCATTCTCAGCCTCCTTTCTTACCTAGCCTTAATCACTGAATCAGCATTGCCTCAGTCAAACTGAGACCTGCTAAAGAACTTAATTTAAAAAGGCCAAGGTCTCCCAATGCATTCAGGGTCATCTTCAGTTATCCTGACATATGTCTTGCCACTGGACCCAGATGGCTCTGGAGGAGAAAGTGAGGCTGGTGACTTTGCACAACCTCGCTCACTTAAATCTAATTCACTTGCATGTCATGGCATCACCTCCCTGATGTCATGGTCCTCTTTGAGAACAAAGGACAAATAACAATAACAACAACAATTCTTTGCCAACACAAAGAGATTGGCTATAAATATTTTAGAACATATAGGTTCTTTTCCTTTTTCTCTAATCATCTTTGTAAATGGATCTAGTAGTGGTGTTACTGAGTAAAAGGATATAGGCAGTTTAATAACTCTTTGGGCATAATTCCAAATCTTTTTCCAAAATGGTTGGATCAGTTCACAGTTCCACCAATAATAAATTAGCGTCCCAATTTTTCCACACCCCCTCCAACATTTGTCTCTTTCTCTTTCAATCATTTTAGACAATATGATAGGTGTAAAATATCTCAAGATTGTTTTGATTTGCATTTCTCTAATCAATAGTGATTTAGAGCATTTTTTCATATGACTACAAATTGTTTTGATTTCTTCATTGGAAAACCTCCTGTTCATATCCTTTGACCATTTATCAATTGGGAAATGACTTGTATTCTTAAGATTTGACAAAGTTCTTTATATATTTGAGATATGAGACCTTATATGAAAAACTGTCTATAAAAATTTCCCCCAATTTTCTGATTTCTTTCTGATCTTGGCTACATTTGTTTTATTTGTACAAAACCTTTTTAATTTAGTGTAATCAAAATTACGCATTTTATACCTTACTCTGTTCTCTATCTCTTGTTTAGTCATAAATTGCCTATCTATAAGTCTGATAAGTAATATGTTCCATGTTTTTTCAAATTTTCTTGTAATCTCTCTCTTTATATCTAGGCCATATATCCATTCTGACTTTATCTTGGTAAATGATATAAGATATTGATCTATGCCTAATTTCTGCCATACTGTTTTCCAGTTTTCCCAAAATTTTTTTTAACAAATAATGAATTCTTATCCCCAAAGCTTAAGTCTTTATACTTGTCAAATATAAGGTTACTATATTTATTTGCTGCTGTAAATTATATGTCTACTCTGTTCCATTGATATACTTTTCTATTTCTTATCCAGTACCAGATAGTTTTGATAATGACTGCCTTATAATAGTTTAAGACCTGGTACTGCTAACCCTCTTTTCTTTACATTTTTTTTTTCATTAGTTCCTTTGATATTCTTGATTTTTTGTTCTTCCAAATAAATTTTGTTATTTTTTTCTAATTCGGTAAAAATGTTTTTGGTAATTTAATTGGGATGGCATTGAATATATAAATTAAATAAAACTGTCATTTTTATTATACATGAACAATTGATATTTCACCAATTATTTAAATCTGATTTTATTTGTATAAAAAGTTTTGCATGCTTTTGATTATATAGTTCCTAGGTTTGTTTTGGCAGGTGTACTTGCAGGCATTTTATGCTATCTTGAGTTATTTTAAATGGGATATCTCTTACCATCTCTTCTTCCAGGGTTTTGTTTGTAGCATATAGGAATACTAATGATTTACTTTAGATAATCCTGCTACTTTGCTAAAATTGTTAATTGTTTCAACTAACTTTTTAGTTTAGTCTTTGGGATTTTCTAAGTATATCATCATATAATCTGCTATTCTGATTCCTTCTATTTCTTTTTCTTTTCTTATTGCTATTGCTAAGATTTCCAATACAATATTGAATAATATCAGTGACAGTGGGCACCCTTATTCACACCTGATCTTACTAAGAAGGCTCCTAGTTTATCCCCATTATAAGTAATGCTTGCTGATGGTTTCAGATAAATGCTTTTTATCAATTTAAGGAAAAATCCATTTATATCATGGATGAGAAACCTGTGGCCTCGAGGCCACACGTAGCCCTCTAGGTCCTCAAGTGCGGCTATTTGACTGAACAAACTTCAAACTTCAGTCAAACAGCCACACTTGAGGACCTAGAGGGCCACGTGTGGCCTTGAGGCCACAGGTTCCCCATCCCTGATTTATACCTATACTTTCAAGTGTTCTTTAATAGAAATGAGTATTGCACTTAATTAAAAGCTTTTTCGGCGTCTATTGATGAAGTCATGATTTTTTAAAAACTTTTATTATTGACATAATCAATTATGTTAATAGTTTTCTTTATGTTAAACCAACCTTGCATTCCTGGTATAAATCACACTCCATCATAATGTGTAATCTTCGTAATATATTGTTGTAATCTTTTAGCTAGTATTTTATTTAGGATTTTTGCGTCCATATTCATTAATAAAATTGATCTAAAATTTTGCAGATAAAGGGAGCGAGGCTCAGAGACTAGGCCAGGGTCACACACGCCACACAGTGACTAAATGTTGGAACCAGAATCTTAATCCAGGTCTCTAGTAACTGTCGGTTCAGCACTCTATGTGTTTCAGAATGCCACCCCAAGGTAAGACCAATCTGGTCTCAGGAGAAAAAAGCTTATCAAGTTAGAGTACGCATGTGGTTATGATCAGGTTAAGTCTGGCCCAATGAGGAGGCATGAACTGAGAGGTACCAAAGAGGCTTTGGTAAAAAATGGGAGAATTGGATTAGATGATCTCTAAGACCCCTTCCTGACCTGAATCCTCTAAGCCCATGTTTCCTTAAAACACCTAGCACTTGGCTTTCAGGAGTTCCTCCTCTAGGTTAAAGTACTACAGAAACTACAGACCCCTGCACAAAGCACAGTTATCAGCTGGGAAGGAGAATGGCCCTCTTGAACACTTGCAGAAACTTAGCCACTCTCCACTGTCTCATTTCATCTTTACATCAGTCCTGAGACAGAGGCAGGCATCTTATATTTGAAGCAATTAGAGCTTTAAGAGGCCAGATGACATGCCCAGGGAAAACCTACTTTAGTGGGGATGAGACCTCAGCTCTTCTGGCTTTAAGTTCTGAGGTTTCCTGTTCTGCTACTTTTGCCAGCCAAGAATACCTAGCCACAGATTAGTTAAACGGCCTGACACATTGTATGTGTTATAACAAGCTCGTACTGGTGAGGGTCAAAGCTTTCCTAGTCTTTTTCATTGTCACCAGGGCAGAACAATATCCAGTTCAGCCCTGGCAGGTAGATGTAACACCTCTAAACTAGCCAAGTAATAGGAAGCCAGCCCAGAAATGTACCTGGCAGATACATAGCTATCCTCTTTGGTACATCCTTGTCAGCCAAGGCCAGAGTATTCAAGTACATGAGGCTGCATGTGTCATTTCAGATAGTATGGGCTAACGGTCATTAAATTTACAATTTGTAGAGTTTTTTTGAATGGAAATGGGGTGTCACAAAGTATGTGAAGAGCTGGAACTGAACAGAATCTATCCCAAAATAGAATATCGGTTTTCCTAGAATGTTTCTTATCGACTATTCAGTAGTTCAGCCTTATCCTGAGGATTTCCGAAAACTCCTACTACAACCAGAGACCTCAACCAGGATAGACACTGAAAAATAACACTTTTGCCTCAAAGACTCCCAGAATCAAGTTTAGAGTTGAGAAGGATAAGACTCAGGTCTGGAAACCTCCCCCCTGCAAAGTCTCTAGAAAAATCAACTTGTTATTTTTTGTTTCCATTTGGAAACATCCACCCAAAAGCATTTGGAAGCAGATGGTGGTATGGTGTGTTAGACAATAATTGGGTTTTGAAATCCTTCCTCTCATTCTAACAGGGGGATCAGAGAGGATGCAAACTGTTCCATGGGACAAACGCAGAGGACATTTTCTTTGATAACAGGTGAGCCGCTCTGAAGCCCTGGCCCCAGCAAGCCCTGCTTGGGCTTTAAATAAGCTCTGTGTCTGAGCCTAGAGCCAAATCTGGCCCTGAACATACAGGATAATAAGATTTAGAAAACCAAAGGGCTTCTTCTGGCCCTTTGAAGATGCTCAGACTGAACTTAAATGTCAGTAGATCTCCGTGCCCCAGAGAGCTAGAGAAGCCTGCCAAAGGCGGGTAAGTTTTCACACAAACTATTACACATCATTAGCCAGGAAGAGTGAAAAGACTCATCCACTCCCTGTGATTTTCACCCGCTGTTCCTTGCAAGGTGAAGCCTCCTGTAAAGAGCCATTTCCATGCAAGGCAGCCTTTGATATCACTAAAAGTGCCCAGATTATTTCCAGGGGACAATGCCACCTTCTAAGAGTGTGTATGTGTTTATGTGTTTCTGGATGTATGTCTCTGTGTGTCTATATCTGTGTCTGTGTATGCCTAGGTATGTCTTTGTGTGGGTCTGTGTATATGTGTATATGTGACTGCGTATTTGTTTTTTTATCTGTGTGTCTTCTTGCATGTCTGCGTCTATCTGTGCATATATATATGTATCTCTCTTTGAGTGTGTCTGTGTGTGCATGTATCTGTGTCTGTGTGTGTCTAGGTGTGTCTCTGTGTGGGTCTCTGGGTGTGTGAGTGTCTGTGTAAGTGTGTATATGTGTGTGCCTGTGTATTTGTTTTTTTATCTGTGTGTGTCTATCTCTCTGTGTGTCTGTGTTTCCCTATGTGTGTCTGTGTGTGTCTATATGTGTATCTCTCTTTGAACGTGTTTGTGTGTGTCTGTGTGTGCATGTGTACGTATATATGTGTCTGTGTGTATGTGTCTATGTATATGTGTCCAAGTTTGTGTCTGTGGGTGCATGTCTCTGGGGGTCTGCATGTGTCTATGAGTGTATGGTCTCTTGACTCAGTATAGGCAGCAAAGGGACTGGCACCTTTTCTGAGAATATCTCTCACTGTATTCTATGAGACATGCTGCTCCTATGCCAGAGTGAAGCATGCCGGATTTAGAATCAGAGCACCTTGCTTTAGATCCTAACTCTGCTCCTTACTGTCTGTGAAACCTTGAATAAGTAACTTAACCTTCTGGACTCAACCTCAGTTCCCCATCTGTAAAATGAGGTGTTTGGATTCAATGAGCTCTCCTAAGTTCCCTTTTCCCTAAATCTATGATCCCATGATCCTCCAGATGCGAGAATACTCTTTCAGGATCTCTATTTCCAGCCCATCTTTTGCCATTTGTGGATATTTGCCTCACAATTCTTTCTGGAATGGGGTGCAATGAACTATGCAGCTCTGTCTAACAGACTCTCCCTGTTCAGGAAGGGGCATTTCTTTGTGGGGTACCCCTACAATATGGCTTCAGTTGCCTGTTCTCCAGAGAAAGCAATACCTGACATGTTAAATAGGGCTGAAAGGTTTACAAAGACATCTCATTTGACCCTCACAAACACTAGGTGAGGCATGCACTAAAGATATTAGATCCATTTGATAGATAAGGAAAACTAAGGCTCCACTAGATTAAGTGACCTGCTCATCATCCTATAGTTACAGGCAGGATTGAAAACCTGATGTTTTTGAGGCCAACTCCAATGTTCTTCCTACTGTACCCCTCTGGCTTTCTAGTTAGGCTGTCCAAACATACATTCAGACTTGGATGAACTAAGCTTCACTATGCCTAAATAGGAGGTTCTTCAGTCAATTTCCCATTGCTCCTTGTAAACTTATGCTGCCTAGCCAATGAGGAGTTTCTCTGGAGAGAAATGTGCCCCCAGGTTAATGGCCTTTCCCTCTTTCTCTTCTCTGGCAGTACGTCATATTGTCCACTACTTTACAACACACATATGCATGTGCAGAACACACACACACACACACACACACACACACACACACACACACACACATACTCAATTTAATTGCACACTGAGGTTTTCCTACAGCATAATAGAATCTTGAGGTCTCTGGTCACCAACCACTGCATAGACTAGTGAACAGCTATGACTGAGTAGCTGAAAAGTCTATATAGACCAGCAATCAATCTATTTCCTTCCATCCTCTCTTATCTGTCTCTGTCTCTGACTCCCTGTGTCTGTCTCAGCTTCTATCTCTATGTCTCTGTGTCTCTATATCAGTCTTTATTCATAATTTCTCCCCTTTCATTCATTGGTAGCCTCCTCTAGCTCTAGTCTTTGGGGATGTCCTTTCTTGCTTATCCACCTTACTTTTATTTTCTCATTTGTAGAATGATCTATTTCCCTAAACTGTCTTGTGGTCCTGAAGAAATGAGATCTTTTCCTATCTGGCTCCCAGGTTCATCTCCTCAGCTTCGGGTTGAAACTGCTCCCCTTAGGGTTCTATGAACTGCAACTCAGACAGAAAAGAGGGGAATGAGCATTTCAATAGAACCTACCATTTGGCAGGCACTGTGCTAGGTGCTTTACAAATGTTATCTCATTTGATCCATGCAACCTTGTAAACTAAATGATATTATTATCCCCATTTTACAGTTGTGGCAGAGGTTAAGTGATTTGCCCAGGATCACATAACTACTGCTGAATTCAGGTTTTCTTGATGCTAGACCCAGTGCTCTCTACTTTATCACCTAGCTGCCTCATCTACATGAGCACATGAGTCCAACAAGAGATTGACCTGCACTCATTTCTTAGCTAATGCTTCAATGTTAGGAAGTGATGTAGTATAGACAATTGGTCACTGGACTTGAAGCCAGAAAGATCTGAGTTCAAACCCTATATTAGATAGTTATTAGCCTTGTGGCCTGGGCAAATCACTTTAACTTTTCTGTGCCTTATATGTAAAATGAGGGAATGGTAATAAATAGCTTCTAAGTTCCCCTTCAACTCTAAATCTATGACCCTATGGGGAAAAATAGGTATAGACCGGAGGTTTCCAACTTATTTGGCCTACTGCCTCCTTTAAAAAAAAATTACTCAGTGCCCCTCTGGAAATCTTTCTTTAAACCTTTACCTTTTTTATTAAATTTGTGTCATTTAAAAAAATGAAGTATTTTAAAAAATGATGGATCTAAAATTTAATTATTTATCGTAAATTTGTTTTTTTTCCTGCATTGAAATTTTTATGATGCAATATTGCATCATGTAATTGTATCATATTGTCTTATAAACAAGTCATTACATACACATATTCCTGCCGATGCATGCTGTACTTCCCAACAACGTGTGGCACAGTCACCTGCCTGTTAAGACCAGTTGGCAGATTTGACCACTGATTGATTATAATGTGTATTTTGTGTGTTTATTTGGAAAATAATGTAATCACTATGACTTTAACTCTGTTACACAACAGATGAAACATGAAACAGATGAAACAGTTTTTCAAAATTATCTTCTCTTCTTTCCTTATGCTTCCACTGTCCCCTTATTTTTATTCAATACCCCTACTTGTATGTACCTGAGTCTACTACGGCACCCCGCTCCCATCACTCCAGCACCCCTACGGGGGGCAGTATCACCCTCTTTGGGAACCTATGGTAGACCAGTGATGAGGACCTCCAGTAATATAAGGAGACTAGTTGTTGACATTTATATAGTGCTTAAAACTTATAAAATAGTTTCTATACATTCATTTCATTTAAATAGTCTTTGAATAGCCCTCTTAGGTAAGTGCTACAGCTATTATTACACCCATTTTACTGGTGAGAAAAATCAAATTTCAGAGAAGTTAAGTGACTTGTCCATGGTTTGGTAAGTTTAATAAATGAAGGAGGAAAGACTCAGACTCAGGTCCTGTTTAACTCTCAGTTCAACAACGTTCCTTCCATTATAACATCCTGCCTCATGAGAAGAGAACAAATCAAGCCCAGGGAAACATGAAAGGAGAAAGGATTAAGGGGGCAACCGGAAGGATTGATGCCAGGCCTCAAGGCCAGGGTGATCTGAAAGTTACTGTGAGAGAAAGAAAGGCACAAAGAAGACACACTAAGGCTGGCTCAGTAGATGAACAGCAGGAAAGGTCAACAGGCTGCCTCTAATCCAAATGGATCTAATGAATTTATTGCACTGTACAAACAGGCTAGCATGGGCACCTACCGCTTATAGGCCAGTGATCATTAGCGTACTGTCAATTACAAGCCAAAGTAAGGTAAGAGACCATAAATGCCATATGCAGTAGTAGTGAGAGGCAATATAGCATAATGGAAAGATTGTTGGAATTGGAATGAGGAAAAAAGTGGGTTTGAATCTCATATTCAAAACTTAGTGTCTGTGCTAGTTATTCAACCCCTGAGACTGAGACTCAGCTTCCTCATTTGTAAAATAGCTCCTGACCAGACATGGTGGCTCACATCCCTAATCCTAGCTACTGGGGAAGATTGAGGCAGATCTCACGAGCTCAGGAGTTCCGAGCCATAGTGGAATAAGTTGATATGGTGGCTATATGAAGTCCAGCATCAATATGGTGAGCCACTGGGAGGGAGAGCCACCAGGTTGCCTACAGAGGAGTATACTGTCACTGGAAGCAGAGCTGGTTCAGTCTCCTGTACTGATCAGCAGTGGGATCAAGCCATGAGTAGCATCTATGCTTCTAGCCTGGGTAAGATAGGGAGACCAAGTCTTAAAAAAAATCATCACATCTAAGAGTCCACCATCACCTGATTCAACAAGTTCTACTTGATTGTTAGGAAATTGTTCTTCACACAAAACCTAAATTTAATCCTCTGGAACTTAAGCATGTTATTTATTTTTTTCCCTCTAAGGCCAAGTGGACTTATACGACATCTTTCTTTTATATGACATCGTTCTTCAAACACTTGAAGAGAGTAATCACGCCTTTTAATTTCTCTTATCCCAGCCTACAGTTCTTTAAACTGAACACGGTATCCTATTGATCACCCAGGTTTGCAACCTTAGATGTCTTGACCCTTAATATCCATGTGGCCACGTGTTGTGGTTTGTCTGCTTTCATAACATCTCTTGTATATATCCTCTTCTGTCCTCCAACACTGCCATCTGAGGTCCAGGCCCTCATCACAGAATGGCTGGACTTGTGCAATAGCCTTCTGGTTGGCCTCTCTCATTCAGATCTTTTCCCATTCCAGTCCATCCTTCACTTAGATGTCAAATTGATCCTCCTCAAACTCAAGTCTGACCATATCATCACCTCCCCTCCCCAAGTCCATAAACATCAATGGCTCCCTATTATCTTCAGAATCAAATATAAAATTCTCTTTTTGGCTTTCAAAACCCTTCTACCTTTCCAGTCATCTTATACCTTACTCCCCCACACTTACCCTGCAATATAGTGACACTGGCCTCCTTACTGCCCCTCAAACAGGAAATGCCATCTCCTGACTCTGGACATTTTCATTAGCTGTCCTCAATGCCTGGAATGATCTCCCTCCTCATCTCTGATTCCTGGCTTTCTTCTAGTTTCAGCTAAATTCCACCTTCTAGAAGTCTTTTCCAATACTTAATCTTGTGCCTTCCTCTGAGATGTCTCCCAATTTCCTGTATATACATATCTTATTTTTGCCTAGTTGTTTGTATATTGTCTTAGATTAGATTGTAAGCTCCTTGAGGGGCAGGGATTTATTTATTTATTTTCTTTGCCTTTAAATTCCCAGTGCTTTAGTATGTAGTAGGTGCTTAATAAACACTAGCTGACTGCCTGGTTGACTGGTATGTTCTCCATTCCTTTCATTGTCCTGGGTGCTGTCTTCTAAACTTGCATTGGCTTGTCTTTGCCTTTCCCAAAATGCACCAGCCAGAATTCAACACTATCCTCCAGGTGTGATCTGATGAGAGCAAAGGACAGTGGTACTATAACGTCATTTGTTCTGAAGATATGTCTCTTTAAATGGAGCCAAGGAGAACATTCACTTTTGGGGCTGTCATGTCACACAGTTGACTCAGATAGAGCCAGCAGTTTACTAAAACTACTAAATCTTTTTTTTTTTTTAAACAGGAACTGTTGTCTGGCAAGGCCTCTGTCATCTCAGGATTGCGAAGTTGACTTTTTTGAACTTAGATGTAATACTTTACATGTCTCCATTAAATTTCATCTTACTTGACTTGGCCCATCATTCTAGCCTGTTGAAATGTTTTTAGATCATGACTGTCAGCCAGAGAGTTAGCTGTCCCTGTTGGCTTTATGTCACCTGCAAACTTGACAAGTATACCTTCTAAGGTTTCCTCCAAATCACAGATAAAAATGTGAAAAAGGAGATTATGATATCTATAGGGCTTGCCTCACAGGGTTGTTGCGAAGATCAAGTAAGACTATATCTATATCGATATAAATATGTGTACATATATACACACATATAATTACAAATATATGTGTATTATATATATATATATATATTTGTAAATCTTACTGTACTCTATAAATGCCAGTTATAATAGCCTCCATATTGGTTTTCTTGTTTTAAGTCTTTTGCCATTCCAATCCATTTTCTACATAGCTACCAAAGTGATTTTCCTAAATCTACCTAGTTCAACTTCAGATGTTTTCTATTACCTCTACAATAAAGCATAAACTCCTATTTGGTATTTAAAGCTTTCCATAACCAGGACTCTTCCTATCTTTCCAGTTTTCCTTCATACAACTCCTTTTCACATGTGATATTCTAACCATACCTGTTTACTTGCTATTCCTCACACATAACACTCCATTTCCTGTCTCCATACCTTTTCATTGGCTATATCCCCAAGTCTGGATGCTATCCCTTCTTACTTCTATCTCTTAAAGTCCCTGAGTTTCTTCAGGACTTAGCTTGAAGGCAACCATCTGTAAGAGGTCATTCTCAGTCTCCCCAGCTGCTAGTGTCTTTCCCTTTAAAGCCACCTCATATCGACTTTGTACGCATCTGTCATACGTCAATTCATGTACGTGCTATTCCCTTGCCCTCCACCCAATTGGAATGTAAGCTTTTAGAGACTGGGGATGTTTTTTGCTTTTTCTTTGTACTTAGTGCTTGATAAGTGATTGTTGATTTACTGATTAATTATGATGAGAAGAATGGTAGCATAGCCTCATATCAGAAATTCTCACAACACAAAGGTTTAAATACATTTTGGCTCTTGGATCCTAGCTGAATTATCTCAGGAAAACACAACCTGACACCAATTTGCCTTGCCAATATGCTATTAAAGAAAAGGAATTAAAAGAGGATAGTTTATTGAAAGTTGGAGAAAAACAAGATGGAACTTAGAACTTTTGGAAAATAAAGATACCCTTCCAATAAGCAAACCTTTCTTCAAAATCTAGGCAAGCATTCCACTGAAAAAAGCACAGGCTCAAGTGAAAATATCTGGGTTGAAATCTCATTTCTGCCATTTTTACCGGTATGACCTTGGCCAAATCACTTCCCTTCTAGCTCTAAATCAATGAGCTTGTGACTAAACAGGCAATAACAGGTAACACTTTCCTTCTGACTATGGGTTCAGCTGCATCTCCCTATAGCTTTCCCCAGTGTTCCCAGCACTCAACACCAGGCACTGTTTTCAGGAAAGGCTGAAAACCCTCAACTGAGGCATGTGCTAGGCCGTTATTAGGTAAAGTTTCCACCATGGCCACAGCGAAGCCTCCAGAGATATTTGTTTGAGAAGAGACTCAGTTTTTTCTTGGGTTACATCACAGCCCTAGTACACCAGGGCCAGACCAGGGATCTCCTTGTTCTCATTTGTGGCTTCGTCCTTTTGCCACTAGTGCTGCCCCCTTCTGGCCTTACAAAGGCCTGGCCAAGAAACAGGACCCTGCCTCACTTTATCTTTAAGAGAGTTCCAATCCTAGGGCTAGATATGGTGACTACCTCTCTCTCCCATCGCTATATAGAAAAAAATGTGTATATATATGTATGTATGTATATGTGTGTGTGTATATATATAGATTTAGATATGTATATATAGATATGTGTATATATGTATACACACATGTATATACACATATTTATACATGTATTTATACAGACATATATGTATTGTACTTTTTACTTTTAATGTACTTTTTAATCCTTCATCATGAAGCCACATGAAGCACATTGGACATTAAGTATATTTTTGGTAGACTTTCCATTTTTCCAAGTCTGGGCTTGATTCTAGGTTTTCTTTTTTTCTTAATTAAAAAATTTCATTAAGTATTTATTTTCTTTCCTTCCTACCTCCCCTACAGTAAAGAGAAAATAAATAAAGAAAAACAAAATCCTTGTAATAAATATGCATAATGAAGCAAAAAAAAAATTCTCCCATTGGCCATGTCCAAAGATATATATCTTATTCTGTATCTTGACTGACTATAAATCTTAATTTAAAAAAAATTATTGGTATTTTTTGTTTCTTACATCACCATTTGTTGTTGACCCTGTGGACCATACTGTCTATGGAATTTTCTTGGCAAAGATACTGGAGTGGTTTGCCATTTCCGTCTCCAGTGGATTAAGGCAAACAGAGGATAAGTGACTTGCTCAGGGTCACACAGCTAGTAAGTGTCTGAGGCTGGATTTGAACTCAGGTCTTTCTGACTCCAGGCATTCACTGAGCCACTTAGGTGTCTCCAGCAATGACTAATTATCCCTTCCCCTTCACTTATCGGACAGCCACCACATATGACAAATAGTATTTTTTGAGAGAGAAAAAAAGAATGCAAAACTGATCTATACATTGAAAAAGTCTGAAAATATGTGCAATGTGTAACACCTACGAACCTCCTATTTCCATGAAATGGTGTTGTTCAGTCATGTCTGACTCTCTGTGTTCCCATTTTGGAGTTTTCTTGGCAAAGATACTGGAGTGGCTTGCTATTTCCTTCTCCAGCTCATTTTACAGATGAGGAACTGAGGCAAATAGGGTTAAGTGACTTGCCCAGGGTCACATAGTCAGGAAATGTCTGAGACTGGATTTCTTTCTGATTTCCAGCCCAGTGCTCTATCCACTGAGCCATCTAGCTGCTCCCCGTGAAGGGATAGGTTAGGTGTATCTTCTCATATCTTTTCATTTGAGGAATGCTTATAACTTTTGATGTCCTTTCTCATTTCAGCAAATAGGAAGGGTGCTTACCCTGCCTCTCACTCTCCTCTGCCTTTCTCTCCCCAGAAGACACTTCTCTGCTAGTTTAAAAGCTGATAAAGCACCCTATATTTCCCCTAGTTAGCTTTCAAGTCCCAAAGAATCTGTCTGAGGCAGCTGGATGGGATTATCCAAATGGCTGTAGGCTTTTGCCAGGCATATTTTGAGATCGTGAGAATAGAAGGTAGGGAGAAGGGAGGAACGGTCCCAGCATAACTATAATCGGATAGATTGCATGATTATCAAAGTTGAAGAGGGGATCACAATTATCTCACAGTGTTCACCCCTTTTAATAAACATACTGATCTGCAGGAAAATAATACCACTACCTACAAGCTATGCAGTCCAAGGCATTAGTGCTCAGTAGGACCACTCAGCAGCTACTGGAAGGATGGAGGCAGGTTTCCATGGCCACAATAGGAAGAAGAGATCCTCCTGGGGTATTAGTGGAAGGGGAGTAGCCACCACAGTCACAACTAGTGGGGGAGGGCAGTTTTATGCTTCATAGCACACAGAACCTTGAAAAGAGGAGAGATTTCTAGTAGGAAGTCCTGAGTTGCACATTGGCTTTACCACTTCCTAACCTGAGTGAGAATAGATGAATCACTTCACCTTTCCAGAAGGTCAGTCGGGCCTCTGGTCCTCCATTAGACCAGAGGATTTGTAAAATGCCTGATAGCTCTAAATCCCATGACCCTAGAAACATCTTTCTTTCCTGCTTATCTTGGAGAGGTATTTGGGAGCCATACTCAGGCCCCTCCTCTCTCAAAATAGGTTGCTCAAAAACCATTATTTGTGCTATTTTATTATAGCTGTCCCATTGGTCTAGGAGGCCCCCATCAATCCATGGGAAGTTTTAGTATACAAGTAAAGAACAAATATTTTATGTGTTAGACTGGAAAGGATGTTAGCTTTGGAGTTAGAGAACCTGGATTACAGAGTCCTGGCTCTGTAACTTACTGTGTGACCTGGAGTAAATCACTTCACTTCTCTGAGATTTATCTTTCTTGTCTGCAAATTGAGAAGGGTTGGACTAGATGACCTAGGCTCATATATCTAGCAGCTGCATGGGGCTTCAAAGGCCATATAGTCCAATTCCCTCATTTTATAAATGAATGAGCTGAGGTTCTGGGAGATTGTCATTTGCCCAAGATCACATAAGTAGTAAGCATCAGAGGCTGACTCCATAGTGACAGTCCTTTCCATGGTACCACACTGCCTTCCTACTAAGATCTTTTCCAGCTCTACCTTTATGAGCCTATGACCACAAGAAACAATATAAGCCAGTGGTTTAAGAAACAAAATCAACAAGCATTTTATTAATCACCTACTATGCTTGTCAGGGCACTGTAGTAGGTATGAGGGATGCCATGATGATGACAACAACACAACCCTGCCCTCAAGGACCTTACATTCTACTGGTGGGGGAAAACCCATACTCTGTGCTCCCAGCTAGGTTAGAGTTAAAATAATTTGGGGATAATCAGGAAGGGAGGTGATAGCAGCCCTCACACTATGTGCTACCTCTAAAAACAGTTATATCAATGGCATCTGAAGAGAGACTAGAAAATTAAGTGCAGCAATACAGTGAAATAATAGGGCAAGGAGTCCAGAGACAAAGGTCATAGTTCACAAAATGTTCAGAGCTAGTCATGCAGGACCTGAGATATCAATTAGCTCAGTTCCCTTATTATTCAGAGGAAAAAAGTGAGGCCCAGAGAGGAAAGGTGGCTTACTCAAAGTCATACATCGACATTCAACAAACATTGATGCAACATTTTTGTGTGTAGTGTACTGTGCTCGACGTTGTGAATGTTTAATGACTGAGAAAAACATGGCTCCTACCTTCATGGAGCCTGCAATCTACAAGAAGAAGCAAAATTTGTTAGCTAGTTAATTGGACAAAGCCAAGGCCAAATCCGGGTCTCTTCACTGCTAATTCATTCCTCCTTCCACTCCAAGAGTCGAAAGTAGGTGGTGCAGTACATTATTCCCTAGCCTAAACGCTAGAGTTAAAAAATGTTCATCTCCAAGTAGAAAAGGGACATAATGTCTCAGAAGAGACCCTAAGAAGACAATGTTTCTTTCTTTAACTACTTTTCACCAAGTACAATGTTTGGAAGTGACTATCAGTGTGAATATGAGGATTAAAAAGTAGAAGGTTCCATTTTAAAGGGTCAGGTTGGAATGAAGACAAATAACATGAGCTCTGACATTCACAGATGACATACAAATAAACGGATTTCTCATCGGATCCAGCTTTTGACTCAATGTATCTAGGCAACAGAAGTCTGGATTTAATAACAGATGTTCGCTGCATAGCAATAACCATATAATGCCAGGGTAGACTAAAACAGTATTTTATCAACCAATAAATGTACTGTTTGCTTTAGTTTACCATTTTGTTCTTAGTGCACTTAAAAAAAAGAAAAAAAAACAAGAGGACAGATTGATTCACTCAGCATCTGCTGAACTCAATATGCTCAGATTCATTTAGAATAAAAAAAAATCTGCTTTCTGTTTACATTTTTCACCAAAGCATATGATCTGATGTGTTAACACCACCAACTGGGTTTGCCAGAATGACTTTCAGGCATGCTTCTAGAGTGCCCTGACACAGTGCTGCACCAGTGCTTAGAACCAATTTAGAGGAAACAACATCGTATTGGGGTTACTCTCCTTTTGAGCAATACTGAAAGAGTATAATCTGGATTTCCCAAACATATAGATGTGAGAGAATAAGAATGAGCATTGGCTTTTGTTAATTCATGGCAGCCTTCCTTTAGAAAGCCAGTATCTCTTATGTCTTTTAAATGGGATACTATTTCAAAAAAATTCCATCTTCATGCAAATTCTAAAGAATTTGCTCTGTTGACATTTTCCATAAACTAAGGCACACCTGTGTCTTTGGAAAACAAGCCCCAAACTACATTGGGGACAAGCAGACATTCTGCTCCTGCTGTAAAAGACCCTGGAAATAAACGACATTTTTTTTTTATGGTAGAAAGTCTTCCAGGTTCCAGTTGGAAACTTGGGAGAGATGTCTATATTGCCCCAGAATGGGTGCTCTGAATTAGAGGGAAGGTGGTATATAGGAGGGTAAGATGGGGTCACAAAGAGTCAGAGACAACAGAAATAACTCAACAACAACACCACTAACAACAAAAATATAGTGGATCTGGGGAAACTAGATGGCGCAGTGGAGAGAGTACTGGCCCTGGAGTCAGGAGGACCTGAGTTCAAATCTGGCCTTAGACACATGATACTCGCTAGCTGTGTGACCCTGTGCAAGTCACTTAACCCTGAAATAGTAGATCAGCCCAGAACTCCAGAGATAACCCCTTTGCCACTTTATTCCAATGCTTTTGCTTAGAGCTCTCTGCTCTCACTGACCTCCACACACTGGTCCCAGCTGTTAAGCTGTATTTCTCTACTACTTTGTGTTGTTTATAAAATCTGCTGAGAACCCAGGGACCTTTACTACCCTTCCACCTCCAAAGATATATTTACTACTTAAAGGCAACAATTGCATCATCTACTGCTTTTGTGTCCCCCAGGACACCTCACATAAGACTGGGCACAGGGATGGAAAACAACTGTTGACTTGATATCATGAGCAATAGTTTCACTCAAGGGTTAAGGAAGATCTCTCCACAAAGAAGGATCTTTGCCTGCAGTAGACAATCACCTTAGACTGGTGTTTCAGCAGTGATGGGAACAAGACCTCCTCCTATTTTTGTTTTCTGCAGGGTGGCTCTCTCAAGATTGGCAAGATCTGGATTAATATTTTAGGTCTAGTCAATACCATTGTGCATCTCTTGGTAAAAACCAAGAGAGCAATTAATGATTGCAACCAGAAGCATTTGATCTATCACAGAGAGAAAAGGTGAATAATTTGTGAATGATGTTTAACACTCCACTGGTGCCTCAACATTTTAAAAGGTGGCTGAGTGATAAATATTTCCCTTGACATCATGGCTTAAAGCAGCCTCTTGGAGAGGATTGTTGCTAAATAATGGGCCTCTTGTATGGAATAGCACTGGAGAGAACCAGGTCCAAACCCCACACAAGACACTTAACTAGTTGTTTGATTCTAGATAAGGCACTTAATCTTTGAATGTCAATTCTTGATCAACAAACTAGGGATAAGAATAGTTATCAAAGGATAGTGGTGAAGTTCAAGTGAGAAAATGTGTACCAACTTTTTTGCAAACCTCAGTTCTATTTAAATATGAATAGTAATAGTTCTAATAATAATGGTGATTGCTTTTAGTAGTATTTGTAAATTCTGTTAACTTGGTGGAGAAAAAGTCTAGAAGTCTTCCCTCACCCCCTCAAAAATGATTATCAGTTGTATCCAAGCATCCAGAGCAATATTTGTGAGAAAGGCATCAGGAAAGGTGTGTGAAGTTTAGTGATTTGACTTTCTTCAGGAAAGAAATAGAAGAGGGTGCATACTGGGTCATCAGCATTGTTTGGCAATTCTCCACTGAGGATCAGGTATCCAATATGGGACAGCTAAGTGGTGCAATGGATAGAGCATTGGGCTGGGCATCAGGAAAACTCATCTTCCTGAGTTCAAATCTGGCCTCAGACACTTCCTAGATGTGTGACCCTGGGCAAGTCACTTAATCCTATTTGCTTCAGTTTCCTCATCTGTGAAATGAGCTGGAGAGGGAAAAGGCAAATCACTCCATTAACTTTACCAAGAAAACCCCAATGGGTTCATAAGTTGGATATGACTACACACACACACACACACACACACACACACACAGACACACACAAATCCAGTATCATTCCCAGGCTAAAATGATCCCCATCTTTAGTTCTGGTGGGGAGAATGCTAGGTGCCATCTAATGGAACAAAGATAATTTAGGCAGAGGTGTCAAACACTTGCTCTGGAGGCCCACAACACTCTTAAATGTGTCTAGAATCAGATTAAAGTCTAGTTGGGAAATATTTAACAAAATAAATAAAAATACATCAAAACACAGATAAGATTATATTTTAAAACTAGGTCAACATGCCACCTTCATGCATTCTTATGTAAGGTTTAGTGACCCCCATTTTTATTTGAGTTTGACACCACTAATGTAGTGGATAGAGTATTGGACTTGGAGTTAAGAAGCCCTGAGTTCAAATTCTGACTGATACTTGGTAGCTGTGTGACCCCAGGCAGGTCACTTAAGCTCTCTGTGCCTCAATTTCTTCCATAAAATGAAGAGGTGGACTTGATGGTCTTTAAGCTCCCTTCTAGCTTTGAATCTATGATTTTATGCACAGGCTCTGAGCTGGGCTGGAGAATAACAAAAGAAGAGTAGTAAGTATAGCTAGCTAGGTGCTGCCCATGTAGGGCAATAGATGCGTGTAATGCTATGAGAGGCACTGGGGGATGAATGTAGGACCCCATTAATCCCCTCTTCTAGGCTTCAGTTTCTTGAGCGGGCTATGAGCATAGCTCAATGCTTTAGACTTGGAGCTGGAACAGGCCTCAGGGCCATCTAATCCAGCCTTTTATAAATGAGAACTCTGAGGCCCAGAAAGGATGAGTCACTTACCCAAGGACGTATAACTAGTAAGTTGTTCAGTCATGTCTGATTCTTTGTGACCCCATGGACCATAGCACCAAGATCGTCTATAGGGTTTTCTTAGCAAACATACTGGAGTGGTTTGTCACTTCTCCAGCTCATTTTAGGGATGAGGAAACTAAGGCAAATAGAGGTTAGACTTGCCTAGCGTCACTTAGCTAGTAAGTGTCTGAGGCCACATTTGAATTCAGGTCTTCCTGATTCTGGGCCCAGAACTCTATCCACTGAGCCACCAAGCTGCCTCCAGCTAGTAAGTAGTGGAACCCTAACTAAAACTAAAAGATGCCAAAATGTTGAGACTATTTGTAGCACTTGAAACAGCAGAAAAACAATTGAGCTTACTTAAAAAGAACAAATAAGGGTGATGTCCTAGGTTTCTTTCCCCCACCTTCTAACCTCTCCGCATTCAGTTGGTCTTAAAATGGTAATTTTCAGGGCAGCTACGTGGCACAATGGATAGAGTACTGGCCCTGGAGTCAGGAGGACCTGAGTTCAAATCCAGCCTCAGACATATAACAGTCACTAGTTGTGAGACCATGGGCAAGTCATTTAACCCCATTCCTAGCTTTAAAAAAACGGTAATTTTCCTTGGGAGCAAAAATTGATATTTACATCTGTGGAGTCAGGCCTAGAACACAGGTCTCAGGATACACAGTTTAGTGCTTTTTCTAACTCTAAATCCCATACTTCTTCCATGAGACCTTGCCAGATGATCTCTGGGGTGAAAAAAAATTCCTGAGCCTACGTTCCTCAAAAAAAAAGCTTAAGCATATCTGGTAATTGAAGAGTCCCTCAATATTAACCCCCAAATAAGGATGAGAGCTTCACTGGTAACCCTTCTCTCCCCTACCCCATAGGAGGCTGTGCTAATTTAAGAAGGGTTATTTTCAGATTTTCCAAGACTCCATAAACCACTGCACTTACCCACAATTCCTACTTGGGCTAAACTCAGATCTCTATACACTTAGAGGAGGGACCCTCTTGCCTAAATTCAATGATTTCATTTCTTCAGAGTTAATTCTTCACCTGCCTGGGGAAATTGCCAAAAGCAAGGGAAAGCAAGAGGTAGTCAGAGGTAAGCCTGGGAAACAGCTCCTGCTCCCTTTTCCTTCCCACAGAAGCAGCCCTTGAATCACAGAGGGATCGTTTCATTCATTGCCTAAACATAATAGTTTACACCAGGGGTGGGGGACCTCTGTGGCCTTTGGGCCATGTGTGGCCTTCACACTTGAGGACCTAGAGGGCCACATGTGGTCTGGGGGCCACAGGTTCCCCACCCCTGGTTTACACTGATAGAGTGCTCAGAAACTTACAAAGTGCTTTCCTCATAATAGCCCATGGGAGTTCAAGTATTATCACCCCCATTTCACGTATGAGGAAGCTTAGGGAGATAAAAAGACTTGCCTACATGGCTAGCCTGTGACAAAGTTCGCATATGATTTAAATTTTTTTAATTGTTGTCCTCCACTTTTATATCTTTCATCTCCAAATAATTCAACCTATTGAGCCATTCTTTTTAACAAAGAACAAAAAAGAAAGAATAAAAAAAGGGAGGGAGGCATAAGCTATAAAACTTACCAAAAGCTTAACTAAGTCTGATGGTATACAATGTTTCACACTCAAAGTCCCTTCGCCTCTTTGGTGTAAGTGAGGAAGGTATGTTTCCTCATTTCTTCTTTGGGACTTGGCTTGGTCATTATAATTAGATAGCATTTAGTTTCAATGTGAGAGTGTGTGTGTGTGTGTGTGTGTGTGTGTGTGTGTGTGTGTGTGTGTGCACGTGTTCTTTCCTTGTATATTGTTTAGTCAGTTATGAATACTTTTATTTCCCTGGTGCTGCTTACTTTGATTTGCATCAATTCATATAGATCTGCCCATGCTTTTCTAGGTTCCTCATAGTTGCCATTTCTTAAGACATGGCAATATTCCATTACTGTCATCTACCACAATTTCTTTTTTTACCTTCTCTTTATCTACTTTCTTTTAAATATTTTGGTGTATATAGACTTTTATATCTTTGATATGTTGTTGTTTGTTGTTGTTCAGGTGTTTTTCAGTCATGACTGACTTTTCATGACCCCATTTGGGGTTTTCTTGGCAAAGATCCTGGAATGGTTTGCCATTTCCTCCTCCAGCTCATTTTATAGATGAGGAAACAGGGTTAAATGGCTTGCCCAGGGTCACACTTCTAGTAAGTGCCTGAAGCCAGATTTGAACTCAGGTCTGTCTGACTCTAAGCCTTGGCACTATTCACTGTACCACTCTCTTCTATATACTATGAGTGTAGTTATCCCTTCCACATTGAGGGGGTTAGGGGTGCAGTATCCCTGTGATCTGGAAAATTCGCATAAAATTTTTTGGACTTCCCTTCATACCAGAGAAGAAGTCTGATTTTTTTCTTTTTCTTTTATGGGTTGTTTACAGTACCTTATTGTAAAATTTGGATTGATATTATGGAATACTGTACATATATTTTACGCATTTCTGAGTTACCAAACTTTTTCTATGTTGTTTGCTGGCCTTCATGTGTCATCTGCAGCTTCCACAAATCTCCCCCAAAATTCCCGTTCAATTTCTTATGCCAACCCATGATATATGGAAACCTTGATGGGAAAGTCACTATGTGAAAGGGATAACTGTAGATACATATGCCTAGTGGTAAGATCCCTGGCATCTCAGTGACTTTCTTAGCATAATTCTAGATTGCTTTCCAGAATGGCTAGATAACTCCACCAAGAGGTTATTATTAGTGTTCCTATCTTTCCACAGACCATTCAACATTAACTAGTCATCTTTTACCATCTTTGATAATTTTCTGAATATGAAATGAAACCTCAAACTTTGTTTTGATTTGTATTATTCTTATAATCAATGATTTAGAACGTTCTTTCATATGGTTCTTAAATCAGTTCTTTTGAGAGTAGTTTCATAGCAATAGCTAACATGGACATAGAACTCTAAGGTTTGCAAAATTCTGGTTTAATTCATCCTTTCACGACAAAGTCTAGTGCTCTTCCTATCATATCACACTGCTTCTCTAATATGCATATATCCCACAATCTGAAATGAATTAGCTTGATTTTCCCCCTTGAGGACAGATGAAAGCTCCCGTTTGGTTTTCCCACCTTGTGTGAAGTCCTTTTGAGCACCTGCCATCTGTCACAGCAAAGCTGCAGCTGACCTGGTGCCATGAGAGTAGCTGTGATGATAATTACACTTCCTGAATATATTCCTCTGAGTCCCTTTGAGCTGGCTGAGGAAAGTTATTATTAAAAATGATTTAAAACAAGCCTCCTATTTCACAGCTTTTAATATTTGATAAGATTTCAGAAAGACTGATGGAGAGCAGGGCATGTAGTCTGGTATTTTACAATCACAGTTTCCAACTCTTAGAACTCCCTCAGGGGTACCTCTGAGCAGGAGTTGGAGTGGGGGGGCGGAAGGAAACTCCAAAGAGAAAAGACCCAGCAGGAAATGTACTTCATAGGCCATCTCAGAGCACTGAGTCTACCTGGCAGGAAGTCCTACTCCCATAGTAGCTTGTTCTATATACCAATGGAATAAAAGGCTACCTGTATGACAGTCTCAGGGGCACTCCGAGTAATGCCTTCTCTGATTCTCTCCTGCCCTCCTCCCTACCCTGATGCTTGAAATATCATGGTTAGAATTCCATTCCTCTGGCTTAAGGATTTGTTCTCTGATAAAACACAAATAGCCTTGGGTGGGGTGACACTTTAGGGAAGGGGTTTTTAAGGAGCCCTTGAACTTAGATGGGAAAAAATATACATCTCAATTTCAATATGTAATTGGTTTCCTTTGACATCCTTTCCTTCCTTCCTTCCTTTCCTTCCTTCCTTCCTTCCTTCCTTCCTTCCTTCCTTCCTTCCTTC
>NW_020954641.1:9633084-9682261 GCF_900497805.2 Vombatus ursinus
CTTCCTTCCTTCCTTCCTTCCTTCCTTCCTTCCTTCCTTCCTTCCTTTCTTCCTCCCTCCCTTCCTTTCTTCTCTAGATCTATGATGCTATTATACCCCCATTCTATGTAGAATGCCTTAACTCCTGAATCTGCTTTTCTTGAGGAGCAGATTTGCATCTCCTCACTGAGAGTTCTTTTATCCAATCAGTACCTCAGCCTACTGACAATTTGTCTTAATTTTATATGAATCCTGTGTCCCTGCCCTGTCTTAGACCCATATCCATCCCCAGCCACCTGCAATTTACCTCCTGTCTGCCAGTCTCCACATCAATAGAGTAGCAAATCCCCTTCTCCTCAATCTCCTCTAGCTACCCCTGAAATAATCCTTGGGCAGCTTTACTGTTTTCTGAAAAAGATGTAAATGTGGTTCATAGGCCGGCTCACCAAGGCCCAATCTCTCGGCTTCTCAGCACCTGAAGCAAATTCCCTTTCCTTCTGCTTTTTCCAATTTCAGTCCCTCAGGAAAAAAGTCTGTGCCATGTCTTCACTCTTTCCTAACTGTCCCAGTTTATTTTCCTCATTTTGCTGGTTTATGGTGACACATTCTAATAACAAGTTCAATCTCTCAGCTGCTCTGAATTAGTCATTAATTTCATGGCTCTCCACTTTCATTAGCAGCTTTTTTACTTTTAACCTGCCAAATAGAAACCTGTTTAGCACCCATTCCTTTTTTTCCCTCTGACTTAGGCTCCTCTCACTGGTCAAGTCCTGGGGCAAGG
Source organism: Vombatus ursinus (assembly GCF_900497805.2). Taxonomy (NCBI): domain Eukaryota; kingdom Metazoa; phylum Chordata; class Mammalia; order Diprotodontia; family Vombatidae; genus Vombatus; species Vombatus ursinus. The sequence continues at coordinate 9,633,845 of NW_020954641.1, forward strand.
AAGTCCCTAAATCCTAATTGATGGCGAAGGGAATAATTAGGTCAACTCCGGGGTAAGAAGATCTTACTGATGCTATAGCTTCCTTGGGCTTAAGTGCCCAAATGCCCTGAGGCCACGTAAGAGAGCTGGGAAACAAAGTAGAACTTTAAGTAACCTAGCACCTTCTGAGTTCTGAATCCAAAACATTGCTAGGGGCACACATCATTACCACGGGGATCCTTGTGCCTTTCAGAAACTGTCATCCCTATAGCTTATGCCTGGTAGTGCTCTGCTAGTCTGTGCCAGGGCATATCTCCTGGCAAGCGTGCACGTAGGTTTAGACTGGCCTCTGCACTGCAACTCCCTACTCCCACCCCAGCTCCCCTGCACAAGGTGAAAGAATCCTCTTTCATGTTCTAGAAAGGGCTTTGTTAATTCTCTCTTCTTAACTGGAGTATAAGCTCCTTGAGGGAAAGGATATGACTGGGTCATATCTCTTTGCAAACTGTCTTAGTGCCCAGGCCTGTGCACAATAAATACTTGTGGATTTACTGATTGATTGGAGAAGTCTCCAGGTTACAGAACTCAACAGGAACAGTGTGTCCCTTTTCTATCCCTGCTCTAATAAAGAGCTTGAATGTCACTAATTGGCACACTACAGCTGGGAAGCTCGGAGCTATTGTGTGCATACTTTGCTGTTAAAAAGTCAAAGGGATCAGTCTGTGTTCCGAATGCTGATTTCTGCCAATACATTTGGAAGCATTAGCCTTTTTAAATGCAGTCTACAGCTAGGGGACTGTGGACAACCTTTTCTTTCATCCCTGTATCTAGCCATACATTCTACCTTTCAACATTTATTAAATGTCTATTATTTGCAAAGCATTATAGTAGACCAGGGGTGGGGAACCTGTGGCCTTAAGGCCACATGTGGTCCTCTAGGTCCTCAAGTGTGGCCCAAATGTGGTCTCCAGGCTGCAGGTTCCCCACTCTTGTAATTAGACCCTAGGAGAGACACAAAGATTATTAAAGGATTGTCCCTGCTTTCACTGCAGACATGCTTTAGCAGGGAGATATATTATACACATACACAAATACATAATACTTTAAGACTAGGGTTATATATTTTCTAAACTTTGCATCTACCCTAGTCCCAAGTACAGTGCTGCAAGGTGGTATGGTGGATACAGTGCCAGGCCTGAAGTCAGGAAGACTCATCTTCCTGAGTTCAAATCTGACCTCAGACATTTACTATCTGTGTCACCCTGGGCAAGTCACTTAACCCTGTGTGCCTCAAGTCTTCTCATCTGTAAAGTGAGCTGAAGAAGGAAATGACAAACCACTCCATTATCTTTGCCAAGAAAACCTCAAATGGGGTCACTGAGAGTTGGATTTGACTGAAATGACTCAACAACAACTATAATGTTTATTTTTGCAGAATGAACTAAGGAGAATGGCAAGAACAGTATACTCAATGATTACAATAAAGCGACAAAACCACCAAACAGCAACCAAATTCAAACTATTTGCAATGACCAATTTCATGTTTAGAGAGACATATTCTCTCCCTCTTGAATGATAGGTAGGAGATTATTGGAGTGAAATGTTGACATGTTGCCAGATACAGTCAATTTCCTACTTCTGTGTTAAAAGTGAGGCTACATTTGGGTATCAATATACTGGGTAATGGCTATGGTGTAAAAAGAAAACACCCCAAAAGGCAATTAATACAATAAAATATATTGAATGAATGAATGAGAGAATGAATGAAATATAGTGGCAGTTTGTCCTGGTGGGTAGTATGCTAAACTTGGAGAGTTAGGGCAACTGGAGTAAGAATACTGCCTCAGGCACTTACTATCTAAGTCAACCTGAAGGAAGTCACTTAACCCCTCTCAGATCCAATTTTATCATTTGTTAAAGGTGGATAATAGTTCTTATCTCCCAGAGTTGTAGAGAGGATCAAATGAAATAATACTTGTCAAGTGCTCTGCAAACTTTAATGCTATAGAAATATTAGCCATATAAAATAATTATGCAATTTGTACAATGAAAACACAAAGCCATATAATAACTAATAACTAAAATTGAATAGAATAAGAGCAAAAGATATGCAGAAAGTGCTTTTCAAGGCCCAGAAGCACCAAGATTTTCCTTTAGGAGGTAGGATAGAAGAGAAGCAAGAATGGAGATAGAAGGTAGCAATGTGGAGCAGGAGAAAGAATTCTTTCTGGGGAATCAAAAGACCAGAGTCTATCCTGGCTCTATCCTAAGAAGCTGGGTGAACATGTACAGATCACCTTACATCTCTGGGTGATGGCTACTTCCTTTCTTCTCACTCTCTTTTTAATTCCCTACATTCTGGCTTTTGACCTCTTTGTTCAACCTAAATGAGGGGGCGATAGGACCTGGACTCCTAAAAGGAAAAGACCATGTCTTTGAAAGTGACCCAGTCCCTGAATTTTCCCATACATTTCAGCAGCTCAGATCACTGGCATCTGGCCCACCCCAGCTCACCTAGATACTTGACAGCCCTTTCACAGTAGCTCTTGGTCCACCTCAGGCTACTTACCACTCCTTAATACCATCCAGATCTTTTCACTGCTCCTTTTTTGTATACAAGTAGCAGTCTCACCCTCATTAAGTTGGCCTGCATTGTTGGCCTTATAATAAACCTTGCCACTTTGACTGGAAGAAAGTTTGAGTGTGTGAATTCTTTCCAGGCAAGCTAGCCCAAACCACATCACTAAATTACTCTCTTCAAAGTACTAAACAATCTCTTAATTGCCAAGGTGGCTTTTTCTCAATTGTCATCCTTCTTGCCTTCTCTGCAGCCCTTGACAGTGAAGACCCCTCTTTCCTCCTTGACAATCTCTTTTGTCTAGGTTTTCAGGACATCACTTTCTCCTGGTTTTCCTTCTACCTATCTGACAGCTCCTTCTCAGTCTTCTCGGCTGGATCTTCATCTAAACCACATCTACTAACTGTGGGTATCTCATAGGATTCTGTTCTGGGCCTTCTCTTCTCCCTCTATATTATTTCAGTTGGTGGTCTCACCAAGCTCCCATGGACTCCATTACCATCTCCATGCTGATGTTCCTCAAACCTACCTGTTAGCTCTAACCTCTCTATTGAACACCAAATTCTCATCTCCAGATTAGATATTAGATATTAATATAATATATTATATTATTATATATAATCATATCATTATTTATATGTTAATATAATATATTACATATTACATGACATAAAATGATGTATAATATAAAATAAGATATTATATAGCATACATAATATAAGATAAAATGAGATATTAGATACCTTAATCTGAGTGTCCCGTAGGCATCTTAAACTCAACATGTCCAAATCTGAACTTTTTATCTTTCTTTCTAAATCCTCCCCTCTTCCTAACTTCCCTGTTACTGTCAAAGGTACCACCATCTAACTAGTCACCCAGGCTCAAAATCTAGGTGTCATCCTTGACTCTCCACTCTCTTTTTCACCTCCCATAGTCAATCTGTTGCTAAAGCCTGTTGAGTTTACCTTCTTTAACAACTCTTGCATATGCCCCTTTTCTCCTCTGACACTACTACTACCCTGGTATAGGCCCTCATCATTTCACTCTTGGACTCCTTCAATAGGTTGCTGATTGGTTCACCTACCAAGGGTCTCTTCCCACTCCTGTCAATCCTCCTCTCAGCTGTCAAAGTGATCTTCCTAGAAAGACTCCTAAAGGCCTGACCATGTCAAACTCCAATTCTTTCCTATGACCTCCAGCATCAAATATAAAACCATCTGTTTGGCACTCAAAGCCCTTAATAACCTGCCTCCCCTATCATCACTTTTCCAGTCTTCAAGTATATTACCTCCCACCCCCTACCCCTCACCATTGTCCTAGAGTAACACTGACCTCTTTGCTCTCCCTCAAACAAGACACTCCATCTTCCAATTCTGGATATTTCCCCTGGTCATCCCTCATGCCTGGAATACTCTCCCTCCTCAGCCTTCTGGCTTTCTTGGCTTCCTTCAAATCCCAGCTGATGTCACACCTTCCACAGGAAGCCTATCTTGATACCCCTTGATTTTAGTGACTTCTCTTTGTTGATTATTTCCAATTTACCTTGTGGATAGCTTGTTTGTACCTAGTTGTTTGCATGTTGTCTCTCCCATTAGATTGTGACCTTGAGATAAAGGGTTGTCTTTTACCTTTCTTTGTATCCTCAGTGCCTGGTACATACTATACACTTAAAAATGTTTATTGACTGATTGATAGCTAAAGTCCTCTCTAATTTGAATATACTATGATTATGAGCTGATCATATTTTCTTTTTTGGGGGTCAGGAGAGAAGAGAAGCACTTGGGGAAGTCAGGTTGCCTCAGAGAGTATGTGATTCAGAGAACCAAGAATTTGGTCCATTCTCATGACTATAGTAGGCCACACTTGGATAGACATCACCAACTGTGGCTCTTTGTTCTCTTTGCTGCTAGTTGGGGACCCTCAGCTTTGAAAAGCACATTTTTCAGCACAAATCTTCTGGAAAACTTGAAGCATTTGTTGGGAGAGAAAATATAGGCTATCCTTTTTAGGTACAGAAGGTCCTGAGGCTGGGAGATGGAAGGGGCAGTGGATCACAGAACTTCTCTCCAGTGGGTCTGGAGATGGGACAGTTGTGTAGCCTCATACTTTGTACAGAGCCCAGTTCTATTATATCATGGGTGCTTCCAGTAAAACCACTATATACATAGGATGCCAGGCAATGAAGGGTGTAGTATGGAGGTGGCTGGGAGCTAAGACACACACACACACAGACACACAGACACACACACAGACACACAGACACACTCACACACACACACACACACAGAGACAGAGAGATAAAGAAAGAGACAGAGAGCAGAATCTCTACCACCCATAAGAAGCCATTTATGTTACTGAAAGGTTCTCAGCTGCTAATCCAGGACCCAGAACAAGGCTTAACATTCCTCTTTTGCTGCTGTATGTACTGACATTGTTGAGGTTGTTGTATCAATGTCTTAGCAGCTGTCTTTCTCATTCTGAAATTTTATTTGAAGCCTTCACCATGCTTAGTTTACTGCAGGGGTTCTTGATTTTGTGTGTGTGTGTGTGTGTGTGTGTGTGTGTGTGATGGACCCTTTTGGCAGTCTGGTGAAGACTTTTACAAAATAATGTCTATTAAAATTGAAGGAAATGCTAAATTTCCATTAGAGATTAATGAAAATAAAGATACATTTTTTTTATCCAAGTTCACAGATACCCTAAAATCTATTTACCAGCCCCTGGAACCCAGTTTCAGAATCTGCGGTTCCCTATTACAGAGGACAGCGCCATCCTGTGCTGTGAAGCCAGGGGTCTCTCTGGAGAACTGAACCCAATAGAGCAGGAGTGTCTTAATTGACATTTAAATGTCAGTGCACCACATTAAATGTTATGAGTGCTTCATCACTCAGTCTGGGAGAAGTATAAACACATCGTGAGCCCTTTAATAACTGACCACATTAATTATGGATGCCCTTTGGTAGCTAGAAACAAGACCACTGCAAATGCCAGGTTGTAACCAGGCTGATAGGTGGCCCCTTCCTGCCTCATCCTTCTTCTGATCGAAGAGAGGTAAATTCTTGAAGCTGCTCATTCATGGATTGATTATCTGTGCCCTGGAGGTAATCTATCTATTCATAAAAGAGACAGGTAAGAAGACAGAGAGACAGAGGCAGACAGAAACTACACTCCTCTCCAACTTTGCCCATGAAAGCATTTTCAGAAATGTCAGGCTCTGTCACTTCCTACTGTGAAAAATTTGTTAAGAGGTTGGGAAGGAATAGAAGGGAAACAGAGAGGGGAAGTCTCCTTAACCATCTTGTAAAACAAGTATTACTGAAACCACTCTACTGTGTATTAATCAACAGCATTATCTACTAATTTTTGTGATCTCCTCTTGAGAGAAACATCAGAACTTGGAAAAACATCTAGAAATATTGGAATAGCCAATTTGGTAAGTACCAGGACTCTGAGGAGGAAGGAAGAGGATAGAGGCAAGACTTCAGTAAACAGGAGACCTCTTCCACCTCAGTAGTAACTCTAACAGTGGATGGGATCAGTGTTTTTATTTATAGATCTCATTTGATCTTCAAAACAATCTTGTAAGTTAGATGAAATAGTGTTGTTGCTACTCCCATTTAACAGATGAGGTTAACCGAGGTCCATAAGAGTTAAGTAACTTGGTTAAGGTCACACAGTTCTCTAGAGCTGGAGCTTCAGATCCAGGCCTTGATAACAAATTCAGAGTTCTTCCCCCTAGACCAGGATGCCTTTCAAGTTACACTGGCTGAATTATCCTGGAATGCATCTAAACCTATGGATAATTTGAGCCACCTCTTGAATTAATAAATTCACTTCTAGCTTTATAAAGCCACCTAATTGTCACAGGATCATAGATTAGAGCTAGAATAGTTCTTAGAGGTCATCTAGTCCAACTTTCTCATTTTACAGATGAGGAAACTGAGGCTCAGAAACGTTGGGGGGGGAACCTTACCCAAGTTCACACAGGTCAGTCAATCATTCAATAAACATTCATTAAGCACCTACTATGTGCCAAACACCATGCTAAGCACTGAGGATACAGAGAAAGGCAAAAGATAGTGACCTCAAAGTCACCATTTAATAGGGGAGACAACATGCAAATAACCATGTACAAATAAGCTCTGTACAGAATAAATTGGAAATAATTAACAGAAGGAAAATGCTAGAAGTAAGGGGGATTGGGAGAAATTCCTGTAGAAGGAATTACTGTAGAAGATGGGATTTTAGCTGGGACTTCTATGAAGCAAGGGAAGCCAGGAGACAGAGATAAGGAGGAAGAGCATTCCAGGCATAAGAGTTGGGAGAAGGAGTGTCACATTTAAGGAACTAGAGGAAGACCAGTGTCACTGGATGGAAGAGCAACTTGTAGGGGTAAGGCAGGGACAGGATTGCAACCGAAGTTCTCTTTCTCCAAATGGAGAACTCTTTCCGTTGCCCTAAAACAGGATTCTAGTTATCATAGAATGTTGGCATTTGAAGGAAACTTAGGAATGGTCTCATCACCCAGGCTAAGTTTTCCATCAACCAATTTAATGGTTGGTTGGGTATATCCACGCCAGGAGTAGGAACACAAAGGTAGGCCCTATAGATCCAGCTGGAGTTTAGGAGGGATAACCAGATAATCTCCTTTGCCTGGAAGCACACATACTTTGCTATGGAAACCACCGAGATGGAAGGTGGCTCTTTATTTACTGATGCCTCTTTTCTGTAAAGCCATCAAGGACCAGTCCTTACCCAAACTGGCTACTAAAAAATGTCTTCCCTGACTCTAAAGGTTCTCTCAAAAAGAGATCACAAAAACCAGAAGGTAATAAAGATGAACACACAGCAGAGGGGTTTCACTAATACTCCAACACCAGTAATACATTCATACCCTTCCACTACCTCATTGGATTCTGGCCCAACCCATGGATTTCAAGAACAAGTGTCATGATACTTCATTTTATTTTATTTTCATAGTACATGGCCATCAACGCCCTTAAGAATTTCTGTTCATGAGTTTCCAGCAAATTAAAATTTAATAATAGACTTTGGGGACCACCAGGATTTTAATTTCTTGAATCAGCACTATCTCATTTACTACCTAGTTACTTTCCTGAAAACAATGCCTGCAGGGATAGTAACACATGATGCTGAGTGGTCTTTGCCCTAAGTCCACTTTTCAAGGTCCTAGGCCCAGTTTATTGCTGTAGTTCCTCACAGCTGGACCAGTGGCTGCTGCAGGATCTATGCAAGGATGAGTGCTTTCTTCTTTACCATTGTGGGGCCTAGAACAAATCCTTATGTGTACCCTGGCTTTCATACTCAACATCCTCATATAGGGGAAGTCAATTTCCTCATCTGTAAAATGAAAAGGATAGACTAAATCAAGGGTTCTTGATATATGGGTAGATTTCAGGGGGAGGTCTGTGAATTTAGGTAGAAAAAAATCTATGTTATAACATAAGCAGTTTCTTTTGTAATTGTGTGTATTTTATTTTATGCACTTAAGACATTTTTTTCTGAATAGGTGTCCATAGACTTCATCAGGCTGCCTGAGGCATCCAAGATACAGAAAGGGTTAAGAACAGTTGGAATAGATTGTCCCCAAAGTCTCTTCCTCTCTCACATTCTATAAAGCTAACATTGGGGAAAAAAAACAAAAAACCAACCTCAAAGGCAGCCTTAAAGGGAAAAAAGAACACACCAAAAGAGACATATAACCCAAGGGGCATGTGTAGATGGAAAGATGGCTTCTTCCTCTCAAGACTCTGAAGTTGATTCCCCACGGCCCAATTTTGGATTACCAAAGGCTTTGTGCTGTGGGCATCTCTTGGGACAGTGTGGAAAATACATAAGCCACAGGCTTTTTTTTTTTTTTTAAGACACTGGGAGGACTGGAATTTAAGAATATTTTGAAGGACCAACCTGTACCAATTGACACAGCATACATTTTTATCCATAAGGCAAAGGTAATTTTGTCTTTCACTTGTTTCAATCACATCCAATTCTTTGTGACCTCATTTGGCATTTTCTTTGCAGAGATACTAGCGTGATTTTTCCATTTCCTTCTCCAGCTCATTTTACAGAGGAGGAAACTGAGGCAAACAGAGTTAAGTGACTTGCCCAGGGTCACACAACTAGCAAGTGTCTGACCATGGGACCTTTCCATCTGACTTGCAGCTTAAACCTAGTTAAACCTCCCCCACCAGAATGGAAGCTACTTGACTGAAGGGTCTGTCTTTTCTATTTGTATCTCTGGTGCTTAGCAGCACAGTGCTTTGCATAGAGAAATTACAGTAAACATAGTAAGAATGAAAAAATGCTTTATTCATTCATTCTTTCACTAACTTGATTCAAGCCTTCATCACATCTTAACTGAATGACTGCAGTAGCCTTCCATTGTTTTCCTGTCCCAAGTTTCTCTCTTCACTAAGCTGTCCTCCACAAAGCTGCCAAAAGATATTCCTAAAGCACAGGTATGACCATATTATTCCCCTGGTCAATAAGCTCTGACTGGCTCCCTATTTTACCTCTAGGAACAAGTACAAATATTTATTTGGCATTTAAAGCCCTTTCTCATTTAGCTGCAACCTACCTTCTCAGACTAGTTCTACATTATTTCCTGCTATGTACTCTGTGGTTCAGCCAAACTAGCCTTCTTGCCATTCCTTACACACAATACTCCATCTCTCCTCTCCCAGTCTTAGCCCAGCCTGGAATGTACTTCCTTTTCACCTTTGTCTCTTAGAAACTCTAGTGTCCTTGCTTCCATAGGTGAAAACTTTCTTAATCCCTTCATCTGTTAGGCCCACCTTCCAAAACCTTCTTTGTAGTTATGTAAATATATTTTACATATAATTTCATGTGAATGCATTGCCTTTCCTAATAGAATGTAAGCTTGCTTTGAAAGCTGGGGTTAGTTAATTTCTGTCTTTTACCTCTAATGCTTATGATGCTGCTTGAAATGTTGATTTATTGACTGACTCTAGAAGGGCTTACCTGTGCTCCTTTCCTTTGACCTGAGATTTGGGGATGGTGGTTGGAGTGGAGTTGAGCAGTAAATGTACATGTCAGTCTCAGGTAGAAGCCCCCATTTCCCAGAGGGGCCTTCCAGGACAGTGTGCAGCTAGAGCAGAGATTCCCCTAGCACAGGGGCAGGGGACCTGTGGCCTGGAGGCAACATGTGGCCCTCTAGGTCCTCAAGTGAACAGAACAAAGAATTTATGATTTCTGTGATGTTTGGATTCAGTCAAAGTGCTGAGGGCCTAGAGGGCCTAGAGGGCTTAGAGGGCCACTTGTGGCCTCCAGGCCACAGGTTCCCCACTCCTGCCCTAGAGAATCCTTTGTTGACTAATGAGCTTAGATGGAAGGAAATCTTAATTCCCAGCAAGTCTTAGATTGTCCTTTTCCTTGAGCCTCATCACTTGAGTTATTTCTTATTTAAAAAAAAATAAGTCAGAAAAGCAGTATTTCTGTTTTATAAGATAGAAAATAGGGGGAGTAAGAAGAAAAGGGAAGATAGATGGTTGGGGACACAGTGAAGGTGAGATGACAGCAGTAGCAAGGTTTGAGCGAAGGTGTAAGAGAGAAAAGATTCAGGCAAGAGGTGAGGTAAGGCCTTAAAGATCATTTTGTCCAACCTTTTATTTTTACAGGTGAGGAAACTAAGGCCCGAGGAGGAGAAGTGACTTGCCAAAGGTCACTTAAGTAAGGAGCAACAGAACCAGTGTTATAAACCTGGATCTTCTTGTTCCAGATTCAAAATGGAGCCACACTGCCTTCTTGAATGAGAGTGGGGGGATGGGGAGGGCAGAGGCAGTAGATCTCTCCTGTAGACTCTCTTTGAAACACAAACTGGATGTGATGACTTCACAGGAGTAGTCTCTCTGTTGTTTGTTGTTGTTCAGTCATGTCTGACTCTTTGTGACCCCATTTTAGAACTTTCTTGGCAGAGATACTGGAGTGGTTTGCCATTTCCTTCTCCAGCTCATTTTACAGATGCAAAAATGAAGCAAGCAGGGTTAAGTGACTTGCCCAAGGTCACATAGATAGGAAGTGTCTAAGGCCAGATTTGAACTCATAAAGATGAGTCTTCCTGATTTCAAACCCAGTGCTCTATACATTGTTCTACTTAGCTTCCCTACTCACTATCTGATAGCAAGTTAAAGCATCATAAGCCCTGGCATTCAACTCCAAGCAGTATGGTGCATTGGAAGGAACACTGAATTTGGAGTCCCAGGACCTGAGTTTGAATCCCAGCTTTGCTACTCACTTGTTTGTGTGACTTTGAACAGGTCACTTCCCTTTTGGGCCACAGATGTCTTGCCTTTAAAATGAGGAGGTTGCCCCGGATTGCTTCTAAGGTCCTTTCCATTTCTAGATCCATGAGCCAACACCTAGCTCAGAGATTCAAATTTTTGAATCAGGGCTGGGGGAGATCGGTGTCTACACCAGGTGTATCAGGTTCAGGCATCTACAAGCATCCTATACTCAAAGGAAATATTGCCATGAATATGTTCCTCCTGGTCCTGTGAACCCAGCTCAGACCCAAAGGCTATTTCCCTCTTAATGATGAAGGGAAGAATGAATAATTAAATGAATTAATGAATGAAAAATCAGTGATTAAGTGATTACTAGGTGCCAAACACTTTGCTAAGAGCTAGGGATACAAGTAGAAAAGCAAGACAGCCCTTGTGCTCACAAGGTGCTCACAATCTAATTGGTAGGAGACAACACCCATTGGAGGGTCAGTTGCAGGGAAGATGGCAAGGCCCAGTGGTTCTTAAGGTGATGCAAATCAAAAAAGTTTTTAATAGGAAATGCCAACATTTAGAAATCAAGCCACAGAGTCCCCAGATTTATGCTGATCTTGCACCTGGAAATGACTTGTAACAAGGGCCTAGAAATATCCTTTATGCATTACTCCCCACCTCCCTCAGCATTTCCTTAATTACAGCTCAGCATTTGGATCATTTACTTCCTCATTCATAAAATGAGCCGTCTGCATGTGGCAGCTTAATGAAAACAATCGGAGGAAATGTTATAAATTGTTGGGGGTGGGGGGGACAGGCAGCTGCCTGCCTCCTGACTGCCTGGTCTCTCATTTTTTGATCTTTCTCCTTGGTCTTCCTCAGCCTCCCTGCCCCCTATGCTGAAGCAGACACTTCCAGCCCACATCAGTCCCCACTGGGGCTCAGCTGGGAAAAGCTGCTTTCAGCAGCTGTCCTCAGGCCCCACCCATAGGAACAAGGGGTCTTTCAGAAGTAAGACGGAAAAGACAGATCCCTGTATAACTGGAGAACCTAAGAGATGCCCTAGGAAATAGAATCAGAGGAAGGTGAGGGCCGTGACATGAGGTGATAAGTTTAAATAAAAATTAATCTGATATCATCTGTCCTTCAGGGTCAATGGGCACTGGCCTGCTATGGTAAACTTTTGGAATGAATTATTTTGAGAGGGGTTATATATGGAAAATACATGTTGGGTTAAGAAGGGACAGGAGCTGGACCTATGGTTTCACTGGTATAGGGAACTATCAGGTGAGGAAGCTTCCTCTGCCAATCTAGGTTGGAATTTCCTTTGCAACTCATAAACTCAGAGAGTCTCCTGGGACCCCCAGAAGTTGTGAGTTGTTCAGGGTCATACAGCCACTATTTGTCAAAGAGGGGACTAGAACATTGGTCTTCTTGCCTCTGAGGCTAGCTTAGGATTCATGACTCTAGGCTGCCTCTCCAAGGACCCAAAATGAGTTATTAAATAGAGGATGTTTGGGAGCCCATGGATGGGAAGATGGGAATCATGGAGGAGCACGAGTCCACTCACAGAAGTCTTTCCCACCCAGTATCTCATGGTGTCTGTGAAACAGAATTCTGAGGCCAAGCTAGTGGGAGAATTCTTGGGCTCAGCTACTGTAGATTGTTGGTTTCTTGTCCAGCCACAGCTCTGTTAAGGGCAAGAGGCTGAATTCAGAGGATTCCTAGTCTTATTTGAATCCCTAGGAGAGGATCTACCTTAGAAGATGCTTTAATCTTATATGTGTCCAGATCTTTCCTTCTCCTATCTCTGGCTTTATGAATCCCCAATAGTGGAGAGGCCTTCCTTGGCTCATCACTGATAGACTTCAGAGTTGGAAGGGGTTTTAGAGGGCAAGTAGTCCAATTTTGCATATGAGGACATAGGCTTTCAGAACTTTAGAGACTTGCCCATAGTCATACCAAGTATCAGAAGCAAGATTTGAACCCAGGTATTCTTGTGCTCTATCTAGAATATAACACTAATTCTAAGGAAGCCTGGGAAAATCTCTAGTTTTTAATTTCCCCATAGTCAAAGTCTTTTTTCATGTGTATGGACTGAATTTACCCTCTTCTCTCCCACCTCATCTTGCCCCTCATCCATGTAGCATCAGTGGAAGGAGCAGTTAGGTGGCACAGCGGACAGAATGCCAGATTTGGAGTCAGGAAGACTCATCTTCATGGGTTCAAATCTGGCCTCAGACAACTTACTAGCTGTGTAAGTTGTTGCCTCAGTTTCCTCATCTATAAAATGAGCTGGAGAAGGAAATGGCAAACCACTCCAAGATCTCTGCCAAGAAAACCCCAAATGGGATAGTGAAGAGTTGGATATGACTGAACAATAACAATCAGTAAAAAGAAGGGTTACTCATGAATGTAAGACTCCAAATGACCTGAGATCAGGATGGGGTCAGTGACATTCCATCCCATGGTCAATAGGTGATGCATGCCCTTGAGGCCCTTCTTTCAGGGTGGCACTGTACCCAATTGACCAGCCTCCAACTCCGAGCACACCCAAGATGATTTTAAATGTTCTGGCCCTTTTCTAATGAGATTCTCTGGAACAAACAATTCGGATAAAATCACTACAGCATTTACTGCTGATTATCAGTCAGATATGTGCTGAGCTGAGATGCACATCTGCATTAATCTGAGTAATATCTCAGTTCAATCTCGGACTAATTGGTGAGTCTAGGAAAGCCAGTGAATGAAACCGTTGTTTATCGCCGGAGCGATGAAGTGTCCGTGTATTTCTATTCGAGGAAGATGGGCCTATGAAGGAAAGTGATTCTGTTCTGCCTGCCAGCTACACATTATAATTACAGTTCTTGTCAAAGTAAGATGTAGAGATAAAACCTATTCCCTAGACGGTCATTCTCACTAATCCCTTGGGAATCCCTGGCTTAATTAAATACCTGTTTTAAGCTCCAGGCTTGGGTGTCGGGTAGCACGTCTTCATTAAAAGCAGATACCAGTGGTGCCCTGAGCACACGCCAGGGATGGAAGATGCTGAGATCTCAAATAGTTCCAGGCATAAGATCCTGGAATTATCAGGAAGAAAGGGAAAACTGTAAGACATGTACAGAGCAGAACCAAGTCAAAAGTGACTATGGATGGCCCCTCTCAGACATTTGCTGGGAGATAGATTCTCCAGGTTATGGGCATGGACACAATTTAGCTGAGGAGTCATTACCCAAGGTTCTTCCTTCTCCAGCCTAAGGTAGAGTCTGCAGCCCTCTCTTCATGGTAGTCACACTAATATATCAATTTATATATGTCATCTCATTTGATCCTGACACTATCCATGTGAAGTAGATGGAGCAAGTATTACTATGGCCATTGTACAGATGATGCAAAGAGAAATACGTTCATTGACCGAGGATATATACATAATGTAATCAATGGCAGATATGGGACTTGGAATCAAAGTCTGATTCATAGCTTAGTGGCCTTCCCACTGAAAATATTGTTGTTGTTTAGTTGTGTCCGACTCTTCATCATCCCATTTAGGATTTTCTTGGCAAACCACTGGTGTGGTTTGTCATTTACTTCTCCAGTTCATTTTACAGATGAGGAAACTGAGGGAGGGTTAAGCAACCTGCCTAGGGTCACACAGCTAGTAAGTGTCTGAGGCCAGATTTGAACTCAGGTCCTCCTGACTTGAGGGCCAGCACTCTATACATTGTGCCACCCAGATGCCCTCTTCCACATCAGTGACTGAGCATTGCACTCAGAAGAAAACAGGGTAGTGGTATGGTAGAAAGATCATTGGATTTTGGAGTAAGATGACTTGGACAGTTATTTGCTACCTGTGTAGAGCTCAGGTAAGCCCATTGCCTTCTCTAGGCCTTGATTTTCTCATCTGTAAACTGATAAAATTGAACTAGATGATCTCAAAGGCTTCTTCTGGCTCTAAAGCCCATGAGCTTCCCCGGCCTGGGACCATACTAAAAACAGCTAGCATTTACCTTGCACTTTAAAGCTTGCAAAGCACTTTACAAGTATTATCTCATCTAATCCTCATAACACATTGCGGTAGGTGCTATTATTTAATCACCATTTTACAGATGATGAGACTTGAGGCACAGATTGGTTAAGTGACCTGCCCAGGGTTACGCAGCTAGTGTCTGAGGAGGTATTTCAACTCAGGTTTTCCTGATTCCAAGTCCAAAACTCTACTCACTGAGTCTCCTCCTATTGAGATCTTCCTGTCACACAATCTGCTCCATGAACCACTTTTTCTTTCCCTTTGTATGTGCCTTTTTCTCTTCTTCCCAAAAACTAGGGATGATATCTTTTCCTAGTTACTCTAACCCCCTGGGATTGCTCCCTTCTTTGAACTTTTGCTCCCATCAGTCCTGAAATCCCCTTTGTGACACCATCTTCTTTGTTGTTGTTTTTTTTCTCCTGCTCTTCTCTAGCAATTTTGATCCATGTACTCTTTTTCTCCCAAACTTTGGCTTTATGGATTCTTAACAGTGATGGAGAGGCCATCTTACATTCACAGGCTCATAGATTTTTGAGTTGGAAGGGGCCTTACAGGCCATCTGGTCTAATCCCCTCATTTTGCAGATGAGGAAACTGAGAAGATATCCTCAATTTGATGGTAAACTATTTAAGGGCAAAGACCATGTATCAGCCATGGGAACTCAAACCTTTGAAGGTGCTCAGTAAATACTCATTGATCAGATTATACTAACTCCCTCTCTCTTGAAAGAGATGTGAGTTCTACCCATCTCTACTCCTTTTTTCTTGAAACAAATGGCTGTATGGAAAGGATGTGCTTTAGTGACCACCTGGCCTCCTATCTGCTACAGCTTGATCACAGCAATAATTAAATCACCAGATTAGATGTGACAGATACCATTTGGTACCTACAGCATGTTGCAGCATAATGTTGTGAGGGGCTTTTCCAATACTAAAAATCCCCATTGCCTGTTTCTCAAGTTCAAACACAGACTCAGACACTCACTGGTTCCATAACCCTGGGCAAGTCACTTAACCTCTATTTGTCTCAGTTTCTTCAATTGTAAAATAAGGATAATGTAGTTATCCTTTCCATTTCATGGAGGATAGGGGGAAGGTGCCCCGTGATCTGGAAAATCCTCATAAAATTTTTTGGCCCTCCCTTCATACCAGAAGGTACTTGCATATAGCAAGTGCTTTATTGTTGTTGTTTAGACAGGGCTGTTGTGAGACCAAATAAGGTGATGGTTGTAAAGCTCTTTGCAAATCTTAAAACACTAGATAAATATTTATTATTATTATTCATTAGCTGCCCCTGAATACTCAGATTCAGTGCTGAACTAAGTACTCTTTTACTCCTCCATGTTGCCTCTGGCCATGCACTTCACTGATCATAGGATTTAGAGTTGGAAGGGACCTTAGGAATACCTAATTCAATTCCCTAGTTTTTATAGTAGAGGAAACTGCAACTCTGTAGCAGAACTGTAATTAGCATGAGTTGCTTCCTGGGGGTTGGAAGGGGTGGTTAGTACTAATGACTCTTCTGTTCCTTACCACTGGATGACCTAAACACCCCTCTTCCTAGGGTCATAAGCCCCATGATTATAACCCCTCTCTCTCAGAACCTGCCTCCATCCTCCTCCCCAATGACTCCATTGGATTTTCATTAAAAAAGTTATTTGTTTGTTTTTAGTTTCCAACATTCACTTCTATAAAATTTTGAGTTCTAAATTTTCATGCAATCTGATATAGACTATACATATACAATCATATTAAACATATTTCCACATTAATCATATTGTAAAGAAGAATTAGAACCAAAGGGGAAAACCACAAGAAAGGAGAAACAAAAAAAAATTTAAAAAAAAAGAGAAAATATTATGCTTTGATCTGCATTGGGACTCCATAGCTTTTTCTCTGGATGTGGATAGCATTTTCCATCATGAGTTTTTTGGAATTGTCTTAGATCCTTATATTGCTGAGAAGAGTTAAGTCTGTCAAAGTTGGTCATCACACAATGTTGCTATTACTGTGTAAATGTTCTCCTGGTTCTGCTCACTTCACGTAGCATCAGTTTATGTAAGTCTTTCCAGGTTTTTTCTGAAGTTCACCTGCTGATCATTTCTTATGGAACAAGAGTATTCCATTACATTCATACACTACAACTTGCTCAGCCATCCCCCAATTGATGGGCATCCCCCCAATTTCCAATTCTTGGCCACCACAAAAAGAGCTGCTATGAATAATTTTGTACATGTGGGTCCTTTTCCCATTTTTATGATCTCTTTGGAATACAGACCTAAAAGTGGTATTGCTTGGTCAAAGGGTATGTGCACAATTTTACAGCCCTTTGCACATAGTTCCAAATTGCTCTCCAGAATGGTTGGATCAGTTCACAACTCCACCAATGATGCATTAGTGTACCAATCTTTCCACTTCTTCTTCAACATTTATCATTTTCCTGTTTTGTCATGTTAGCTAATCTGATAAGCACCACAGATTTGTTTTAATTTTCATTTCTCTAATAGTGATTTAGAGCATTTTTTCATATGACTATAGATAGCTTTAATTTCTTCATCTGAAAACTGCCCGTTCATATTCTTTGACCATTTATCAGTTGCAGAATGACTTGTACTCTTATAAATTAGACTGAGTTTTCTATATGTTTTAGAAATGAGGTCTTTATCTGAGACACTAGCTATAAAAATTGTTTCCACGTTTTCTGCTTCCCTCCTAATCTTGGTTGCATTGGTTTTGTTTGTGCAAAAAAACTTTTTAACTTAATGTAATCAAAATTATCCATTTTGCATTTCATAATGTTCTCTATCTTCTGTTTGGTCATAAATTCTTCCATTCTCCATATATCTGATAGGTAAACTATTCCTTGCTCTCTTAATTTGCTTATAGTCTCACCTTTTGTGTCTAAATCATGTACTCATCCACTGGATTTTCTACAGGATGGACCACTCAACCCTCTCCCAGCACTTGAAGCTGCCACTACCCTCTACCCCAAGGGATTACTCCCCTCTGTACCTTCCTCCCCCATTTTTTTTCAGGTGAGAAAATTCCCTAGTTATGGCTTTACAATTAAGAGAGGTAAAGGTGACAAGAGCCCTAAGTAACTGAACTAGGACTGGTCCATCTTCCATCTTTGAATTCTCAGCAAATAGCACAGGAATTTCTATGCAGTAAACACTCAGTAAATATTCATTGAATTAAACATTAGACAAAGCTCCTGGATAATGTTGGACATTAGCCTATTTTCAATCACTGGGGACAACACATGGATGACACAGATATATATATATATATGTATATACACACACACACACACACACATACACACCATAACTTGTGCCCAGGCAACACTTGCCTCTTTCTCCTAGTCTTAAAGAGGATGACATTTCTGACAGTGCGATGTTATGAGCATGGGGACTCACACACAAATTTGGTTTGGCCTTACAATGTTCACAGTGGCCTTGATGAACTTGGACCTGGGAATGGTCAGCCACAAACAGCAACATCTAGCTTCCTGTTCCCAATGTCCCTTACCTGTTCCTGCCTGGGGACTACAGCCCTTCTTCAGGATTATAACTGAGAGAAGCATGAAACTAAGGAGACTTCCTTTAAAATGGCTCAAATTCCTGATTTTTACCCTTCCTTTTCCCTCCCCATCTCTTACTGCTGGTGGCTTCCCTCTGAGATGACTTCCCATTTACAGTGCACGTATCTTGTATATGCATAGTTGTTTGCATATTTTCTCCCTTACTGGAATGTGAACTCCTTCAGGGTTGGAATCCTGTTTCTGCCTTTCTTTGTCCCCCAAATGCTTAACATAGTTAAGCCTGGCACATAGTAGTTTTTTAGTCATTCAGTCATGTCTTTGTCTTTGTAAACCTGTGGACCGTACTATCCAAGGTTTTTGTTTTTGCTTTGTATTGTTTTTGGGCAAAGATACTGGGGTGGTTTGCCATTTTCTTCTCTAGTAGATTAAAGCAAATGGGATCACTGACTTGCCCAAGGTTACACAGCTAGTGTCTGAGACCAGATTTGAACCCAGGTCTTCCTGTCACCAGACCCAGTGCTCTATCCACTGGGCCATCTAGCTGCCTCGGTAGCTTGATGATTGACTGACTCCCTGGAGCTGGGGAGAAGGAAGGAGAAGAGGATCTGCTCAATTCTACTCCAAGGTGTCAGCCACATAAAGAGGTAGTGACCAATTGCCTTGGGGGCTGGGAAGAAAGCCATGCAAAAGGGTCATAATTGTGGTCTGGTGATATGGGAAGCATTGTAACTCAGCTGCTTAAGATAATGTTTATGTATAGTCATTGATCTAACCGCAAGTGACAGAAAAACAGCTTTCTGTCTTCCATCTCCCATCACACACGATTATCCTGGCAGGGTGGCCCATCGCTTATTACTGTCACAGAACATTCACCCCTACATTGATCCCAATGCAAATCACCACACTCAATCAGAAGAATGACCCTGGCACAGGGAGAGGGACGTGACAGGACTCTGTCTACAATGAACACCTGCCTCTGTGCTCAGGGCCATTCACCACTCACATTGAACTCAGGACTCTCCTCCAGCAACTTGTTGAGATACAATCACTGTTCTTCTGCTTCGTGAACTGATGGATAATAATGATGACTATTTCAATTAATGATAATGATAATAATAATAATAACAATAATAATTTTTATTAGAATAACAACAGCATTTATACAACACCTTAGTTTTGAAAAGAGATTTGTAAATTTTATCTGGTCTGATCCTCACAACAACTCTGTGAGTTAGGTGCTATTATTATCCCCAATTTACAGATGAGGAGACTGAGGCAGAGAGAGGTGAAGGGACTTGCTGAGAGTTACAGAGGCTCTTCACTGTGTGCCTCTGCCTGTTAGTTGCATGGGATGCCCCATTTCAATTCATCCATAAGTTTATTAAGGAGAAGGAAGTCTAATACACATCCTCTTGTCCTCTGCTCTAGAAAAGACTGCCTGTTCTTCACCAGTGCTGAGGGATGAGGTTGCTGATAGGACAAAAAAAAGGCAGCGGTGAAATCAGAGATATTCATATCCTGGGAGAGATGAATGCCAAACCTGACTACAAAGGTGCCTGTGCTTACATTTGCTAGGCTTCATTTCCTCCATCTAAGCTGCGGGATACCTGCCTTACCAGCTTTCAGCTTTAAAATGAAACTCTCCTGCTCAGTTAATATAAGTGGCTCACTATCACTTCTGGGATCAATATAAACTTAGCATTTAACGTCCTTCCCAACCTACCCCTTACACACTATCCCCTTCCTGGGCTCTGTGGTGCAGTGAATTTCGCCTTCCTGCTATTGCTCATATATTACATTTTCATTTCATTCTCCATCACTCCTGGAATGCAACCCCCCCCCCCCATTTCTACCTCTTAGAGTCTCTGCTATTGTGCAGTTGTTTTTCAGTTGTATTTGACTCTTTGTGATCCCATTTGGGGTTTTCTTGGCAAAAAGGTGGTTTGCCATTTCCTTTTCCAGCTCATTTTATAGATGAGGAAACTGAGGCAAACAGGGTCACATAGCTAATAAGTATTTGAGGCCAGATTTGAACTCATGAAGATGAGTCTTCCTGACTCCAAACCTGGCATTCTGTCCATTGTGCCATCTAGCTGCGCATTCTAGGCTCATTAGAGCTCAATATTCATTTGAATCACTGTACTTCTCTACTTGGGAACAGAGTAGTCATTGTGCATCTAGAAACACACTTCCCAATGTTAGAGGCCAGTGGGGCATTTTTTGTTTCTTGTCTCCTAGGCCAGGCAGGGAGCAACGAGGTGGATGATTAAAGCTGGGGTGTAGAGGGAAGACGAGAGTAGGGGAAAAAAGGAGGTAAGGAGTATATTAACAGAAGCTACCCTCTAACCTGGGAAGGGGATTCCTGGAAGGATTCATGCCTCAGCTGATACAAACCAAAGATTATATTTTTCTGTGCCGTCCTCAGGAGCTCAGCATGAGGCTAAGAGAGGACTTCAGAGACTCTCAGGAAGGGTCCCCAGCATACCAAGCAGGTGCCAGTATGGGATGATGTCATTGCTCCTGGGTGGCCATTCCGGATGTCTCCACATCACCCGGGGCAGTGGATGGGATATTTCTTACCAAAGCCCGACATTGATTCATCCCTGGCTCTTTCAGGGTAATAAAAGTATCACCGCCTGGCTTAGGGCCCAGGGGCTGAGCTGTCACCTCCACTGACAAATAGCTCCTGTTTCACTAAGTTCACCAAAGCTTCTGGAAAACAATGAGCCTGAATAGCAAGTTTTACTGGAGTGAACTAGGTCCCCTCTCTCTGTGGATTCTTTTCAAGAAATGAATGGGGATCTGTCTAGGAAGTTTTGAGTCTAGTCCTGGCCAGAGGCAGAGGTTGGTCTATGTGACCTCTACAGACTCTTCCCACCCCCAAGATACTGTACAGTTCAGTTCTAATTAGTGCAAATAATGTATCCCCTGGAAGTGGTTGAATGTATTCAAATCTGCACTTTTAGAAGGTATAATTAAGCAAAAATCATAATTGGTTTTAGCCCAATGGAAATAGGCAGCGTGCATTCAAATAATGTGCTAACCACCTGCAATATAATGGAAATCGTAATTCTATGATAACTATCAGTTTTCTATTGGGTTGTCATTATGACAGTACCTCTTCTTCCTCTTCCCTACCCCATTATTATCTCTTGAAACCTTTTCTTTATGATTATAAAATCTTACCACTAAGGAGCTGTGTTCTTCTTTAGTGATACCAATGGTGCCTTCATTTGTGTAGCACTGTACAATTTCCAAAGTGACTTTACTCACATCATCTCACTCGAGATAATAGGATCCTCACATGCTCAAATGAACTAATATATGCATGTA
Source organism: Vombatus ursinus (assembly GCF_900497805.2). NCBI lineage: Eukaryota > Metazoa > Chordata > Mammalia > Diprotodontia > Vombatidae > Vombatus > Vombatus ursinus. The sequence continues at coordinate 9,655,560 of NW_020954641.1, forward strand.
AATAATTCTGCAAACCTTAAAGTGATAGAAACATTCCAGCCATTCTTCCTGTTCTAATTTTCTCAGTTTCTCATCTTTTCGTTGTTGTAATATAGATAGAAACTTTCCTAGAAGCAATGACAACAACAATTATAATAGTGTTTTATATTTTACAATGGCATTGAAAGCGTAACTCCATGGGCTGATTGGTCACATTGTTCAAATGCCAAATTTATGGAGAACTCACACAAGGCAAGGACTCACATGGAGGTCAGAAGAAACAACACAGGGACACCTTCAAGGTTTCTTGAAGAACTTTGGAACTGATTGTGAGACATGGAAGACACTGGCACAGGACTGCCTAGCATGGCATCCCACATCAAAGAAAGCACTGTGCTCTATGAGCGAAACAGAATTGCAGTAACTCAAAATAAATGTGCGATGTACAAATCCCTACTCCAAATGTTCATGTGGATTATCTGTGCTTGACCTGTGGTAGAGCTTTCCAGATTCATATCGGTCTGATCAGCCATAGTAGGAGACACTGTACTTTGACCTCAACATAGTAATGTCATTTTGGTCCTCTTCGAGAATGAAGGACAACAACCACAATAGAACACAGAATAGTACACTGACTACCAAAGAGTAAGAGCAGGATAGCAACTTGTCCTGGGACCACGAGTGGCCACCAGTGTTGACTTGAAGACCTCCATTGAGTGGGAGCCCAGTTCTACCCAAAGCTACTCATACTCTTGGGCAGCTATCATGGTTAGGAGGCCCAGATTTACCATTTTACCACTTCTAGCCATTGCTACTAGTCTGGGGCCCAAGGGAAGAAGGCTAATCCCTCTTCTAAGAACATGATAGCCCTTCAAATATTCCTTCCAAGGGAAATAATCATGTAGCGCAGTACCTTGGATAAAACCTCCGTAGTCAGAGGTCCTGCATTCAAATACCATCTTGGACATTGATTCTGAGAGGTTCTTGAGCAAGTAACTTTTCCATCCTGGATCTCATTTTCCTCATCTATAAAATGCGGGGGGCGGAGCATGGGATGGCTTTTGAGGTCCCTTCCAGCTCCAGCTTTGCGATCTCGGTGTTGACATTAAATCTGCTCTTCTTTAGGCTGTACATGACCAGTCCCTTCTACTAATCCTCACATGTCATGAAGCCACGGCCTTTTCTCCATCCTGGTTGCCTCTTCCCTAGATAGTCTTTGGATTCCTTCCTTCTTAAAATGTGGCATGCCCTGGAATGATCTTTCTAACCTCTGGCATGATCTGCTATTTTTGAAGCCATATTGGCTCTTCAAGATCAGATTCCTTTTCTGGATGCTAATTAACTATCACTAAGTTACATTCTAGAACTTTGTCAGGAATTGAAACCAAACTCACTATAATTTACAGACTATTTTTTTTCTTTGGTGAGGCAATTGGGGTTAAGTGACTTGCCCAGAGTCACACAGTTAGTGAGGGTTATGTGTCTGAGGCCGGATTTGAACTCAGGTCCTCCTGACTTCAGGACTGGTGCTCTATCAACTATGCCACCTACCTGCCCCTCAGACTATTCTTAGAGACACACTTTCTGCCCTGTGGCCTTACCAGAAGATCTGTGATGCTAAGGAGTCCCAGAGAAGAGATTCTAGCCTGGAGGGGCTGGGAAATTCAATGAAGCAAAGTCAAAGTATGCTGAAATCTGACCACAGACTTGTCATACTCTTATTCTTCAACCATATTGGGTTAGACAACAATATTGTGTTAGAGTTACAACAGTGGAAGGGTAGACACACCTCACAGGGCAGTTAGGTGGTGCAGAGGATAGAGCACCTGACCTGGAGTCAGGAGGACCTGAGTTCAAATATGGCCTTACATACTTACTATCTGTGTGACCCTGAGCAAGTCACTAAACCCTGTTTGCCTCAGTTTCCTCATCTGTAAAATGAGCTGGAGAAGGAAATGGCAAACCATTGCAGTATCTTTGCCACAAAAACCCCTAATGAGGTAATGGAAGAGTCAGACAGGAATGACTTAGTAAACAATGATAGACCTCTGTGTGTACTCTGAGGGGCAAAAAGACCTTTAAAAATCCCCCAATATTTCCTACTTGTCATAGCAATAATTCTCATTTTTTTTAGTAAGGCAGTTAGGGTTAAGTGACTTGCCCAGGGTCACACAGCTAGTGTCAAGTGTTTGGTCTGAGGTCAGATTTGAACTCAGGTCCTATGCTCTATCCACTGTGCCACCTAGCTGCCCCAATACTCACCATTAGCAATTCTCCTACTTTCTACCTCCCAACCAAGCCACAAGTTCTTTTCACTGTTGAATTCAGAAATATGCCAATAATAAGTTTTATCATTAGCTATCTTCAGGTTAATTATTCAGTGAAAAGGTTAAGAATTTTGACATTCAAGGTCTTCCACAATCTAATTCCAACCTACTTTTCTTATCTACTTTCACATAATTCCCTTTCATAAACCCTACAATCTGGCCAAACTGACCTACTCTAAGACCGTTGGTCCAGGCCTCAGCTATTGGAACTTCCCTCAGCATGTGGGGCCTCCCCACCTGGAACATCCACCCACAATTTTCTCACTGGGGAAGGTCCCGCTGCCACAATGGGAACCTTTCTCACATTGGTGAGTTCCGCCCAGGGCCTCCATTTTGGAGAGGGGTCCAGGAGATGGGAACCTTCATCATCTTCATTCCCTTCCCGGCTCTTTGAATTTTATAGATACCATGTTCAGCCCTTCGCCACCTTCCCGTTCCTTCCCCCATTTAGCTCCCTTTTATTTATTGTCTTCCCCCCAACCAAATATAAGCTCCTTGAGGGCAGGGACTGCCTAATTTTATGCTTGCATTTGTGGGCTAAGGCCCAAAACATGAAAGAAAAGTGAAGTGAGTTTCTAACTACAACAAAAATCAAATTAGTGCCTGGAAATGTAAGTCACTGTTCCTCTGAGGGGAGATAAAAAGATAAATAAGACTGGGTGCCTTCGCTCAAGGAGCTTACAATATATATAAGGGGAGTGGGACATGCAGACACACAATAAAATGCAAATATGCTTAGTCAATACTTATTGCCTCATCCTGCCTGGCCATTGTCAGTGTTTTCCTCCCTCTGCCAAAATTCCTCACATTGGGACACCCCCTCCAACACCTCCCCTCCCACCTCTAGCCAGTCTACTTGTCGGAGCTTTACACATCCTTCAGTCCTCATCGATGAAGTATCACATGATCCTCGCCCTGCAAGAAGTGATCTCTTAGTGCCACCTTTCTGACATAATTCATCAAATCATACCTAATAGTGTAACTATGTGTTTACAGACCTGGTTCCGTGATTCAAGATTTGTTGTTAGAGGCACACTTTCACTTTTCCTTCAACCCAAATCCTTCCCCAAACTACCAAGGGAGCTGTCCCTGGGACCTTACCCTGGACTGAACTTCCAGATCACTCCTCAATCACTAAATTTAAAGGGCATTCACTAACATAATTATCCAGGTGACCATTCCTCTCCTGCCAACATCTCCTCTCCTGGTGGTGACTCTGCAGCATCGGTGGTCTCAGTCTAGAGACATTCCTTCCTCTTTCAGCAGATAGGAGACCTTATGGTTTCTGTAGTCTATGCCCTTCTCCACTCTCAGGTTCTCTCAATAAAGTTCATCAGAAAAGGAAACAAAGAGAAAAGCAGCAGGCTGGACTCAGAATCCAAGGTCTAAGAGGTCTAGTCTTGCATTCTAATTGCTCCTTGTTTAATGATGGCAGGTTAGGGAGTCACTGGTGGGAAGCCATAACTTGTGCTAAGCTGCCATGTCAGTGTTAGTAACTGGCACCTATTGACCCATGGAAGAAAATCAATACTCTCTTAACACAAACAAAGAACCTTGAATCTGAAGTCACAGGATGCTTCCAAGCCCTGTTTCTGATACTTATTACTGGTGTGACCTTGCAAGTGACTTTACCCTCTATGGACAAGCCATAACTAGGCTAGGGAGAATGAAGCTTTGCTGCAGGGCTGTAAATTTAAAGGACACTCACATAACCATCTCGGGGATGCTTGCTTTTCTTCCCACCCTCTCCTTTCCCAGTGGTGGCTCTGTAACAGCAATGCTTGCATTCTAGAGACACTTCTTTCTTCAACAGATTAGAAACCCCATGTGCTTCCTTCTCCATTGGACCATGTCCTAGGTAAGCCTTGAGTTTTATTAGCTTCTCCTGAGCTACCTTGTAAGCAAAGTTTGCATAGAAGTGCTGTGTGGCGGGGCAGGAATTTGGTTGGACCCAGGATCATAGAACTGAAAGGGACCTTAAAGGTCATACATTCCAACCTTCACATTTTACAGGTGAGGAAGCTGAAATTCAGAGAGGTCACTCCAAGGTCACATAGGCAGTAAGCAATAGATGCGAGGTTTACACACAGATGCTATGTCCCTAAATCCATATCCAATCTTTTTGTAAACTTTGAAACATTACATAAATGTTAGCTATCATCATCTATCAATTAGTACTATTATTATTTTTAAAAACAGTTTTTTATTATTTCCAATTACATGAAAAAATAATTTTTAACATTCATTTAAAAATTTTTTTGAGTTCTAAATTTTCTCCCTCCCTCCCCTCCTCCTAAGATAGTAAGCAATTTGATATAGGTTATATATGTGCAATCATGTGTTACTATTATCATTACCACTGCCATAGATTAGAGTCCTGGTTCTGACACTTGGTAGCTGTGCAACCCTCAGTAAATCAACCTCTCTGTGCTTCACTTTCCTCAACTGAAAAATGAGAATGATTATCATATTTCTAATACCTATCTCACATGGTCATTGTGAGGAAAGTACTTTTTAACCTTAAGTGAACTACAAAAATATTATGTAAATTTGTAATATATTCCAGAGAGCTATTTCTAGAACATGGTCCCTATTTCTGATCCCTCAGGCCCCAGGGAAAAATACTGGAGATAAAACATAAGGAATCATAACATTTTTAAAGCTCGAATGACCTTAGGTATCCTCTTTGTATGTATATATGCATGCATGTATATATTTCTATCTACCATCTATTAATCAATTGGTCTAAAACTCTATTATCTGTCTATTTATGATTTTATCAATGTAAAGCCCTCTCCTAAAACAGATCTGCAACTGCTTTGCAATTTATAGTCTGAGAGAATTACCTGGAACAATGAGAGGGTAAAAGACCAGGGTCTCATAGCCAGGGAGTGTCAGAGGTCCAATTATTTAATGACATCACAAATAATAACTAACATTTGTAGAATACTTCAACATCTCCAAAGCACTTTACAGACATCTCATTTAGGCCTCACAATGACCCTGTGGGGTAGCTACTAGAGATAGTGGTCCATCACCCATCCTGTGCCCCCCACCACAAAATAAAAGTGAAAAAACACTTCTATTTGCAAATGGTCAAAAAGAGGCCAAGACAAGAGAATGATTTATTTCAGCAGAGTCTTACAGCTCATTTTTAGTAGAAAAAGCAATAGAACCCAGTTTTCCTAATTAGATTCTGGATTTTGGTGGGAAAGGGAGGTGCCAGATCCTGATGTAGGGAGTGACATTTTGCCCAAAGTCAGCCAGGCATTTATTTCCAGGAGACAGAGACCCTGCACAGAATATCCAGACTCCCAAATCACCATCATTTCTTTTATCCAGGATAAGTTCCAGATCCTTCTACTCAGCGCCCTGGACGCAAGACCCATTAATCTCCCAAATTCCCCTGTTTTACCCTATCCTGCCTACAAGAACATAGTACAATGAAGAGAGACCTCAGTTGGGAGCCAGGAGCCCTGTGTTCAAATTTTGTTCCTGCTACTTACTAATTTATGATCTTGGACAATTTACTTAAATCTCTCCAGGCCTCAGTTTTCTCACATGTAAAATAAGGGGGTTGTACTGGATGACCTGTGAGGTCATATCCTTGTAGGTTCATATCCTATGATATGACATCCAGAGACCATAAGGACTAGTCAGATTGAGGGGACTCATTGCCACCAGAGACACTGCCTATTGAAGGCCTGATTAGCTGTATTCATCTGCCCCCTTGGATTTTGAACCAGGGTAGACCTCATTCCTTTGAGTCTCTCCACATCCTAGAAAGGCCTATGCTTTGCGGTAAATGTTAAAATCCCATATCACTGAGATTCTAGGTTGGACCAGACACTTGAAATTCTAAATCCTGCAAACCTGCTCTACTCCCCAAGTCTATTTAAATGCAGCATTAAAAAAAATGCAGCACTTTTAATATGGAAGACCTTTTTAATGGAGTGTTTGTTTTTGTTTGTTAGTGAATGATGATGATGATGCATTCATTCCCTGTGGCAGTGGGACAGAGTAATTAGGCATTTGGCCACCTGGGGTAAATTCAATTGAGATGGGGTCTGGGGGGGGGGGTCTACTGTACCACTCCTCCTGTGCATGGTTGAACTATATGGAAAGCAGAGGTCATAGGAGTTGAGGAAGCTGAGAAATTTGGAGCCTAGTAGTGCATTCAAAAAGGGGAAGTGTGTTCAAAAAGATGAAGATTGAGTCTGGTTCTGAACTTGCTGGGGAAGAGGGAAAAGTAACTGGAGGTCAACAGCGGACAGTCACGAGGATATGGACAAGATTCGTTCAGTCGTTTCAGTCGTGTGTGACTCTTCGTGACCACGTTTGGGGTTTTCTTGGCAAAGATACTTGAGTGGTTTGCCATTTATTTCTCCAGCTTATTTTACAGATGAGGAAACTGAGGCAAACAGAGTTAAGTGACTTGCCCAGGGTCACACAGCTAGTAAGTGTCTGAAGGCAGATTTGTGCCACCCAGCTGTCCCAAGATGGACAAGATAGAGTTAACATTAAATGAGAGATTGTTGCTGGATCATGAGGACAAGGAGAGGGATATGCCCTGTGAGGCAGATGGTATAAAAGAAGGGGAAACCAGCTTTGGAGAGGATACCCAGGGAGACGCGACTTCAAGGTTTCAGAGAGCCCCAGAAGATGAAAGAAATCTAATAGAAATTAATCTAGGATTATAGATTGAGAGCTGAAAGGAAAATTGGAAATCATGTAGATCAACCTCCTCATTTTGCAGATGAGGAAACTAAGGTCCAGAGAGGTGAAATGATTTGCCCACCATCACATAAGTAATAAGTGACAGAGGTTGGATTTAAACTCAGATGCTTTTACTCTAATTACAACAATCTTTCTAAATTACACTACTTTGGAGAAGGGCAGGTAGGTGGCACAATGGATAGAGTGCTGGGCCTGTAGTCAGGAAGACCTGAGTTCAAGTCTGGCCTCAGACACTTACTAGCTGTGTGACCTTGAGCATGTCACTTAACCCTGTTTTCCTCAGTTTCCTTATCTGTAAAATAAGCTGGAGAAGGAAATGGCAAACCACTGTAGTATCTTTGACAAGAAAACCCCAAATAGGGTCACTGAGAGTCAGACACGACTGAAAAATGACTGAACAAAAAGAAAACATAGAGGAAGGCTCTTAATGTAAGTGAGGCAGAGAGGAAGCTCCTGAAGGAAAGGTGTTTGAATGTGGCCTCAGCCAATGTGGCCAGAGCAAGCCACTGATAATCCTCCGACTTAGCTGGTTCTGAATTGATCCCAGGTGCCCAAGCCAGGCAGTTCCCTTTGGACTATGGGGAGGGGGAACACAATCTACCTAGCCCTGGTGGAAATGAATTCTTAGAGAGAATTGGACTGGCTGTGGGACCCAGGGGAGTGTTAATAGCCCAGGACCTTGCTGCTTGGAGCTGCTTGGAGTGGGGCTAGAAACATACACCTGGCTGCCCTGCCCCACTGGGGGCAGCCCCAGTTACTCATGTTAGTTCTGGCCTTGACACGGCCTTGGAGATCCTCTTTCCACTCTTTCCACTTTTATTTGCTAGTGTCCAGGGGTACTGGCACCTGGTGCTAGGGAGAGCTCTAGAAATGCCCTACAGAGAGGGCTGTTACCTCCCACATTTGATCCATAGTGTAGGAAATAGAAGGCTGGATCTGGGTTCAAATATCACCTCTTATTCTTACAAACTCTGGGCACGTCACTTAAATTTTCCAAGCCACAGTGTTGTCATCTGTAAAATGGGGGTGGAGAGTTTAGACTAAATGATCTGTGGGGTTCCTTCCAGCTTGGAATTTATGGTGCTATGACCTCTGCTCTGATCCCAGCTATGACCCCTACTGTCCAGAACAGGGCCTACCTCAGCACAGCGTTCTTTTGGTGTAAGAGGACATTTACCCTGAGTCTTAAAGGTTAAATGAATGCTTTTAAGTCCCTTGGCTCTCATAGTAGCCCAGGATACACTTTTTTTCATATTCTCCAGTCCTATTTGTGTTCACCTAAAAATGCAGTTCCGGATCTGAGATCTTGTCTGTCTCCACTTTCCATTGTATGTCCATTCTGGGGTTTCTCCACAGGAAGCCAACTTGGTTCATCCTGGTTCAATCCTTCCCTTCCTGGGACATCAATCTTCACTTACAAATCTGAAACACTGGGATTCATGGAGGGAAAGCTGTTGGAGTGTTTATGGTGCCAGGAAAGGTGGAGGTCAGAAATGAGAACACATCCGTTATTCCCCACTGCAGTCTGTCTTGACTGCCATTCCTTCTGGAGTCAAGTGGAAGGAGACTTATGTTTTGCTGCGAATATTGAAAAAGCCTGAGGCAACAAATCACCAGAAAGGACAGAACAATGGGATTCATTTAGCAACTTTACCAACCTGGCTGCAGCTACATAATTTTTTTTTTTGTGATTTAAGTTCGTTACTCCCGGAAACAGTATAGGCCCTTGGAGCACATACATTACAATGAGCTCTTGTTGAGCTAAGATGCAGCGTAAGATGGAAAGCAGGAAGCCACAAAGGCCTGGGTTCAGGTCCCATCTCTTCCATATCCTGGTTGTGTGACCCTGGGCTAGCTACTTAATCTCTCAGATCTCCAGGCAACTCTCTAGGACCGTAAGAAAAGCAGTAATAGAATATTTCCCTCAAAATACCTGGGGTATCCTCTCCCACAAACACACATACCATCAGCAGGAAGAGTAGCATGCTGAAGGGACGAAGATGAAGAGGCACACATACTTGGCATGTTTGTGGGTGTGTGGGAGTGTGTGCAAGGCTGCCCATGTCTTCGGGTGATGTTATCACTCCGCTTCTGATGCGCCTACATCCCTTGGATGTGGTGTGTAGTTTTGCATTCTATTGAGGGAAGAAAATACCTGTACGGAAGCAAGAGTTGGAAAGTGAGACAGAGGTATGGCAGGAGGAGGCTAAGGTGAAGAAGATAGCTAGGGAGTGGATGGGTGGGCCTCAGATTGGGTAAGATAATATGAAAACTCAGCAATCAGAGCCCAGACTCCTAGGGTGGAGAGTCAAATTTCCAGTGGGAAGAGGCTAAGGAGGGGGCCAGAGTACCAGCTATGTGGCTTAAGGGGGCTGGAAATTGTCCTGGCTAACAGTGGTTGACTGTGTTACCATCTTACGCAATTGTTTGCATTTGAACTGGAGTTTTGGACACATTAATTCAAAGGAATGAGTAAAGATGATATTTTAAAATGATGCAAAAGATGGAGGAGGAAGGTTTGTCTTTTAATCTATCATGTTACAATAAACAATTTCTAACCACCTATTGTGCTCAGAACACTGTAATGGGTAATGGGGAACATACAAAATAAAACTATGATGTAGTACTTATCCTCAAGAAAGTTGCCACTGATGCCAGTGTTGTACATGTAGCACACAGTATTACATGATGTGAGATAGAAGGGAGAAACCATTTATTAAGCACCTACTGTGTGCCAGGCACTATGCTAAGTGCTTTACAAATATCTCATTTGATCTTCACAACAACCCTGTGAGGTAGGTGCTATTTTTATTCTCATTTTATAGTTGAGGAAGCTGAGGCAGACAGTGCTGTATTCCATCCAACTACTGCTAACATTAGATTTTTGTAAAACAAAGTATTATGTGAAGGGAAGGTCATTGCCAACTGGGAGAACCAAAGAAAGCTTCCTGGAAGTTTTGAGATAGGATTTGAAGAATAAGTAAGAAGTCAGGCGGTGAAGAATGGGAGGGAGGTCATTCAAGTCAAGTCAAGTAACATTAAGTGCCTGCTATGTGCCAGGCACTGTGCTAAACACTAGAGATACAGAGAAAAGCAAAAAGTAATCCCTGCCCTCAAGAAACTCAAAATCTAATGGAGACATTTAGGCATTGGTAACAGCAAAGGCATGAGAGACCAGTGTGTGTTTGGAAGTCATAGAGGCATCTGCTTTGGCTGGAATGTAGACTTAAAAAGGAACATAACATGAAATACATCTGCAGACACAGGGCTGGCATCTTAAATACAAGGCAGAATGACTTTCACTTTATTTGGGAGACAGTCAGGAGCATAGCATATTGTTGAGGAGAGGAGTGACATGACCAGATCTATATATAAGAAATATTATTATATTAGTGGTTTTAAGGATGGATTAGGGGTGTGGAAGGATTGGAGTTGGAGAGCCCTTTTAGGAAGCTATTGAAATAATGATTTTCTTTTTGATTAGAACTGTGATTTCATTGGTAGAGAAAAAACTAAGTGAGCAAACTCCCTCTGCTAATGCAGGTGTTCAATTATTCTGTCACTTATAGTCTTAGAGAATTGTCTGGGGGTCACTGAGTAATTAAATTACTAATCCGGGGTTATAATCAGTATGTGTTAGATGAGGGACTTGAATTCAGGTCTTCCCAACTTTGAGCTGGCTCTCTGTGCACTTTTCCACAGTGCATGATCTAAGCTTGTTATTGAGGGTCTATAGCTTTGGTGGGTGGTATGAGAAAATAAAGTGGTTCCAGAGATGCTCCACAGCTGGGTAGAATTGTTAGGATGTGGTAACTGATTAGATGTGAGAAGTGAAAGAGAGACAAGACTAAAATAGTCCAAATTTAGAAACATGGGAATCAGTGAAGGAAAGGTGTTGCCATAGATTAAGAAGGTGAAGTTATTAGGAAGAAGGTTTGGGGAGGAGGATAATAAGGAAGCTTTGAGAAATGTTGAGCTTCTGCTGCTTGCTGGGATAACTCAGGGGAGATGTCCTGAAGACAGTTAGAGATATGGTTTGGATCTCAGAATCATGGTCAGGTCTAGACATGGAGATCTGAGAGTTGTCTCTGTAGAGGTGATAATTGAATCAGTGAGAATGAATGACATTGGCAAGGGAGAGTGTGTAGAAAAGGAAGAGAAGGTTAAAGTCAGATTCTAACATGTCTTCTTTTCTTCATGCTTAAAAAAATTCTCTTTTTTGTGAGAAACAGTGGGATGATTCTTTGGGGTTCAGCACCCCTCAAATCACGTCACATGTGAAGTCATATACAGATCATGTGAGCAATCATCTGTTCATTCCCAGATATGGGCCGGCCTTGGACACAGCACATGGTTAGCAGCACTGCCTTTCACATTCTCAGTAGAACAGGAGGGAGTCCCAGTTTCATGCAATATTCAGTTAGTCTGTAAAACCACCCTGCTTGCTGAGATAACTGGCTTGCTTTTGATGTTTCCTTTTCCATGTATGCTCCTCCAGCCTGAGCTAAATTCTTGTAGGTTTTTCTCTGCCTGGTTTTTTGGAATGATTACATTAAGTGGGACAGCTGTATAAGTAAGTTTTGCAGATTTATTATTTGCATCAAGCTGCCTAGTCTGCTTGCTAAGGGATTTTGAGAGGGTTTTTTTGTATGTTATTAGAGTTTTAACCCAATCCATCTTGTATCAGCTACTTTCTAAATTGCTATTCAGTTCTTACTTAAAGGACCATGTTAATGCGATTATAAACTCAGATTTATGGCCTCATTTCTGCTATGTGATCTTAAGACCAATTATATTATATGCTATTAGTATCTCCTACATAGAGGCTTCTTTGAGCCTTGCTCTGTCCCTTCTCATTACTAGATTCTCCTTACCAATTACCTTATATTTATTTTGAATAGATCTTGCATCTACTTATATGTGTTTGTGTTGTCTCCTTGAGGGATTGGTTGTTTTTGTCATGGGATCATAGGATCATGGGATCATGGGATCATGGGATCACTAATTTAGAACTGGAAGAACTCTCAAAAGCCACTAAGTCCAGCCCTCTTGTTTCACAGATGAGGAAAATGAGGACCAGAAAGGTTAAGTCACCTGCCCAAGGTTACCCAGAGAAAAGTAATAGAGCCAGGATTTAAACAAAGGCCACCTGACATCCAGTGCCCTTGCCATAGTGGTAGGAAATTAATAAATGCTAAGTGGTTGATTAATAGAATAAGCCACAATAGCTGTGAAATAATTGAGTCACAAAACATCATTCATTCCCTGATTCATCAGGCATTTAGTAAGCACCTACTACGTGCCAGAAGCTGTACTGGGGCCAGGGATAAAAAAGACAAAAACAAAACATTGTCTGCTTTCAAAAATATGAAAGTCCTCCACGTGAAAGCATGGTTGTGGAGTCCAGACATTAAGAACAAGGCCAGGAGGAGGGTTGAAGACCAGCTTGGGCCCATTCACTAAAAGGAGGGCCCAGGAAGAATGTGCCAGTGGGAGAAGGGTCCAACCCTTACAGATTTACATTCTATTGCAGGAGTGGAAGGCTCAACTTGTACATGTGTAAGTAAACACAAAGTAATTGGGGGTAGGTGGGAAGAGGGAGAGGATACTTACAATTGGGAACATCAGAAAAAGCATTGCATAGAGCCCGGGGCCTGGAGTCAGGAACACCTGAATTCAAATTCAGCCTTAGACACTTTCTAGCTGTGTGACCCTGGGCAAGTCACTTAATCTTGTTTGCCTCAGTTTCCTCATCTATCAAATGAGCTGGAGAAGGAAATAACAAACCACTCCAGAGTCTTTGCCAAGGAAACTCCAAATGGAGTCATGAAGAATCAGACATAACTGAGAAACGATTGAACAATAACAACAGTTTTAGGTGGGGAGGGTATTTGCAATTGGGAATGTCAGAAAAGGCCTTGGGTAGCATGCGGCATTTGAGCTTTGGAGGAAGCTAAGGATTCTAAGAGGTGGGAGATGAGGAGGGGATACACTCCAGATAGAGGGTACGTCATAGTTGGAAGAGAGCTACTCCAACCCCCTTTTGTTGCAGATGTGGAAACTGAGACCCAAGGAATGGAAATGATTTGCCACTAGATCAAAGATGAGTGATTGTAAGAATTAGGACTAGAGGCCAGGTGCCCCATCTTCCAGTGCACTGTTCTAAGCACAACTTTTCCCCTCCTGTCTCCACACTGTCTCACATTGTCCCCTTCACCTGGAACACTCTCTCCACTCTTCTCTGATTATCTGAGTTTGACTCATTCTTTGGGACACAGATGCTTTCCCACCTTTTCTGCAGAACCTTTCTTTACCACCTTTGTTCACAATGGATACACTGAATTTTGATGGAAGGAAGGAAACAATCACTTATTAAGCACTTACAATATGCCAGGCACTGTGCTAAGAGCTGGGGATACAAATACAAGCGAAAAGTAAGACAGTCTCTGCCTTCCAGGAGCTTACATTCTAATGGGGGAAGATAACCCACAAAAGGGAGCTAAGAGGAAAGAAGGAGAAATATAAAAGTCCTCCACATGGGAGCATGGTTGTGAAGTCCAGACATTAGAAATCAGGCCAGGAGGAGAGTTGAAGACCAGCTTGGGCCCCTTCACTAAAAGGAGGGCCCAGAAAGAACTCACCAATGGGAGAAGGGGCTCAGCCTTACGGAGGGATATTTCAGGTTGAGAAGGTAGAAAGGATGATTAGATGTTCTAAAGTGAGGATGCCCCAGGCACTGAGGGATGATGCTTGTAAGAGGATGTACTATCTACCACTCGTCAGTCATTTAAGCATGTACTAACGTTTGTATTATTTTTTTTTTATGTCTGGAGACTCTATCTCCCCAACTAGTCTATAAACTCTTCAAGGGAAAGCATCGTATCTCCTACTTTCTTGAATCCTGCTCAGCACCTGTTAGAGTCCTTTGAATATAAGAGATAGTCAATAAATGTTTGTTGCTTGCTTAATTCTAAATTATTGCCAAACATGATAGGTCCTTGGTTCCGTGTGATGGCCAGCTATTATCATTTTTATTATCTGCACCATTATTACTAAGCCTGACAATCCAACTCTTGGCTCAGAGCCTAGAAGAGCATCATAAATCCGCAGAGGGGAGCCCTCTTCTAGTGGGCAGGAATCTGGCTCTCCTTGGAGCAAGAACTGCTGAAGGGAGATTTTCCTTTCTCTCCCCACTTCTGGAGAGCTAATTCCTGGCATTGTGTAGCTAGGATGTGAGAAAATGGTTTGTTATCCCTATTAGAGATATAAGAGCAAAGAAACGGTGACCTATGTTTAGCTATTCTATCATTTCCTTTTCAGGAAGATCCAACATGAGAGATGATAAGAACCCTTCAGGGTAGCCAAACAGCAGGAGTGGAGAGTCTCTGAGATATAGCTTGCTGGTGAAGTGTATTTAATAACTGAATCAAACTTTCTGGGAGAAAGTCTGGAAGCAATCAGTCATTCAAGTGAAAAATACTACCGTCAGGGCTTCTGAGAAGCAGCAGAAGTAATGGAGCAAAGAGCGTTCAACTCTCTGGGATCTACTAAATAGCCTCATCACAAACTGAAATTGAAGCCTTCAAATCAGTGGAACAGAAAAAGATGGTTTGGAAATTACAATGGCTGTAAAGGGGGAGGGGGCAGGGAAGTGCAGAATCTATCCATCCATACCAGACTCTTCATCCTTAGCCCACAGGGCACTGGGACCATTAGCACAAAGAATTGAAGAGATGGAAGTCACATAGTTCAACGTGAACCTGGCCAATTACCCTTTCTATTACGTGCCCAACAAGTGACTTTATAGCCTCTGCTTGAAGACCTTCAGTGAGGAGGAAACTACTTCCCCCCAAATCAGGCTAGCCAATTTTTCCACAGCTCTAATTGTTGGGGAGGTTATCCCTTAAAGAAGCCTAGATCTGCCTCCCTTAATCATTGTTCCTAGTTCTGCCCTCTGGGTCCAGATAGACAAAGTTTAATGATCGCTCTTGCACATGACAGCCCTTTGAATACTTGAAGATACTAACAAGGCCTAGGCCTTGCCTTCTCCTAGGCCTTCCCTTCTCTAAGATAAATATCCCCAGTTCCTTCATCCATTCCTTACATCTTACGTTCTCCAGTTCTCTTATCAAGGTAGTCACTTACATAACTTGTACTTCCAAACCAGGAAGAATTTAATTTAAATCTTGCCTCAGATATTTTACTAGCTGAGTGACCTGAGGCAAGTCACTTAACCTCTCAGCCTCAGTTTCCTCATCTGTAAAATGAGGATAATAATAGCACCTACCTCCCAAAGTTGTTGTGAGGATCCTTTTCAATAATGTGTTCTAGAAGTTTTTAAGAAGAAAAGCCAAATCTCTCCATCTATAGTTCAATGATTCCACCATCTTTCTTTTTTGAAATGTTGGGAAAATACATATCTATATCTATATTTATATATCTATATGTTTTTTTCTCTCCTGTGGCACCTGTCCTGTTCCTCATGATCTTGTGAAGAGTACTATTACTGGCTCAATAATAATGTCTGCCAATTCTTTTAGTACTTTGGGATGTGGCTCATTTGGGTCTCATAACTTGAACTCATTGAAGATAGCTTGATGCTGTCTGATTATCACATGACTTTTTTTTAAGGTCTCTATTCCCTGCTGTTCACCTAGGCTCTATCCTTCTCAGTCCAAAGATTAATCACTTTGAAAAAACAAAACAAAGCAAAATAATAATTGAGTGGTTTTTCCACTTCACTTCACCATTTTAGCGCTATTCTATTCTCCTTAAAAAAAAACTTTACTTTTTGTTACTCTTCTTGCCACAACACAGCTAAAAATCCTTTTATTTTTGCTCTTCTTAGCATTTGTCACCAGCCTCAGCTCATTATGGGCTTTAGCATTCCTCATAAGTCTTATGAGACTCTTTTGTTATCATCACTTTAGCTATCATTCTCACTTATTTTCTCTTGCTTCCTTTTGTACATGTCTCTAAAAAATTTAAGTTGGTCAATGAGCTCCCTGTGCATCCACACTGGTCTCATTTCTCCCTTTTCCTCCTAACTGGAACAATTTCTGCTCCTGTTTTCAAGATTTCTTGAGAGTTTCCCATCACATTTGGGAGCTATTTCTCTTGCAAAATATTAAGCCATGGGATCCTACTTATTCTTTCTCTGAAGCCCTCTGAAAAATCTTTTTTTTCCCCAGAATCTTGGATGCATGTCAGTCTATGTCTGGCTTTCTTTTCTTTTCTCATGATGAATTCTATGATGGACTATAATCTTGCTGGTCAGAGCTAAGTCAAATTTAGCACTACCCCTTGTCATTTTCATCATTTTCTAAAGGAAAAAAAGGATCAGCAATGCAAATCACAAATGTATCACAAATGTAGAGAGCACTAGACAATTCTCAGATATTTCAAGTTCCCTGTCACTATGATATCATGCTTCTGTGCTAGGTTTGTGATCCACTTCCCAAACTCTTTATCTAATTGCTCTTTCTGTCTAGGTAGCTCTGGGGAAATGTTAGACATTGGCATTTGACAACATTAGCCAGTACCAAGGTGCAGAAGCATCATAAGGAGAAGCATCATAGTTGGCATCTTCTGGACTCAGAATATTGCCCCCTGGTGTTGCTACCAATACATTTCCTCTTAGAGATAAGGGAAAAAAAGAAACTTCATGGTATTGATACAAAGATATAGGGTATCTACCTATTAGCTTGGCTTTCCTCTTGGCCAACAGACTTCACCTTTAATACTAAGCAGCTACTGTTCACAAAGATGGCCAGCATGTGTGTGGCTAGGTCAGAGTAAGTCTGTGCCCAACAAGGGAAGCACAACTCAAAGTATATGCATTACTTGGAACATTCTCTATTTTCTCTCTGAGCTCAAATTCTATCTCAGGTACTTATGAACTTGGAGACTCTGGGCAAGTCACTTAACCTTTCTCATCTCCAGTTTTCTTACCTGTAAAATGGGAATAATAATAACATCTACCTCACAGGGTTGTTGTGAAGATCAAATAATAATATATAAAAAGTGCTTTGCAAATCTTAAAGCACCACATAAATGTTAGCGATCACTAGTTTATTATTAAAAAGATATATTTTTATGACTTATTAAAACTTTTTTCCTTATTCATACTGTTCCAGTCTTATAACTCTGAGCCCAGTCAGTAAAAATAGGACCTAATATTTATTCCCAAAACATCCTCATGGGGCAGCTAGGTGGTGCAATGGATAGAACACCAGTGGATAGAGTCAGGAGGACCTAAGTTCAAATCTAGCCTCAGATACATAGTAGCAGTGTGATCCTAGGCAAGTCACTTAACTCTGATTGCTTCCAAAAAAAAGTCCTCATGAGATATATATAGAGGCCAGGTAATAAAGGAGACAGTTGAGTTATGTAAGGTCACATGGCAAGTTAGTGTCAAAGCCAGGAGTAGAATCCAGGTTTCCTCCTGTCTAGCCTAGAGTTCTTCCTCCTAAAGAGAGCAATGAAAAAAACACTGAGAAATCACCTTCACCTAGATATTCCACTTATAAGCAAAATAGAATGATTTAATTATGAGATAGATTTCCATAAAATGTATAACAATTTAATAGAGAACTTCATTTTTTCCCTTATGGAGTTTAAAAGCCAGCTTATATCAAGTATTAACATAATTGTCAGAAGCTAATGTGTCCTTTAGGTAGCTATATGGCTTCCCAAGTCCTGGGGGAAGAGATAATATATTCCCTGAGGCTGGTACTCTTGAGAAGGCAGTACTGGATGGGTAAGGAGACAGGGATTAGAGGAGGAGTTTTCTCCTGGATCTAGATTCTAGGGAAATCTGTTGCTTTCTGAGAACATAGAATGTTAGAGACAGAAGAGATCTTAGAGCATAAATTAGAGCTGGAAGAGAGTTTAGAATATAGGATGTTCGAGTTGGAAGGGCCTTACATATCACTAAGTATTTGGAGGTTTGAGAGTTGGGAGGAATCTTGGCATATGAAATGTTAGAACTGAACTTAAAGATCATTTAGTTCATCTCCCTAATTCTACAGAAGAGGAAGCTGGAGTTCAGAGAAATGAAGTGATTTATTCAAGGTTGCAGAGCTAGTTAATGACTAAACTAGGATCATATGGCACCCTCTCTGTATTCACTCCCCCAAATCACACTAGCACCGGTAGATTGTATTCCAAAGAGGTGTGACTACTACTCTCTCTGAATTCTGGTGGTGACCCTTTGGGGCTATAGTCAGCCACTGTAGCTCCTGAGCCCCCACTGATATACTTCCAATTAAGAATCAGTCCAGTAGAGTCACTTAGCTCTTAGCAAAGGCATACATTAAGATAGTGTGATAAGAAAAGTAATTATAAAACATTTCACCCATAACCCCAGGTGCACTATCCCATAGATACCCATAGTATTAATGGAAAGAGAGGGCTCCCATTTAGAGTACAGTGGTAATGAAGCACATCTGAGAACACATGTGGAAAAGGGATAACTCATAACTCTTAATACCAGAAGTGCTTTCATTTTAGAGTTGTTGTAACTCTTTTCTGTGATTACATTAGTTGAGCTAAAGAGGGCAAGGGAATCACATCCTCTATCCTTTGCAATTAGAGCCAAAGTACACTGATCCCTAAGTTAGTTCTTTTCCTATCCCAACTACAGCAGGCTGCCATAACTGAGCCCTAGCTATTTGTGTCTTTCCCTGTGGTGGCTTCTGGGACCATGCTGTCAAAGAATCCTTTACTATCTTTTCAAGGGTCATATTGGAGTCTCAAATGATCAGAGATTTTGATGTGTCCATTTTCTCTGGAAAATCTCCAGGATTAAATAAGAGAAAAGGTAAAGGAGGGAAGAAGGCAGTAGTAACAAGCAGAAGTATTTATTAAATGACTATTACGTGTCAGGCACTTCGCTGAGTGTTAGGTGGGAAAAAAAAACAAAGGGAAACAGTCCCTGCCCTGAAGAGGTTTGTGTTCTACTAGGAAGAAATGACATGACATATGTGAATGTACACATTTTATACACATAAGATAAATAAAAAATAATTTCATTTGGGAGGACTAATACTTAAAATAATCAGGAAAGAATTCAGGTAGGAGGTGACACGAGCTAAATCTTGATGGGAACCAAGATGTTCAGGTGAAAGGAAAAATTCCAATTATGAAGCAAAATTCTCTGGGTGGGCTATTTAAAAGAAATGCTCAAGTATTGTCAAGGAGTCAAATTCTGCCGGAATCTATGAGTGACGATGGGCCCAGAGCCAGTGATGGGGCTGATATTGCCAAACATAAAATGAATCAGTATTCCTCATACAACATCTCTTCCACGAATGATTGCCCCAATAATGGGCGTCTGCATCACAACAGTTGATCACTGGGCTGTAATTCATCCACGACTACACGTGCAGCTACACTTCTCTAGGAAAGCCATTACTTTAAAGACCTTCTGACCACTGATCACCTCGAAACTGACAGCCGTTAAAATGACAAGGAGTTTAGCCTTAAACAAGATTCACTTGTCCCTGCTCCTCACTAATGGTAAGGAAGTCCCATCCCTCTCAAGGTACTTAGCCATTTGACAAGAAGAGAAATATGAAGCTCTCCGGGTTAACCTCATTCCCCTTGTTGACATAACTGTCCCAGAAACATTAACTCTTTATTACTGCTTGACCTTCCTTTAACCCCAATAAGCTAATAAGATGCTCTGCCAGGTATGACCCTGGAAGCTCCCCACTCCCCAGAGAAGGTCCATCATCTTCAGGCCTTGAATAAAATGTAGAAAATGAAACAGGTGAGCTCTACAGCAGGGATGCCACCTTCTCCACAAAGCAATCCCTGATTTTTCCTCCTCCTCAGTATTTCTTCTTTCCCTGAATTCCTTTCCCTGAATTTCCTTCTCCCTGAATTTTATTCAAATTTATTCAAAAATGGTTATTGAGCCTCTATTCTGGGCATGCAAAGAGAATTAAGACATATTGACTACCTGAGGAATGCAAAGTCTAGCAAAGGAGAAACAGTATATGTACAGATTTGGTCAGTTAGTCAATAAACATTTATTAAGCACCCATGATGTGCCATGCACTGTTAAGTACTGGAGATATAAATTCAAAAAAAGACAGTCTCTGCCCTCAAGGAGCTTACAATTTAATGGGGAAAGACAACATAGAAAAGGAAGAGAAATGGGGGAAATGGCAAGGGGAGGGCACCCAGAGGGTGGAGATGATGGAGAAATCCAAAAGAGTGTAGCCAGGGTAGAGTGGGGCCATTTAAGAAATGACCTGCCTGGGTGCTCTCATTAAAGGGAAGTTTTGGGAGGAGCTCATCCAGGGGGTGCTGATGGGGTGTGAGTTCAAAGGGTGATGAGATCTTGCAGACTGACGAGGTAGCTGCTTCTGAGGTTCCTTCAAGCATGATGGAGAAGTCCAAATGACTCAACATTACTCAAAATGCAGCCCAAGTCTGACCAAGTGTCATAAAAGAGATGGTGTCAAAGTGTTAGGAGAGCAAGAGGCTATCCCTTCTGGCAGGGGGGATAGAGAAGACTTCATGGAGGAGGCAGCATTTGAGCCAGGCCTGCTTTATCTGGTATAGTTTTCTAATTTTTGTCCTCACAAATTCAAGATTTAGTTTCTGTTTGGACCATAAGGTCCTCTAGTTCAAGACCATATCTTCTCTATCCTTTACATGCATAGAGCAGGTGTTCAGTCAAGACTTGCTGAGTTAGCCCAGTTTCATCAATTGCTTCCTTCCCAGTCACCCACAGTACTTTGTGCTTGGGAAGTCGCCAAGGTTACTTGGTTTCATGCCCTACATTCCCTTCTTCCAGTGCCTCCCAGGGCTAGGAAGGAGAACGTGGGAAACAACAGCAGTGCTGGGAGATTCTGTACTCATTTGAAGCCTTTAGCCAATGCCAGCTGCTCGGGAATCTCTCATTCAGCCTTGTGTAGGGATATCTGGGGCTCTGCATGTTTATTTTCTTTGGCCTTTAAACCATAGGAAAACTCCACTGGATTCAATCCCTGGTAGCTGGGTACAGAAGACATGAATATACTACTAATAATTCACAGTTCCATAACATTTTAAGGTTGATAAAAATCTTCCCTTGAAACTATGTGATTTAGATAGTGCAAACACTATTATCCCCATTTTACAGATGATGAAACCAAGGTTTCCCAGGGAACCAAGTTAGTATCTTTGTATGTAGTCCATTTCTTCTGTATATTTCTCCAGCCTCTGGAGTCCTACCTAGCACCCTTTTAAAGGCCAGGCTTAGAGGGTATGAACCTGCCATGAATTACTAGCCATCAATCTCCAGTCACCATCAGTTTGGTATCAATCCATAATAAGTAACTCAGGGTAAGGTGA
Source organism: Vombatus ursinus (assembly GCF_900497805.2). Taxonomy (NCBI): domain Eukaryota; kingdom Metazoa; phylum Chordata; class Mammalia; order Diprotodontia; family Vombatidae; genus Vombatus; species Vombatus ursinus. Next base: position 9,676,949 of record NW_020954641.1, read on the forward strand.
GTTAATATTCTTTCACAGAGTTAACCTTGTCAAACAAATTTCACACCTTGTTAAGGGCACATAATCAATGGCAGAACAAAGGACCACATCATTGGGCAAAGCACCAGGGACTGAAGAAGGTGGAAATACTATTTGCTGCCTCTTTCACAGCATTATAGCCTACAGAAGCGCAAGTGTCTCCTGACGTGTAGACCCAATAGTTGGCTAGCTATGTGGTCTGATGGAAATGGCACTGAAGGACCCGCCCGGCTCAGAATACCCACCCTCTCCTCATCAGCTGCTGTCAAGTTGCCAGAAAATCCCAATGTTAGATACGCTCCCTAAGGGCTTATCTCCCCACATTTTGAGCTGATAGAACATTTGTAATCAAGCTCCACTCCCCAGAGGGGACAGGAGCTGTCACAGCACCCTCCTCCCTTCCCAAAGCCCCTTCTCCTAGATGAGGAGAGTAGGATATAATGACAGTTTGGCTCATTTGACCAGGATCTGCCAGTGTTTGATCCCTGAGGAGCTGGTGGAAGGATGTAAGGATAGGAGGAGGTGAAAAAGGATGATCTGTGATAGACCTGCTCTCTCTGTTGCTTTCCCATTCAGAATGCTGGGAGTTAAGAGTTCTCTGGAGTTAGTATTTTAAGAGATTTCCCAGCTGTCTGAAGAGATCCTGGGATAAGGGGATCCAAGGAAGAACATTATCTTTGTGGGATTACTTGCTGGTTGAATGTACGTCTTCCCTTTCCTTCCTCCGCTTGGACTCTACCTCAGATGTTTTCTGAGCTACAAAAAATAAAAGTTATTAGGACAAAAGACCACTGAAGCATATGAGGAGGAGATGTTCTTTAAGACACTTGATCCATGACAGGAAACCATTTGGAAAAATCATAATGGATTTGTCAGGGTCAATAATCAGATAAGCGCTAGACCTAGAAGAAACCTGCCAGGTTGCTGCCACCCTCCATTTTACAGAGAAGGAAACCAAGGTCCAGAGAGGGGAAATGATTTACTCACATAGGTAGTACGGAGCAGAACTAAGATTCAAGGCAGATTCCTCTATCTGGCTCCACGTGCAGTATTTTTTAACCATCATGCATCTCACTGTCTTTATGGTGTGGGCAGGAGGGGTGGAAGACACATAAGCTTTCCCCACTGTGCCAGGGGAGGTTGTGGGAAAGATGGTGGGAGAGGAAATATTAAGGCTGATTGTATGCACTAGAGTAGAAAAGTGACTAGGAAATTTTTCTTTTAAGGCAAAAATAGTTGGGGGAAGGCAAGAGATAGTGCAGGGAAAAATCTAGTGTATGTGTGTGTAGAAGTGTGGGGCAGTATTGGTGGTCTAAAGAATGGTTTAACCCCAGGAACAGCTGTGCTGGTAGAAGGGGTAGCCCATACCCCAGAGATTCTGGTCTGTACCCCTAAGGAGAGTCTGGGGAAGATGGGCCTCCAGAAGAGGGGCATCATGATGGCAGGACCCTGAGAGAGGGTACTTCAAGATCTCTGGGTAGTGAAGGTCAATAAAGTGTAAGACAAAGGAATGGAGGCCCTTCCCTACTGAGAGTAAGCCCCCAGATGTTGGTGGCGCCCCGGACAAAGTTCTGGCTGCACTGTCCTGGTTATAGTTCTATATCTGAGGCCTGGGTTTGACTTTTCCTCTTAGGTTGCAGCGTAGTCATCAGCAGAGAAGAGGCCCCTGAAGCATAAGGTCTAATTCACCATGCCTTTGTGATGGCTCTGACACTGAGGAAGGGGAAGAGTGGTTGAGGCTGGCAGAATTATATCCTATTCGTGTTTCTATTCTCAGACTCCCCTAAAGATGTAGATGTTTCTGAAATTTTTCTGTGACCCCTCAACTTCTCCTCCATGGTACTTACCTCCAGGATTTCTGGGACATTTGCTTTTTAGCAAAACCACCAGGCCCAGGATCAGCGAGGTGAAAATTAAAACTTTTTCCTAATCCATCCTCTGTTCAGGTCCCTCAGGGTGTATATTACTTTCCCCTCCCCCCCTTTTGCGGCAGTGCTTCTCCCTATCAATACACAGACTACTTTCACCCATCAATTCTTGGTGGGGATTTTTTTCCTTCTACTGTTTTTTCCTTTAGACAGATAATAAATAAGGCTGTTTGCCAAGGTCATTTTTTACTTTGTCGCAGTGCAGGTAAGGGAGTGTTAAATTATATATAACCACAGCCCCAGTTACTTTTCACTCTCTTGGTGGCTCTGGGATGAGCTGGGCTGGGCTGGCCAGGAGAGGATCTGCCTCTCACCTCCACACATTTCAGATTGACTGGAGAGGTGGGGGCCAGAGCAGGGAAATGGCTTGCTACAATTATTTCCTTGGAAAAAGAATGAAAGGGTAGAGGGGAGGGAAGCTTCCTTCAATGGTAAAGACCAATGGGTTCTGGCAAATGCTCAGCTCTCTAACTGGAGGCTGTCAAGGGCCTAGGAAAAGTGGGGTGGGACAGGATCAAGGGATGCTTCTCAGCCTCAATGCATTTAGCCACCTCTCCAGTTCCTTTCCAAAGGGAAAAGAAGGGCTGTGGGCAGAATTCATTCCAAATAGCAGAGAGGCCAATAATCATTTTTATTTTGCCTATGTGTATGTTCTTTGATAGTTCAAAAATCATTTTATGTTTGTCCTGGGGATATAGACTTTGATATTTTTTTAAAAGCAGATTTACCTTCCTAATTATGTTTGTCTCAGGGTAATGTTAATAATAATTTTTATTCCCTAAGCAAAAACTGGTGGTGGGAGGTAGTCGAGAATCATCCTGAATGTAAAGAGTATGAAAGCTGAGCTAGGATTTTTAAATTTGCCATAGGTCATCATCAATTCCATTCCATTCAAGCCAATTCAATAAGCATTTATTAAGTGCCTACTGTGTGCTTGGCACTGGGCTAGGCCCGGGGGATAGATAGACAAAAATGAAATCAGTATCTGTCCTTAATCACTCACCATGAATTTTAAGTGCTTATTATGTACACTTTGTTAAATGCTAGGAATAAAAACAGAAAATTGAAACAAGTCTCTGGATCTGAGGAGCTTGGCTGGGAGGGAAAGGAGAGAAAAGACAACATGCACTTATAAAGGTCTCTCCTTACATACAGAATAGATACAAGATAATTGGGGAGCGGGGTGGACTAGTTAGTAGGAAGGCTACACTAGAGTGCTCTGGGGAAGCTTGTGGGATACCGTAGCAGTATCTCACAGTCTAGAGCACATTAGCTCTGATTTCGTAGCACCTGGGTTCAAGGCTCAGCTCCATCCCTTACTGCTTATATAAACTGAGACAAGTAATTTAACTTCCCTGGGCTGCAGTACCCTCATGGGTAGAATGAGGATGTGAGTCTATATGGTCCCAGTACTTTCCAGTTCTTGATTCAATGCTTGACCACACAGAATTTAGTCTGAAATGTCATACACAGGATGCTGCGCTGTTTCCTCAACAAAGAAAATTATTGAAGTGTTTCCAATAAGAATAAGATTAGTATAACAAAGTCTGCTAATTATGGAATTTCAAGTAGCATGGTATCTTAATACTGAAAGAATAGAAGATATGAATAAATTTTAGTAGCAGATTTGTACCAAGAGGATTTGAACTCCATATCTTCTGAAATTGAGGAAGATTCTTTATGTAATATCCAAGGGCGATTTGGCCTTGTGGACACAAAGGCTACTTGATAAAGCAAGGATCACAATCCTGCTCTACTGAGGTTAAATCACTATGAACAGTTCTCATGTTTTATTCTCTCAGCACTAGGCAATCACTCCATCTTCAACACTTAATTATCATAACCAGCCCAGAGCAGACTGCACTTTTATCTACCCTAATACCTAAAATACGTGAGCACACAAACAAGATACAGAGAATAATAGTGATGGTGTGGATGATGAAATGATCTAGGAGGGACAGAATTCATGGGCAGCCCTGTAACTGTGAAAGGCCAGTCACACCCAGAAGCCTTGGGGTTGCCCATATGCGTCACCCAAGAACTCTGTCATTGGCAACCTGGACTCTACGTGACCTTTTGGTCGTTAATATCTTTGGACAATGTTCTTCAAGTAGGCAGAAAAATCTGCTAGTTGACTTGGGAGTCAGGAAGACTTAGATTCAAATTCTGCCTCAGATTCTTACTAGCTCTCTGATCCTGGGCTAGGCACCTAATCTCTCTCAACCTCAGTTTCCTCATCTGTGAGAGATGGAGATTGGACCTGGGATTTAAGAAAGGTCTTCTACAAATGCACGTCAGCACCTTTTTAGAGAGTTGTCTAGAGCAGAGGTATCAGACGTGTTGGCCACATGTGGTCCATGACAATCCCAAGTATAGTCCCAACCTGTTTAAATTTAAGTAAAAATACAATAAAACATAAGTAATACTACCTTTTAAAACTAAGTCAATACACAGCCCAGTGGGATCCTTATGTACCACTTAGTGGCCTCCATTTCTATTTAAGTTCGATACCACTGGCTGAGAGCACTGAGAGACTGACATGATGGTATATGTCAGAAGTATCTCTTGAACCCAAGACTTCTTGAGTTGGAGGCCTGATCTCCATCCATTATATCTCTTTTTGCTCGGTTGTTTCAGTTATGTCTGACTGTGACCCTATTTGGGGTTTTCTTGGCAAAGATCTAGGATTGGTTTACCATTTCCTTCTCCAGCCTATTTTACAGATGAGGAAACTGAGGCAAAAAGGGTTAAGTGACTTGCCCAGGGTCACACAGCTCGTATCTGAGGCTGGATTTGAACTCAGGTCTTCCCGGCTCTAAGCCCAGCACTCTATCCACTCCACCACCTAGCTGCCCTACCATTACACCACATTGCCTTTCAATCTGTGAAATGAGGATAATGATTTCGTCAATCTCACAAGACTGTGGTAAGGATCAAATGAGATAATCCAAGAAAAGCATTTTACAAACCTGGCGATACAATATAAATGCTAGCTCTTCTCATCTATTATCATATATCCCATGGAGTGAATGTTTGCTTGGGATGCCCATGATTGAAGGTGGCTATCATCTGCCTTTAAGGAAGCTCTAGATCATTTGATGGGACCTTTTCCTGTGTGGCACTGTGCAGGCACTATGTAGGGTGCAAAGATGAACAAGATACTGCTCCTGCTCGCAGGGAACTTACAACATGTAGGGGAGAAGCTATTCTCAGAAATACTTAAATATACAGACCATGACATAGACTATAGGAGCAGTGGTAGCAAAGTATTAGGGGAGATCTAGGGAAGGAGAGATCATAGCTGGAGCCACTTCTCACATACACACACACACACACACACACACACACACACACACACACACACACA
>NW_020954641.1:9682271-9763890 GCF_900497805.2 Vombatus ursinus
CACACACACACACACACACACACACACACACACACACACACACACACTCAGGATAAATCCCAGGGAATAATTCTCTTTATCAAAATGCCAGTCAGTCTCTGGTCTTTGTCCTTCTCCCTCCTGTGCTTCATGAACAGAGTATCAATCTCCCTACAAGACTGGATTGTTCTGATAGTTCCTCTGACCTCTTGTAGAGCCCTTCCGTGCCTAAATGTTACTCTTTTGCAAATAACTTCGGGGGGAATGGGGAGGGGGAATCTTACTGTATGTATGTTCCATTCCCCTCCCTCTTGTCCTCACTCTAGGAGGTGCATGAAACAAGTGGAAAAAGTCAAAAGAAACCGCACTCTGACTGTAATCGATGGATGCAGTATATTTGATGGTCTTTGGCATTCATTCATTTCACAGAATTTCTCTGCAGCTGGAGATGCCTCTCCCTCTCCCCATCCAGCTGGACTTCCTGTATCTCCCAGGAGACAGAGCAATCTTGCACAAACAAGCGGGGAACAGCGGGGTGGGGCCAGACAAGGTGTTACCTAGGAGCTCTCGGGGGATTAGCTCCCTCTGCCCATCTTACAAGGATGTTTTCAGGCACGAAGGCCAATGCTTTTATGTACTTTGACACTTGGTTTCCTGCTGTGATCCAGAGACCAAGGAAATCCAAGGGAATCAAACCAGGTTTTCTCTTAGACTACAGTGTACCGGGCTCAGTGATTAGTCTTGGAGACCTCCTGGGGAGATTGGCTGAGGAGAGAGAGAGTACACATCACCCAGTGAGGGGTAAAGAACAATACAGAGAAAGAACCAAATAAAGACTAAATTCTCTGGCTTGTGCTACATGGCCCTCCCCAGTCTTGCTTCACTCTACAGGCCCAATGTTGTTTTCTGTTATTTTATTTAATGGCAGCATAGTGCAGTAGAGAGGGTATTGAATTTGGATGACCTCCGTTCAAAGCCTGGCTCTGCAGCTTACTATTGGGGTGTACTTGGCACTTCAGCTCTCTCTGCCTCAGTTTCCTCATTTGTAAAATGAGGAGGTTGAACTAGATATCCCCCAAAGCCCCTTCTAGCTCCAAATCTAGGATAATCTGATTTCATTAGGTGTGCTCCAGGGTATAGGAAAACTGGACCCCTTGAACTACATCCAGCATAATGTAGGAGAGAGATCAATGGATTCTGACTCAGCTACCTGATTTACACCTGTGAGCAAGTCATTTACCTCCCTGGGCTTCAGTTTCTCCTTTTGTAAAATAAAGGGGTTAGACTAGAGAATGGCTAAGGTCCTTTCCAGCTCTAACTCCTGGAATCCCTTGACTATTTTACCATTATCCCAAACATTGTAAAAAAAGAAAATAGTTGAAGGGGGAAGAAAATTTAAAAACAATGAAGGAAGAAAGCAAACCTCAGCTTTGTCCAGATTTTTAAATGAAAGATGGATAGATCTTCTATAGATTTTTTTCCTCTCTACAAATCCATATTTCCCAAAGCAGAGTTGAGGAATGAGGACTTGGGAAAAGCTGCCGAGGCTTCTGATGACATTCTCAATTCCTTTGGGGGGCCTTGGAAGAGGAGCAAGTTCCCTGTCATTCAACAAATATCTATGTAGTGCCTACTATGTGTTTCTAAGGGGAAGGAAGGAAGGAGGGAAGGAAAAAATAATAGAAAGAAGGAAGGAAAGAAAGAAGGAAGGAAGGAGAAGGAACAAAGGAAGGAAAAGAAAACAATTATTACAGGGCCTGGTACATAGTAGGTGCTTAATAAATGTTTCTTGATTGATGTCAATGAAACAGTTTTGCTTTTCTCAACAAAGCAAATTATTTAAATGTTCTTATTCAGTGGGAAAAATGTGATAATTATGGAATTAAAATTTTTAAGTATTATCTCGACATTTGAAGGAATAAAAATAATCATTTTTAGTAGCAGACTTGTATCAGGAGGATTTGAACCCCAAAGACTTTCAATTCGACAAGCTTTATTAAGCACCACTTGTATTCAGAGGATTGAGGAATTTAATGATGAATAAAGCATAGCCCTTGTCCTCAAGGAATTTATAATATAAAGCAGTTCAGGGGAAAGGAAAAATTGATATAAATACTATAAGTCAAAATAGACTGTGATAATTGCATAGATGTACATACTAAATAGATGCATCTAGGTAGTTCAGTGGATACAGTGCTAGGTCTGTAGTCAGGAAGACCTGAATTCAAATCTGGTCTCAGATACTCAGTAGCTGTGTGACTCTGGGCAAGTCACTTAACCTCTGTTTGCCTTAATCCATTAGAGAAGGAAATAGCACTCCAGCATTTTTGCCAAGAAAATGCCATGGACCGCACTAGCATGCTATGGTCCATGAGGTCATGAAGAGTAGAACACAATTGAAGGATTGAATAACAATAACACACCAAATACTAATAGAGATCTAAGGAGAGAGCAACAATATCTGGAATTGTACCTCACACACAAATACCACACAGATTCAAGGGTAAACAACAGGAAATAATTCTTCTCAAACTGCTGGTCAATCTGTGTATCCTTCTTCCTTCCACTGGCTGGACAGTGAAAGCAAAGTATCTTTCAAGAACTGTGTACTGCTGTTCTTACAAGGTAGCAGTAATCTGATGGATAAACTTTCACTTTGCAAGTAACTTGGGGGTCATTTGAAGGGGAGTCATATGAATTTAGGCTGGAAAAGTGGGTGAGAGCCAGACTGTGGAGGATCTTAGAATGCCAGGCCACGGAGTTTGTATTTTATCCTATAGGTAATGGGCAGCCAGCCACCAGAGTGACCCTAATTGTTGATGATTGTTTATAGAGCATTTGCATGTCAATGAAGAACACCAAAGGTCCCAAATACACTTCCTAATCCAAAGGGATAGTTATCCAATGGGATTTTGGAGCCCAGAAAAAGACTAGGCAGTTTCTGAGAGCTGTGATATCACTGATGTGAGTATTTCTCTGAAAGACACAGATCCTCGGGAGCTGAACTTTATGGAATAAGACTGGAAAGGCAATATGGGGAATATTTTTGGCCATTATTTCTACCCCACACACATGTATTGGGAGGGGACCATCTGCTCTGCCTCTCTACAAGGCTGACCCTCACGCTGCTACACACACCCAGCACAGAGGCCCACATCTCTGAGAAAGATGGGCTAGTAAGAGCTAGACATGGTGCAGTTTGCCATTTGTCTATATGCTATGTGTTAGCATCTGTGTGGCACAGTGGGAAGAGCTTTAGATCTTGGAATCAGGAGATTTGGATTTGAATCTCAGCTTTGCTACATAATATTTAATGTTGGGCAAACTCCTTCCCCTCTATGGGCTTTAGTCTCTTCAGAAATAAAATGAGAGGGGAGATGCCATGGGGCAGTGGAAACAATGCTACATCCAGAATCATGGAACATGAGTTCCAATCCTCCCTTAGATTCTTACTGCCTGTGTGACTCTGGGCAAGGGAATGAACCACTTTTGGTGTCAGTTCTCACATTTATAAAATAAGAGGGTGGGATTAGAAAAAGAACTGAGTTTAGAGTCAGAAGCCCTGGGCTCCAACACTACCTCTGATGCTTCTTGTTTAGTCAGCTAGTCATGTTTGACTCTTCGTGACCCCATTTAGGGTTTTCTTGGCAAAGATGCTGGAATATTTTGCTATTTCCTTCTTCAGTTCATGTTACAGATGAGGAAACTGAGGCAAACAGGGTTAAGTGACTTGCCCAGGGTCAGAGAGCCAGTAATTGTCTGAAGCTAGATTTGAACTCAGGTCCTCCTGACTCTAGGGCCAGAATTCTATCCACTGAACCACCAATCTCTTCCTATCTCTGATGCTTACTACCTGTATAACCTTAGGCAAGTAATGAACCTTGCTAGGCCTTAGTTTGGGGTAGCTAGGTGGAATAGCAAATAGAGTGCTGGGCCTGGAGTCAGGAAGACTCATCTTCCTGAATTCAAATCTGGTTCCAAACACTTATCAGCGGTGTGACCCTGGGCAAGTCACTTAACCCTGTTTGCCTCAGTTTCCTCATCTGTAAAATGAGCTGGAGAAGGAAATGACAAACCATTCCAGGATCTTTGCCAAGAAAACCCCAGATGGGGTCACAAAGAATCAGATACAAGTAAAATGATTGAACAACAGCTACAAAAAAAGGGACACTGGATTCAATGACCTCTTCGTCCCTTCCAGCCCTGGATTCATGAGCTGATGAACCTAGAATCAGACAGCTTCCACAGTCCCTTCCATATTATAATCCCGTGACTGTTTGATCTATATTTCCCCTAAGATCCCCTGAGGGAGCTCAGAAAATGCCAACCTTCAGACATGGGAACCCCGCGCTGATCACAGGTATACAGTATAGGAAGCCTGTCAATCCTACAACTGGACACAGCATTATACTGTCAGCTGCTTGAGGGGGACAGGTAGAATTTTATAAGCTCTTACCTCTCCCCACCCCCAATCAAAGCCTTGATATGCTAACACATTCCCCTCACTCCCATCAAGGCCTCCCACCCTTCTCTCCAGCACCATCCCATCCCTTCCCCAAGAGAAGAAATGTGCTGATGAGATTCAGAAAACGCCCCCTCCTCTCAAACACTCGCTCTGGGGCCCCAGGAAAGGGGGCTTTTAATAGGGTTTGGCTGTGGCTCTAGCTGGCACAATGATGCCTGTAGATTTAGTCAGAGAAACACATGGCAAAAAGGTCACACGCTCCAAAATTCACAGGAGGAAAAACTGCCAGTAGGAAAGGATTTGCGTAGAATTTTCATGGGGAGCTTCCTTCTCAAGCATGTGATAAAGAATCCTTGAGTGACTTCTGGGCCCTGGCCCCACACACTCAGAATAAGCGGTTATGATCTGCTCCCACTGTCAGAGGGCTCCGTGCCTAGTAGTAACTCCAGTCAATGATGTCTTCGTTTTAAACCCTGGGGCAAAGCTGAGGTTCATACTTGTCCTTTGTCCTTTTCTCTTTTTCTTCTCTCCTCTCACCCCATCCCTCTTTCTGCCTTTTATTTACAAAGTCAGATCCCAGTATATTGTGAGGCAAAGAATCCACCCCAAAGTTCATCCAGTCCAGTTCTTTGGAACTATGCAAAGGATATTCTAGCCATAATGAAAAGCCCCTGGAGTGGGAGAGCTTGGAGGTCAGGGTTATTCTAGTGTTAGCTCTGCCACCAGAGCAATAATAGCAATTTTTGCACCTGGGCAGAGTAGCACAAACCATAATGTCTGGGGCAAATGGTACAAAATGCAATCTCATGGCCATCGCTGGAGAAACTGCTACTGTAGGTCAGGGTTGGGCCAGGGAGTCGTTCCCTCAGGATATAGCCACCCATGATGGGGAGGAGTGGGCCATCTGGTAGTTTCCTATTTTAATTAATTCTTGCTAATTAGGTTCAGTGCTCTGTTATTTTTTTCAGCTAAAGGACTGCTAGTGTTGTCAGTACTCTTTAAATATAAGGTCTTGGATCAAAATTTTAGTCATTTCACCCAAGTTATGCCTCTGTCTTCCACCAGGTAACTGAGCAACTTTACCTTTTGGGATTTCCTGGACCTTATAATTTTAATGAGGAGTTTGGATTTGATCATCACAAAAGTCCCTTCCAATCTAAGATTCTATGAGTCTCTAACCTTAGGGGAGGGGGAAGAAGGAAGACAGTCACTGAGGTTCATGGACTGTCAGGTGGATGTGCAAAGAACTTCTCTGTCTACCTTGGAAGAATATCTGGAGTAGAGAAAAAGCCCTCTAAGGTATGTCCAGGGGCCTAGAAGATGGCTACTTCTATTGGACCAGACAAAAACAGTAGGGACAAACACTGGATTTTGAGTTTGAGGTCCGGGATTCACATCCCAGCTTTGACTTTTGCTAGCTATGTGACCTTGAGCAAGTTATCTCTTGGGGTCTTAGTATTCTCCTCTGTAAATTAAGGGAGTCAGTCTCAATAATTTTTGGGATCCTTTGAAGTTCTAATAATATGCTACAATCCCTCAAAACCATTCCTCCTACTCCTCAGGATCCAGGCACAAAGGCTGGGTGGCAGAGGCTGTGGGAAAAAGAGGCAGGGGTAGTTTACCTGGGTGCTTCCTCTGGGCAATGGGATCCTGAGCATAAGGAGAGAACCCTTTGGACCTAAGAACTTGATTTCCCCTAGTGAAGGCCAATATAGCTTGGCCTTGAGGACACAGTTGTGTATATATACACATACCCACATCTGCACTTTTCCCCACAGACTACCTACCTACCTATCTATCTATATACATGTACAACATCCAACCATGTTTTTCAGTCATGTGCTACTTCATGACTTCATCTGGGATTTTCTTGGCATGGATCCTGGAGTGGTTTGTCATTTCCTTCTCTAGCTCATTTTACAGATGAGGTAAAAAACAAACAAACAAACAAACAAAAAACATTGAGACAAACAAGGTTAAGTGACTTGCCCAGGGTCACACAGCTAGTAGTGTCTGATGCCAGATTTGAACTCATGAAGATGAGTCTTCCTGACTCCAGGCCCAGTACTCCATCCACTGCACTACCTCCCTACCTATAACATCTAACCATTTATAGCTTTAATATCATATATACACATATAGTAGTAGTAGTAGTAATTGTAGATAGTATTTATATAGTGACTACTAGGGGCCAGGCACTGTGCTTTACAATTATCTTAATTGATCCTCACAACAACCCTGGGAGGTAGGCACTGTTCTTATCCCCATTTTACAGTTGAGGAAACTAAGGCAAACGTGTTAAGAGTACGTATTTGAGGCTGGATTTGAAGTCAGGTCTTCCTGTATCCAGGTCCAGAGTCCCAGTCAAAATATCTCCCTTACAGAAGCCTGTAATTCCACCTTTAGGCATTCATTCTTTCAGGTTTTAAGTACACTTTCTCCTAGCAGCCAAGGTGTAGTAGAAAGAACAATGGATTGGGAGTGAGAAGACTTCCATTCAAGTTCTGCCATTTACCATGAATTAACCTCCTGGAACTCAGTTTCTTCATTTATAAAGAGAACCAGCTAGATTAGATATCTGAAGGGGCTCTTCAGTTGTACCATTTTTTGTAAACATAAACACAACTAGGGGACAGAGTCTAACATTATTAGATTCCTAATAACTTTATTGTGAATGAATATATCTAAACCATTTCTATATTTTTTTGGGGGAGGGGTTTGGCAATGGGGTTAAGTGACTTGCCCAGGGTCACACAGCTAGTAAATGTCAAGTGTTTGGTCTGAGGCCGTATTTGAACTCAGGTCCTCCTGACTCCAGGGCTGGTGCTCTATCCATTGCACTACCCAGCAGCACCTCTAAACCATTTCTATAGGCAACAAGGCAGAGTGGCTGGAGAGCCTGCCTTGAAGTCAGGAAGACCCCCATTCCAATCTTGCCTCTGACACATACTGGATGAGTGAACAAGGCTGTGCACCTCGGGCAAGGTATTTAACCTCTCAGCGCTGCCAGGCAACCCTCGATGATCCTTGGTTGTAGAGCGGGTACTAACGTGCATGGTAGAGGCAGTTTCCGTGTAGGTACCCGGCTCACTAGTGCAATCACAGGCCTTGCACCAAAACCTAACAAAAATGAAAACAAAAAGCCCTCTTTGGAGAGTCCCAGGATAAAGAGTGCAGCGATGAGGACGGGGCAGGGGACACCCTGGAAGGAATCTGGATGCAGTTACAAGTAACCAGTGGATAGAAGTAGGGGGTTGAACACAAGCTTCATCTGCTTCACAGTTCATACCGTCAATCAGTCACGTAGCCCAGCCTGATCCAACCAGAGGCACTGCTACATGGGCTCCTTTCCCAAACTCATCTCAGGGGTCTGGGAACCTATGCTGCAGCAGGAATCAGGAACCAGAGCCCTAACTCCTCTCTGGCACCAGCTCTGCGTTTTCCAGCAGGCTCTGAATCGTGTAATTATCCATGCAATAATTATGCCTGGCAGAGAGCTGGGGCTCTGCCGGAGGGAGAGTCCCCAGAGCACCTCCTGAAAGAGTAAAATCATTCTCAGCCCAGCTTCCAGGCAAGCTCAATGCTTGTCATGCCCCACAGTCTGTCTTGGCTTCCTGATTTAAGATCCATCCTCCCCCTCCCTCTCCAAGGCCCTGTCTTCTCCCTAGCCCTGGTGTAGTGAGCCTTGTGTTCAAATCCTCTTTCAGACACCTATGTGACTCTGGGAAAGTCACTTAATTTCTCTCAGTCTCTGTTTACTCATCTGTAAAACAAGAGGATTGGACTTGATGCTTTCTGACTCTCCCCTTATTCATAATCTCTGATCCTTTCCAGCAGGGCTGGCCTGGGGCGTGAGAAAGCATTACCAGCTCTCTCCTGTGTCTCCCAGGGTTTCCTGGCTCCGGGAACAGCTGCAGGGTCTTCCACAGACTTGAGGGCCTGTCTGCCACCCTAACTCTGCCTATCTCTCCACTGATGACTCCACCACCATCCAGCTCAGCTTCCCATGTATATTTTCAGGATGAACAAAACCTGCCCCAGGACTGCCTCCCACCCAGCTGGCCTCTTACATCTCTCAGGGCCCTATTTATAACCCCTGCTTTAGAAAAAAATCTATCAACTCTGAGCAAACAGCTAATCAGGTTACTTGGCCGCCTCAGGTCTTCCAATGTAATTATAATTTCTACTAAGGCACTGGTGAGTGTCAAACTCATTTCAACTGCCTCTGCAGATGCACTAATCAAAGCGTCAGGATTCCTTTGTACCGAATCCCATACAGATGCTGCTTGCGAGGAACACTTTGGAGTGAGAAATCTTAAGAGCCAGGTTTCCTTTCCCACCCTCACTCACTCATCACCTCCTGCTTTGCACCTCAGGGAGGCAGAGAAGGGCTGCTAGAATTTCCCTGGCGTGGCTAGAATTCAGATCCAGTCCTCCATGCCTCCCAGAGATGGGCCCACTCCACATAATGCCCTTTACTCATAGATCCCAAGCAACAAACACAGATGTGCTAAATGAGATCTTCAAGGCAAAGGGAGATTTGCAGAAGAATAAAAGCAAGAAACAGCAAGGGACTGTTCCCTCTGGTCCTTAAGCCTAGAAAGATGTTACTTTTTTAGGGACCTGGAAATATACTTGGTAATGCTGAAGAATCAAGTGAAAGTCATCTGAAACCCTGTGTGACACTGAGCATGTATGCTCCTTCTGCACTCATCTCACCACTGCACCTCCCTCAATTTTCTCCTCTATAAAATGAGGGGCTGGCTCGGTCTCTACCATTTCTAAAACTGTGATTCTGACTCTTGTTCTATGAAATCACAACCCGAGCCATGGAGAAAACATAGTGAGCATGAAATTGGCAATAGGCTAGCTTCCCTGGGTGGTAATGTGGGTCATATTACTGATTTAGGGAATAAAATGGTGACAGGGGATGGGGTTTAAAGAATAGTGCCTTGTAACAATGCTCAAGAACAATCCCAGCATCCCACACTGTCCTTCAGTACTTTCTGCTCATGTGACCTTGACAATGTGAAGCTTGGCTTTCTATGTACAATAAAGATTGGGCTATCTCTAAATTCCCTTTTGGAGTGAAATCTTAAGATACTCTGATCCCTGATTTCCCTATTTCTACTGAAGGGAAAATCAGAACAAAACAAAACAAAACAAAACAAACAAAACACTTTCTCAGTCATCCAGGCTCAAATTACTCAACCTGAGCTTATCATTACTTGCTCTCCTCATCTAATCAATTGCCCAAGACTGTCAATTACATGCCTAAAAAGTTTCTCTTATCCTTTCCATTTTCAGCATCACACCTTTAGTTCAGGCTCTGATTACCTCTCATCTAGAGTATTGGAGGAACCTCTTAGAAAGTCTTCTGACTTCTCCCTTCTACCCTTGCCTCCACTTTCCACTCTGCCTTATCCATTCCTATCTACCACAGCCATTAGCTTAGTTCAGACCCTGCTCACTTGTCACTTGGCCTCCTATATGGTCTCCCAATCAATCCTCCACAGGGGCACCAAAGCATTTTCCTGAAGTTGGATCATGCTACAGTGGCTTCCTATCCTCTCTAGGGTTAAATACAGACTCTCCTGTTTGGCATTAAAATTTCTTCACAAAGTGGCCCATTTCTACCATTCTCCACCTTCTTACACATTACTTCCAAACATATGATGTACCTGGGATGCACTCCCTCCTTACTTCTACCTCTTGCAGGGCCCTGGTTTCCTTCAGGACTCAGCTTAAATCACATTTTGTATATGAAAGTCTAAGTTCCTTTGCTGGTAATATCAGCTGCTAGCTCCCTCCCTCTCCAAGCTATTTTGCATTTATCTTGTATACATTATGTATACAATCATATATGTATATGCTGTCTTCCTGTTAGAATGTAAGTTCCTTGAGGGCAAATACTTTCTTTGTTTAATTTTAATTTATTTTTAATTTATGGAATAAACAAGCATTTCCATAACATATTATAATAAAAAATGATTGCACATGGAACTGCAAGTCTATTATGTACAACTTGCTATTCTTTTTAAATATATAATGAAGTTATACTGTAAATTTCTTTTTTTTCCTTTTTTCCTCCCCCCCCCCCCTTTCTTCTCCCCTCCCAGGACAAATACTTTCACTTGGTCTTTTTATCCTCAACACTTAGTGTGTAGTACCTGGCACTTGGTGAACACTTAGTACACACTTGCTTGTCAGATTAATTTTCCCAACAAGCTAGTCTGATAACATAAGATTATAAACATTCAATGGCTCCCTATTGCCTACCAAATAATACCCCAAAATCTTAGTCTAGTGTTCAAGTCCTTCTACAATATAGCTTCAAGATAGGTAGTGTAATTCAGGAGGTTGGAGGTGGGGCTGGGGAGGTAGATTGGGAGTCGGAGGTCTGGATTCAAATTCTGATGACCAATTGCTAAGATTTTTAGCAAGTTAGCTCTCTGGGCTTCATTTTTCTCATCCACAAAAATGAAGTGACTCACTTAGATGGCAGTCTAATGTTCCTTCCAGCTCTATATCTATATTCCTTTTCCTTTTGCCTGTCTTATACCACTCCTTTTCAGAAACCTTACACTCCAACTACATTGAAATATCTCACTGTTCTCATATTTCTTTGGGACCTTTTGAGTCTCTGTACCTACATAAGCTGCTCCTTCCAGGTAATTCTTCTCATTCCCACTTGTTGAAATCTTTTTTTTTTCAACCTTTGGAGGACTCACATGGTTTGTCTTCTCTTCTATGAAGAGTTCCCTATCTTTCAGCCAGATGTAACTTATCCTTTCTTGGACTTTCACCGTGCTTGTTCTCTCTCTCCCTCTCTCTGTCTCTCTCTGTGTCTGTCTCTCTCTGTCTCTCTCTTTCTCTCTCTGTCTCTCTCTGTCTCTCTGTCTCTCTCTCCCTCTCCCTCTCACCCCCCCCCAATTTCAAGGATGCAATCATCCCATTCTCTCTGGTATTCTAGTGATTTGTTCCACCAGATTGTATCCTCCTTGAGGGAAGGGACCACATCTTTGTTTCTCCCCTGGTGCCTAGAATGTGACTTTGCACATATGGCAGGCATGGTAATTTAAATCTAATGTATTAGGAGCAGCTAGAGTGGCTAGAGTGCCAGACCTGGAATCAGGAAGACTCATTTTTGTTAAGTTCAAATCTGGCCTCAGAAACTTACTAGCTATGTGACCCTGGGCAAGTCACTTAATCCTGTTTGCCTCAGTTTTCTCATTTGTAACATGAGCTGGAGAAGGAAATAGCAGACCCCTCTAGTATCTTTGTCAAGAAAGCCCCAAATGAGGTCATGAATAGTGGGACACAAATGAAATGACTTAACAATTTAATGCATTATCCTTACAGGAGACAACAATGCTTATGCCCAAATTTGTGAAATCTTTAATGGAAAAGTTTCAGGGAGCGGGGAGAGAAGGCATAAAGATAAAATGAGAAGTACAGGGCCTTGCTGTTGCCTCTCAAATCACACACAAACAAGCAGCAACTCTACACAAAAAAATGAAGTAATAGTACCTAGTATTATTTATATAATGTTTTAATGCTTGCAAAGCATTTTACTAATTTTATATTTATCCTTACAACAACCTTGGGAGGTAGATACTGTTATTATCCCCATTTTACAGTTGAGGAAGCTGAGGCAAAGAGGTTAAATGACTTGCTCAAGGTCACATAGCTAATAGGTATCTGAAGCTGGTTTGAACACAGGTCTTCCTGACTCCAAGCCCAGCACTCCATCCACTATATCACCTAGCTGTCTTTCCATATAACATCATCCCTGCCTCCACTACCTATCACAGATGCTATAGAGAAGATTCCTTCAAGTGAGCATAGGATCATAGTTTTAGGTCTGAAAGGGACCACAGCAAAGCCATCTACTCCAAACCCTCATTATTTTATAGATGAAGAAACTGATGCCCCTAGAGGTCAAGCAACTTGCTCAAGGTCACTTGAAGTCATGTTACGTAATATAGTATCTAAGGCAGGATTTGACCGCAGATTCTCTGACTCTAGAACCAGTGCCCTTTCCACTGGACCACCCTGACTGCCCAGAGGGTAGCTTGGATTAGATGACCTTGCAAGTCCCTTCCAATTCCTTTATCAAAGTTCCTTTGATAAGGGGGAGCTCCCTCTGGTAGCTGAACAGCCCGGATCGCCAAACACATCGTCTCTCTTACCTCTAAGCAAGCTCAATATATATTTATGGAGTCCAAGCTCGGTGATTCATCGCACCTAACAACAAGGTAATCATTTGCTGAATTAAACATGGGGTCTGAAATGAGAGTGGGCGATTAGAAGTCAATCTTCTCGGCCAGATGATTCCCATTAACAAATTGAAGTGATATTGGGCATTTGCCTCACAGAGAACAGAGGCCTGCTGCACCATAAACCCATGACAGGTAAGTAATGGCCAGGTGGTTTAGAGAAGGGCTACCTGCAGCTTTACCCTGTCTCTGGATTTGGTTTATTGCTTTTCCAAAAATTTGGAGGGCATTCAGGGAAAAGAGGAAGAAGCTGTCAAAATGTGAATGGCACCAGGGTGGTATGGTAGAAAAAAAATCACAGGACTGAGAGGGGAGATAAACTTTATTCTAACACAACCTATCAGTGTGACCTTAGACACATCACCTAGCACATCTGAGCCTTAGTTTCTCCATCAGTTGAAGGGGTTAATAACACTTGCTCTATCTTCTTCATGGGTTGCTTTGAAGGTCAGAGGAGCAGATGCTGTTATTGTTGTTTAGTTCTGTCCAACTCTTCATGACCCCATGGAGCATATCACACCAGGCCCTTTTGACCTGAGGGGCTCATCTTCCGATGTCATATCTTTTAGCATTTTAATATTGTCCATGTTTTTTTTTTTTGTTTGTTTGTTTGTTTTTGGCAAAGACATTAGAATGGTTTGCCATTTCCTTCTCCGGGGGATTAAGGCAAATAGTAGTTAAGTAATTTGCCCAGGGTCGCACAGCTAGTGAATGTCTGAGGTCACATTTGAACTCAGGTCTTGGAGGATAGAAGGGCCTAGCATACTATGTTCACAAGGAGTCAGATATGATTGAATGACTAACAACTTTCTGACTCTGGGCCCAGCACTCTATTCACTGAGCTATCTTAGCTCAGGAACAGAAGCAGATAGCATGGGGCAATTATAACAGCACTAGCTCCTGAGGCAGAGGACCTGGGTTTGAATCCTGCCTCTGATACTTTCTATGGATCCCTAGGTGGGGACCCTGCCTTAGGTTCACTTCTCTGCAGACAGGCTGTACTTATTATCGTCTATTAATGCACTTGTTTGCAAGTCCACACACTTCTTTGCAGAGGTCTAGAGGAAAGGGAAGGGAATGAATATTTATTAAATGCCTACTATATGCTCTTCACAAATATTATTTCATTTGAGGCTTAGATTCTTAAAATCTAGCCACTGCTCAGATTCTTAAAGTCCAGCCAACAGCTCACTAATGTTCAGACTCCTTAAGAGTCTGTCCAATATGATGGATGTTCTAATAAACCTTGTCTTTGGCTGAAAAAACAAAACAAAACAAAACACATATTATTGCATTTGATCCTCACAACAACCCAGAGAAAGAGGCACTATTATTATCCCCATTTTACAGTTAAGAAAACCAAGGCAAACAGGGTTAAGTGACTTGCCCAGGGTCACACAACTAGTAAATGTCTCAAGTCAAATCTGAACTCAGACCTTCCCGACTCCAGGCCCAGCGCTCTATCTGCTGAGACATTTAGCTGCCTATCTGGACAAGAGTTGTTCTATGGATAGGAAGCCAGTGAAGCAGACCAACAAAGAGATGGCAGATAATAGGCAAACAGTACCCACACAGTTCTGTGAGGTTGTGAGGAGCCCTACCCTTTGGGAGATGACAATCCAGCTTTGTCTCTTTGTCCTTCTTCTCATCCCCATGACCGCCCCTCTAGCTCTGGACTCCTACTGCTGACCAGCATATGGAGTGTTTCCTGTGTCAGTCCTTCTCTGACAACTCAGCATGGAGTGGAGGTGATTCGGGGATCTTGAAGGCTATGGTAGCAGCTAGAAGGGCTTCAAAATGAGTCAAGCCACTTGAACCTGGGTTCGAATCCTACCTCTGAGACTGAGAATCACAAATCTTGAGCTGGAAGGGACTTCAGAGGCTATCTTCCAATTCCATCATTTTATAGATTTGGAAACTGAGGCCCAGGGAGGTTAAGTGATTTGCTCCAGTAAGTGTGAGAGTTAGGATTTGAACCCAGGTCCTCTGACCTCTGAGCCAGTACCCTTTCCCCTGCATCCCACTGCACTGCCTCCTAACTATTCAGCCATGAGCAAGGCTCTTACCCACTCTGGGCCTCAATATTCTCATGCATAAAATGGGGTGAATAATGCTTATATCATAGGGTTGTTGTGACATTCAATGAGATCATCGACATATGAAGTATTTTTGCAAGTGCTATTTTATATACTCATAATATAGTCATTTTATAGAGTCATATAATAGTCATAACATTGTTATTTTGTAATCATATAATACAGTTATTTTATAGTCATATAATATAGTCACATTGACTATGAGCATATTAGATAATATAGTATATTTATAGATAACATTATAATAGAGTTTATTTTTATATAACAAAATAATATAGTTTAGTATGACCATATTCTAGGGTAGCTAGTGGCACATTGGATAGAGCACCAGCTCTGAAATCAGGAGAACCTGAGTTCAAATCTGGCCTCAGACACTTACTAACTGTATGTCCTGCAAGTCACTTAACCCTGTTTGGCTTAGTTTCCTCATCTGTAAAATGAGCTGGAGGAGCAAATCACAAACCAACACAGTATCTTTGCCAAGAAAACCCCAAATGGGGTCACAGAGAGTCAAGCACAACTGAAATAACTCGACAACAAAAATGACTCTTCTATAATGTTGTATATAAAATATAGCCATATTTTATATGACATTTTTGTCAATTATTATTCAGTAGTAGATTTGAGATTCAAACTCAGGTCCTCTGAATCCTAATCCCATGCCAGTGCTTATCCCAAGACTGCAACAACTCTCTCACCAATGTAGTCTCTCCCCTCCAGTCTATCCTACCTTACATCGGCTGCCAAATGCATCTCGCTAATCTTTCTTTACAAGTACTCTGTTCCTTACGGAAATCTTGCTTTTTAGGTGAGGAAATCAGAGTTCACAGAGATTCAGAGTCTTGTGTGTGATCTCACAGGTAGTAAGTAGCAGAACTGAATTCAAATCTTCTGAATGCACCTAAATGTCACACTCTTGCCACGGTACCATGTTTCCTTCCGAAAGCCAAGATTCTTCACAGTTTAGCTCTCCAGTTTATATCCTATATTCCAGTCACATATTGTTCCCCTAACGTACCCCATACTGCCCTGCCTCCATACCTTTGTTCATGCTGTTCCCTCCATCTAGCAATCCTTTCCTCTCATATCCACCTGCTGAATTACTACCCACGTTTCAAGTTCCATCTCAAATGTCACCTCCTTCATGAAGCCTTTCCTGATCTTCCAGCTATATGGTTTCTTTCTATTCTGAATCCTTGTCATGCATTATGATTTTCCTTGTGAGCAAAAAAGTCGTTGCTCACACATCTTCAAAAGCCGTTCTCCCAGAGACTTTGGATATTGTTACTATTCCTTTAAAAGCAATAGAATAGAATTTGGGAGATTAATAGGTAACTGTCATCTATGAAGGCATCTGTGAGAGGGACTTGGAGGGCACAAAGAGAAATTTTTTCTTTTGAGGTTTGGGTTCATGGAGAAAAAGACTATGCAAGATTATGAAAGTTAGCTATCATCTTTGAAAGGATCTGGAGCGGTAGATTGAGAGAACTGAGTTTAGCTCTAATTCTATGGAGAAGACCGTCTCAGAATTCCTGAGAAACTTTAACTGCTATTCTAAGACCTAGATTGTTAGGCCGTGGTTCCAATGTTCTATGTCAACAATTACCTTGTTAATAACTCTGCTGTGGTCTTCATCAAAGCAAATAACTTTTTGAAACATTTTTCAATGTCTTTGTATTATGCATAACCAGTAACAATGATGTTGAGACCAATAGGAGAGAAAATATGGGAAAAGAGCTTGCTCCACTTTCCCCTCCCCCGCCAAGGTTGGGGCTCTGAGCTAATTAATTCGTTTATTAATTATATAATTTTTGTATTTATGAGAATTCATAAGGTAACTAGAACATACCTTTTGACTGCCTGAAAGATGATGAGAGAAAAAATAAATAAGGCCAGTAGTAACGTACAGTGTGAGTTTTGTTATGTCTTTCCATGAGAACACCTGAGAGGTACTACTGCCATTTTACAACACACATCCACACCCCAACCACAGGATTCCTACAGGTGATTTAACAAAGAATTTGCTACAGTTATCTGTATGCTTCTTATTTCCCCTTATTAAGCTGTAAATTGTTTGAGACTTTGAGCTATTTAATTATCTCTGTATTTTCTTTACTTACTAGCATAGTATCTTATATACTCCAAGTGAGAGGCAAATATTTGTTGAATTAAGATGAACAGAAACCTTAGGCAAATCAATTCACTGCTCTGGATCTTGGTTTCCTCAGCAGGAAAATGAAGGGTATGGTTCATAAAGTTCTTTCCCACTCTGAAAGTTTATGATTATGCATAGTGGAGAAAATGTTGGGATTTGGAGCCAGTCCTGGGCTTTGAATCCTGGCTCTGCTACTTATTATTTGGATGACCTTTGTGCAGATCACTTAATCTCTCTGGGCTTCATTTGCTTTATCTGTAAAATGAGGGCACTGAATTAGAGGACCCCTGAGGTCCCTTCCAATTCTAAATCTTTGATATATCATCCTTTTATAAACCCCCCTCCCCCACAGCGCTTACCATAATGTCATGTGTGCAAGGGATTCAACAGTGTTGATTATTTTTAGATGAAATGTGGCAGGCTAACAGGTAGAAGACAGAGGACAATGAAAATCTCATGGACATGAGATGAGCTCTTTGACTGTTACCACCTGGACACAAAGCCCATTGGCAGATTCAGTTCAAATCAGTAAGCATTTATTAAGCATCATCTATGTTCAAGGCATTGAGGAAAAGCTTGTTGATTGATTGATTGTGGTAGATACTGAGGATCCAAAGACAAGAACCAAAACAGAAAACCCTCAGCCCCTGCCCCCGGAGAACTTACATTGGGCTATGCCCATAGGAAGATCTAGCTAATTCTCCACTTTATCTTTCTAGGTCACATCCAACAAACTCCCAAAGTCTCATGGATCTGCCAAAAGCACTGTTATTGGTGTGAGGCAGACCTGATCTCACCCCAGCCCCATGGCATTTTCATTTATTAAAGATCTTATTTCTTCATCATTTCCAAGTAGCACACTAGCAGGTCTCCATTAGCTGCCAGGATTTCCTCTCTTCTTGTTATTGTTCAGTCATTTCAGTCATGTCTGACTCTTCGTGACCCCATTTGGGGTTTTCTTGGCAAGGATGCTGGAGTGTTTTGCCATTTCCTTCTCCAGCTCATTTTACAGATGAGCAACTGCTGTGAACAGGGTTAAGTGATTGACCCAGGGTCACACAGCTAGTAGGCATCTGCGGTTAGATTTGAATTCAGGTCTTCCTGACTCCAGGACCAGTGCTCCATCCACTGTGCTACCTACCTGCATCCTCTCTGCCCCTCACTTGTCTCTGAACGTTCTGCAATCTGGCTTCTGCTATCGTCACAGGACTGAAACTGCTCCCTTCAAAGTCACTGATGATCTTTTTCTAGTCAAATCTAATGGCATGTGAGCTTCCCCCTTTATCTCTCTGTAGCATTTGGTACTTCCGGGCACCCTCTCCTCCTGTGCGTTCTCTCCTTTCTGATGGTTCTGTCTGGCCACTTTTCTCTTTTGATGGATCATCATGTCATTCCCCCTAACTGTGAGAGTCCCCCAAGGCTTCCATGGGCAGAATTCTCTTTTCTTTGTACTCTCTCACTTAGTGACCTCATCAGCTCCAGAGGTTCAACGATCATCACAATCATCACATTACTGAGGCAAAGAGGGTGAAGTGACTTGCCCAGGGTCACATAACTAGTAAGCATCTGAGGCCAGATTTGAACTCAGGAAGGTGACTCTTCCTGACTCCAGGTCCAGCACTGTATCCACTGTACCACTGGCTGCCCCAGCTGTAAAATAGGGGAGAGGGTTTGAACTCAGGTCTTCCTGACTCCAGGCCCAGTGCTCTATCCACTGTACAATCGAACCACCCATACGTGCTACCTAACTGATACTATGGAGAGTTAAAAGGAGTCCCTGTACAAGGGGCTACCTTACCACAACCCACAACTTGTAAAGTCCTTGTGATTTCCAGTACAATATTATGTGGGGTACCCAGAAATAGAAGAGGATTCAGGGTTCTCTAGAAAGTAAAGAAATTCCTCCCATTTTTTTTAAAGTCTTTGCAAATTGGAGCACTAATCTGAAAAGGGGCTCATGCAAGGTTACCCGTGCAAGCATTCACATTTAAGATAATAGAGGGACAAGAAACATCACCTTAACTTCCAGTGGGCCACCTCCCCTTAAGATACTTGCACAGTTCCTGTGACATTCATTAATGCCCTAGGTGGGCCCCTTTGGGGCTCTCTGCTTCATTGTTGTTTTGCCAGCCACTCCTCTGGTTACCGTTCCCTGGCAGCTGATTTTTTAATTGTTTTTTCTTCTCCCTGTCTCATTGGCCCATTACTCTATTCTTGCTGTCCTCCTTTCCCAGAATCCATCTTGCCATGGTCTCTGCTTTCTATGCCCAGCTAGTATTTTTCTTTCCACTATCACAGTCTTCAGTTCTGTCTTGCTGGCTTCCTCGTAGTCCTTCCTCTCCCCAAGAGATGGTGCTAGCTTATGAGCAGCTGAATGACTGAGGAATTAAACTAAAATCTTGGCTGATAGTATTATAATTCTTTCACATTTCTTTGAGAAGAATAACCCTGGGCTATTTAAAACTTCAGTTGTTAGACACTGAAATCCTGTAGCTCCATCGTCTACAGAAAGGGTCTCCGCAGATAGTGGTAGGAGCCACTCTTTCTTTGGGCTCCAACACGTTTCTATTTTCTACCCTGAGTCAGCTCTTGGTGAATCTTCCACATTTAGCTTCTCTCCTCCAGTGCCTGGGAAATTCTCTTGGCCTAGGCAGCATCTCCAACTGAATCTTTTGGGGCTCAAAAAAGCACCACTTTTTTACTTGCCTTTTCACCTGTCACCTTCTCCCAAGGCAATTGGACCAGGTTATACAAATTACCTCAGGCTGCTTCTCATAGATTCCAAAAATAAAAGAGGAGGGTGGGTATACAGCTCAGGATGGTTCATTCAAGGGAGAAATGCCCGAAGTAAGGGTGCAGATGATGATACATTGTAATACTAACGATGCCGAGGCAAATTGGAGCTGAAAGAGTTGTCCCTGGCTTGCCGGATAATACGTGTTTACTGTATCAATTAAAATGACTGCAAAGTTAATATGGAAGATGATATATTTTGATCTTATAGAGGATGGGTACCTAATAAGCACATTAACTACCCTGATCTTAGTGATGGGAAGTTTAACTTTGCTGCATTAATCAATGCAGATCCTATGCCTCCTGGCATAATAAGGAAGTGTTTATTGTTCACTACATAAAAGGAGTGTTTCAAATGGATCTATTCCATTTCTCCTAATATTAGGGAGGTTGGAGTTGGGGGGAGTATCCAGTTCTGGGTCTTCACTTACGGACCAAACTCTCAGCAATGAAAAGGGACATGGGGAGAACCGTTCAGGTAACAGGCACAAGAGGACCCCAGTTCCTAGACTGAGAAACCTTAAGATGTAGGGCTTACTGACAAATAGAGCCTTTGATGTTATCTACAAGGAAGCAATATCTTTGACTGTGCCTTTCTTAGCTCAGTTTTATACAACACATTCCCAAACTGTGCTTTTTTTTTTTTTTGTTTGTTTTTTTCATAATTTTTAAAATCTAAGGCAATGAATGTCATTGAGCACCTACTGGATGCTTAGGGTATTACTAGGACCTCAAGAACATGGAAAAATAAAAGACATATTCTCTGTCATCAAGGTAATTAAACCTTAGTGAGTTAACATCTACATCTATAGCTATATCTATCAACTTATCTATCTACATCTACATCTATATCTATGTACTAAAACCTTTTGACATTATCCCCCATTCTCTCCTCCTTTACTCCAATATCTGGTAATGAGGAAGTTTCACTTTGTTTGCCAAGACCAACCCCTTTACATGTGCCTTTTATCCTAATCCCTTCCAGAATTCTCCAGCAACTTGTTTTATCTATACCTGTATCTGTAGATCCTCTACCATCTTTGAGATTCATTCAATTCATATCTACCACCCAATCAAAATTCAGGTAGCTATCACCTATGGACCTCCAGGACACTTTCTTTCTTTCCTCAGTGAGTTCAGGTCTGGGTCATATTCTTTCACTCCTCCCCTAATCCTGCCCTCAAACTAGGGGATGTCAATATACATACCCATATTCCCTCAAACACCCTAACCTCCAAATTTGTAAACTTACTCATTCCCTGTGACCTCTACGTCTACCCCAACATAGTCACATGCAGAGCTGATCATACTCTTATTCTTGCCATCACCCATAAATGCACCACTTCAATATTTATGAACTCTGAAATTCCCTTATCTGATCACAGTTTATTGTCCCTCCACCTCTCCCTCTAACCCCAACCCCATTCTTCATTCTTGCAATGACCTTCAATTCCTCAACCCCTTAGTTATTTCCCAGGCCATCACCATGCATTGGTTATGCTGTCCTCCCTTCCCCATTTTAACCCTTTGGTGAACCAGTCCAACTCCACATTACCTTCTTCTCTTGAATCTCTTGCCCCCTTATCCTACTTCTGATCTTGTCCTACTAAGCCTTAGTTCTGGATTACTTCTGCCATGCACTGACTTCACTCCTACTCATATGCTACAGAATGATGCCAGAGAAAATCACACAATGGTGCTGCCTGGATCCACCACAAATTTATCTTATGTAAACTCAACTGGGCCCTCACTGCTGTAAGGGAATCCTTTTACACATCTCTACTTGACTTATGTTCCCATAGTGGTTTTTCCAAACTTTTTCATCCCTCCTCAAACCCCTCATAGCTCACTCTCCTCCCACTCTGTCAGCTGAGAAACTTGCCTCATATTTCACTGAAAAAAATGAGGACATTTGCTGAGAGCTTCCTCTTCTCCCTTCCTCCTCAACTCTTATGTCACAATAGATGCCTTCTGCCACTATCTCCTCTTTCATCTACTGTCTCACATGAAGAGACTGGTTTTCTCCTTGTCAAAGCAAATGCCTCTATGTGCACAAGTGGTTCCATTCTATCCTGTCTTCTCCAGCAGATTGTCCCTTTTTTATTGCTCCTCTCTCACTGATCTTCAATCTCTTCCTGTCTACTGGCTCCTTCCTTAATGTCTACAAATATGTCCATGTTTCCCCCATCTTCAAAAACCCCTCACTTGATCCTTCAACCCCTGATAACTGTCATACAATTCTTCTCCTCTCTTTCATGGTTAAACTCCTTGAGAAGGCTATTTATGGTATTTCTTTTCCTCTCACTTTTTCTTGACTCTCTACAGTCTGTCTTCCAACTTTATTATTTAATGTAAACAGCTCTTTCTAAAGTTGCTAACAATCTTGTAATTGCCCTCTTTTCTCAGCCCTCATCCTACTTGACCTTTCTGTAGCCCTTGACACCATCACCCTTTTCTTGATATTCTCTTTTCTCTAGGTTTTCAGGACGCTACTCTTTCCTGTACCTATCAGAGTACTTCTTCTCTGTCTTTTTTGCTGGGTCTTCATCCAGATCATATCCACAAAAGTTGAGTGTCTCACAGGACTCTGTCCTGGACCCTCTTTTTTCCTCCCTTATGTTATTCATTCGGTGAACTCATCAGCTTCCATGGATTTAATAATCATGTCTATGTTGATGTTTCTCAAAACCAATCCTAACCCCTCTGCTGACCTCTAGTCTTATATATCCAATGGCTTTTGGATATCCTGAGCTAGATGTCCAGTAGAGATCTTAAACTCAATACATCCAAAACTGAACTCATTATCTTTCCTCCAACATTTTCTCCTCTTTCCATCTTCCTTATTGTTGTCAAAGGTACCACTATCCTCTCAGTCACTTAGGCTTGCAACCTAAGTGTCATCATCAACTCCTCACTTTATCTCACCTCCCCATCTAATTTGCTGTCAAATTCTGTTGAATTTTAATAGTAAAGATTCTGTTGAATTTTTATCTTCATAGTAATTGTAGCATACTCCCCCTTCTCTTCTGTGGCATCCCACCACCCTAGACCAGGACCTCAATACCTCATGCCTACACTATTGCAATAGCCTGATGGTTGTCTGGTCTCCCTGTCTCAAATTTCTCCCCACTCCAATCCATCCTCCATTCAGCTGCCCAAATGATTATCCTAAAATGCAGGTCTGATCATGTTACCCCGCATACTCAATAATATATCAAATATAAATATATTATATATATCTCAAAGATATATATATACATATATTATATAATATAAAAACACCTGTTTGACATTCAAAGCCCTTCATTACCTATGAAGGTAAAACTAGAAGTTTTACCTAGTTTTCTAGGTTTTCTTACATCTTATACCTTCCCATGTATTTCGTGACTCAGTGATAAGTAAGTAAGTAAGCCTCCTTGCCATTCATTCCTTGAACAAGACACTCCATCTCCTGACTCCAGGTATTTTCGCTGCTTTCCCTCCTTGACTCTACTTCCTGACTTCCCTGGCTTCCTTCAAGTCCCAGTTAATATCTCAGTTTCTACAGAAATCTTCTCCTGATCCCCTTTAAGGCTAGGCCTTCCCTCTGTTGAGTATCTCTGATTTACCTTGTATTTATCTTATTTGTACATAGCTGTTTACATGTTGTTTCCCCTATTAGACTGTGAGCTCCTTGAGAGCCAGGATTGGCGTTTGCCTCTTTTTTGTGTCCCCAGAGCTTACTGCCTTTCTTTACATCCGCAATGCCTGGCACATAGTAGGCACTTACTAAATGTTTCTTGACTATTGACTGTTAACTTTATGTCTCTTGATATGTAAATATGTACATCATATATGTAGATATATATTATGATAATATATATGCCAGGCATATAATGATATGTATATGTATTCTGTAAATCATAAAGTACC
Source organism: Vombatus ursinus (assembly GCF_900497805.2). Lineage (NCBI taxonomy): Eukaryota > Metazoa > Chordata > Mammalia > Diprotodontia > Vombatidae > Vombatus > Vombatus ursinus. Next base: position 9,705,951 of record NW_020954641.1, read on the forward strand.
ATTTAAATATTAGTTATAACTATTACTCTTTCTCCTTCCCCCATTCCCCCATTGCCTTCTAATCTTCACTATACTTATCTACTAGTTTCTTCCCTGTTGCCTACAAACCTGTCCAAGTCTCTTCTATCCTTAAACATGCTTTACTAGGCCCTACCATTGCCTCAAGCTATTGCCCTATATCTCTCCTCCCTTCCTCAAATTCCTGGAAAAAGCTGTCTGTATTTGTTGTCTCCACTTTCTCTTCTCTTACTCACTTCTCAACCTTTTGCAGCACTGGCTTTGTTCAATTGAAATTGCTCCCTACAAAGTCACATAGGATTTCTTAATTTCTGAATCTCACGGTCTTTTCTCCATCTTCAACTTTATTGACATAGCTGAAGCATTTGACACTTTTGACTATCTTTTCTTCCTGAATATTCTTTTTTCTTTGAGTTTTAATGATACTGGTTTCTCTTGGTTCTCCTCTTACCTGCTTGACCATTCATTCTCAGTCTCCTTTGTCAGTTTACAATCCATATCACACCCCCTAATGGTGGATCTACCCGAAAGCTCTGTCCTTAGCCCTCTTCCCCTTTCTCTTTACACTCCTTAAATTGGTGATCTCATCAAATTCCATGGGCTTAACTATTATATCTAAGCAGATGACAACCTGATCTATATAACCAGCCCCAATCTGTGTCCTGAGTTCCAGTTCATTGGACATTTTGAACAAAATATCTCATAGGTATCTAAATTCCCATATTTCCATAACAGAACTAATCTCCTTTTCCTCAAAATTAACCCTTCTTATAAGCCTCCCTTACAAACTCTCCTATATTATTATGATGGTGATAGCAAAGGCGTTATTGGCTTTGTAGTCTTCCAGGTTCAAAATGTTGGTTTTGCTAAACTCTTTATTTTCCCTTACCCCATACATAAATCAGTTGCCAAATCTTGCTATTTCTATCTCCATAATACCTCTTGCATCTTACCCCTTCTCTCCACTCACACAGTCACTTTAGTATGCCTTTATCATCTCTTGCCTGGATTATTGCAATAGCCCCCAAATCATCCTCTACACCTAGAAGCAACTAGGTAATACAGTGGATAGAGTGCTGGGTCTCAGGAAGATCAGAGTTTGAATCCAGCCTCTTACTGACTGTGTAATCTTTGGCAACTCACTTAACCACTACATGCCTCAATTTCCTCAACTGTAAAATGGGGATCATAATAGCATCTACCCCCCAGTGTTGTTAAGATAAAATGAAATATTTGTAAATGCTTATCATAGTGCCTGGCACATAGTAGGTGCTATATAAAAATTTATTCTCTTTCCAGCTTTCCTTAATCCCTTGCTTATACTGACACAGATGCCAAAGTTATTTTCCTTAAGTACAGGTCTGACCTTGCCACTCCCCTACTTAATTAAAATCCAGTGGCTCCCTATGAACTCTAGCATAATATCTATACTCTGATATTTAAAATCCTTCACAATTAGTTACCAGTCTACCTTTCCAGGCTTAATATAATTTTTCTCCTTATCACACTAAATAGTCTAGCCACATAGGCATTCTGGTTTCTCCTCACTCATAGTAGTCCATTCTATGCCCATTAAACTGGCTGCTCCTTGTCGCTGGAATTCACTCCTTTGTCTCCTCCACTTTGAAAAATCCCTTACTTCTTTCAAGACTCAGCTGAAGACTTTTCTTATACCTCTACCTGCACTCATTGAAGCTTATATTATTCTATATACACATGTATGCACACATCATCTCCCCATTAGAGAATGTAAGTTCCTTGAGGGCAGGGACTGTTTCATTTTTGTTTTACTGGGATAACCCCAGTACCTATCACAGTACTTGGCAAATAGTATGCACTTAATAAATGTATATTTCTTGATTAACCTCCATCTGTATCTGTACCTATATGCATATGTATTGTGTGTATGTATATGTGTATACCTGTATGTATATATATATATATATGTATATTTACATACATGGGATGAAAATTAACTGAGACAAACTATAATTTTGACATGGTTATATTTGTATCTTACCACAGTACCTGGTACACAGTGCTTATCATGGCAAGCACTTAATAAATACTTTTTCATTCATTCATTCATATACAGGCTATAAAACTACTTGTTGTATATGGTTTCATAAGAATTAGTTTGGGGCACGGGTTGGACTTAGGGCTTCTTCAACTTTCACAACTTGTGTCCCCTTCAACACTTCTTAAACTGTTTAGATGGAATATTCTGTTTAGAATAAACTGTTTATATGGAATAGCACAGTTTAGATGGTCACTGAGGTCCATGGTGGATTTAGAAGCCATATCATTTGCATCCCATTTAGCTGAAGCTGCACTTTCCCTCTTGCCTGGTAGACTTTTGATGGATTAATGGATGTAGATGTGGATTTAGATGGTCTCTGAGGTCCATTCCAACTCTCAGATTTTCTGGTTCTGTGATCTGTAGTCCCCCAATCATTGCTCTCAAGCTCAACCCCACTCCCCACTCCTGGGACAACAGAAAGGGGACATGGTGCTATTTCTGATAATATTAATTAAAAAGAGGTTTTTGCTTTGTGGCTTTCTTTGGAAATTTCCCAGGTGACAAAATGTGAGTTCATTAAGGGGTGGAAAAGGATGGCCCTTTTTTACCCTGATATAATGGTAGCAGGGCCTTCCCACATAGAGTGTAGACTCAACCAGCAATGGTTGTCCTTCACGTCTTTCTTTTTGTTCTTTCTTCTTCTTTTAGCATCAATCTAATAAACATAAAAAGGTTCTGGAATGCCTTTAAGGGCTGGCAAGGAGCATCTACCAGAGTGATTGTAGTCACCGTGGCGGCAGCAGGAATGAGTTGGCACCAAAGGAAGTTATCAGCTTCAGAGAGAGCAGGGCCACTGGAAAAATCATGCTTGGCCCAATGGAAGGGATATGTAAAATGGCTAATTAGCAGCATTTCAAAAACTGTTTAGGTCTCAATGAGGCCTGAATACTAGCCTCCCAACTGAATGCGAAAGTAATAATGTTCCTGGATTCTGTTTTAATCATTCTGTAATGCATACTATGATTCTTTTGTGCTCTCTTTGGGGTCAGAATAAAGGATATGTTCTGTACACAGTTCATATTAAGACATTAGATACCTTAAAAAACACCTACCCCAACCCCTCTTTTTAGGGGAACTCTAGGCAGGAACCCAATGTAGAATTGTCCTGATAATAACCAGCGTGGAAACAACAAGTCAATGAATGTAAGAATGGAGGAGTCTACTTTCCATATTTGAGAAGTCAGTCTTTCTCAGCTATGTACCCTTTTCAAAACTTATTTCTGGGCACAGAAGAGGAAAGTGAAAGTATTATGGTCCCCTGAGAGCCTCAGCAGAGGTTACTTCTAAGTCTCTATGCTACATAGGTATCTACAGAAAGAAACAAAACAAAATAAAGAACAATATAAGACAGTTTATAATCCAGTGCTATATTTTGTGATACAAGCTTTAAGATCTATAATTGCTATTCATCAGTGTGTGTTGTAGTCAGGAGAAATTATTTTTAGAAGATGTGGAACTCAAGACAGACCTTGGAACTTAATAAGAATTGGACAAGTGCACAGGACTGATAAAGATAGATCAGGTGGAAGGAAGAGTATGAACAAAGTTTCAAAGGAGGGAATGAGTGTGGCTCATGCAGAGTGGAGGATGCACAAGAAACAGTGTTATCTAGTAGAAAGTAGAATGGATCTGGTGTTAGAGGATCTGGGTTCAAATTCTGATGTTGCCACTTATTTCTTGTGTAACTTTGGGCAAGTTATTTACCCTTTTTGGACCTCAGTTTTTTCAACTGAAAAAAAAAAGGAGTTGGTCTAGGTGATCTCTAAGCCAACTCTAAAGCTATCATCCTATTATCCTAGTTGAGTTCTGCTGAGTAACTAGAGTATAGCCCAGGAGTGGGGAACCTTGAGCAACAGGCAGTGAAATTTGGGTTATCTTTGATATGAATAATAACTAACATTTATCATACTAATTATATATACTATATTATATACTAATAATAATTAGCATAGCATTTGTTATGTTGTAGGCACTGTGCTAAGTGCTTTATAATTATTATCCTATTTGATCCCCACAACAATTCTGTGAGGCAGGTGCTATTATTATCCCCATTTTACAGATGAGGAAACAGAAAAAAAAACCAAAGCTTAAGTTTCTTGTCTAGGGTTACTCAGAGTGTCTGAGGCCAGATTTGAACTGAAGTCTTTCTGACTCAAGGCCTGGGATTCTATCCACTGTACTTCTTAGCTGTCCTTAAATAGCCAGTGGAGATCCACTTTACATTCATGGAACAGGAGATGACAAAATGAAAGTGGCATATCCTTAGCTTCTAGTCCTTTCTGACTTCTCCTGATCATGATGGGCTAAGGACATTCCTCAATCGCAAAGACTTTGCTTTTACCAAAAGATAGTACCTAAAATTAAGCTTCACCTCCGGTACTAGCCAGTGCTCTTCCAATTAAAATGAGAAACAATACTTAGGATCCCAGGTCTAGAGATGAAAGGGACCTTGGAGTCATCTAGTTCAACCTTCTCCCACCTCCTTTTTACAGATGAGAAAAATGAAGCCTGGGGAGGTTAAAGGCAGAATACGAAGCCTGGTCCTCTGAAGTCATGAACTCTATTCTTTCTACTGTTCCATACTGGATGGAAACAGCAAAGCAAGACTTTGTTTAGAAGAAGCTCCACGGAGTGTGGACTAGCCTCAGCAGGGAAATTAATCCATCAAAAGTCTACCAGGCAAGAGGGAAAGTGCAGCTTCAGCTAAATGGATTGCAAATGATGTGGCTTCTGTGCTGCAGCCCTGAGCACCTTCCATAATTGCCTGAGGATGGTGAAAAGCCTGTCCCCTTCCACTTGGCACAAGGCTTTCTCTGAGCACCTGGAATCGGGCTACGAGCTGGGTCCAGTGCAATGAGCTATGTAAAGCTGTCTGTGACTAACACGATGGCCTTTCTGCTGTTACTTCCAGTTTTGGGAGCACAAAAAAGAGCAACAGTTTGGTTAGTTTCTTTTTTATTTTATTTTTATTTTGAACTTAATGAATGCCAAATAAAATGAGCATTTCCTTTCCTTGTGGAATAGGAAAGGATTGTTCAAGAAATTTGTAAATCTCTCTCTTATAAAGCTTGGCTTTCATTTTTAAGTATATAATAAATCCAACATTTCACAGTTGTCCTGCTTGTCTGTAATCCTTTTTGGCCTTCTTTCTATTCTCTCTGTTTTTTTTTTTGTCTGGAGGGTGAGGGAGGAAAAAAAAACTCTATTCTTATCCCCTTTCTCTTTCCCACCTCTCCCTGCTCAGAGATGAAAAAAAAAAGTTGCAAAGCTCTTGCAACAAATATGCATAGTCAAACAAAACAAATTCTCACATTGTCCATTTCTGAAAATGTGCATCTCATTCTGCACCTGGAGTTCATCCCCCATCTGTTGGGAGGTGGAGAGGTAGCCTAGTTTATTAACAATCCTCTGAATTTTTGGTTGGTTATTGCACTGATCAGAATTCCTGAGTCTTTCAAAGTTGTTTTTCTTCTCAACATTGTTGTTACCCCATAAAATATGCTGGTTCTGCTCACTTCACTCTGCATCAGTTCATATAAGTCTCCCCAGGTTTTCTAGAGACTTTCCCTTCATCATTCCTTGCCACAAATAGTATTCATATACCATAATTTGTTCAGCCATTCCCCAATTGATGGGTCCCCTTTTAGTTTCTAGTTCATTGACCCTAAAAAAGAACTGCTATAAATATATTTGGACACATAGGTAGATTTGCTGTCTTTGATCTTTTTTTTTGGGGGGGTAGTTGTGGTGTTGCTGGGCAAAAAGGAATCCATAGTTTAGTGACTTTTAGCCATAATTCCAAATTACTTTCCAGAATGGCTGCACCAGTTCACAACTGCACTAGCAGTACATTGATGGTTTTGGTTAACTTCTTCCAGGAGATAACATGTAAAATGATCAGAGGCCTCTTTGTCCTTTCCTTCCCAACTCTCCTCTCATCAGGGAAAAGTCCAATGGTAGGTGTTACTCAAGGAATCTTAGAATTCGAAGAGGTCACCCAGTTTAATCTCCTCATTTTGCAGGTGAGGAATCTGAGTCCTAGAAAGAAGGGAGGTGACTTGCTTGAGGATAGGCCTCCTATCTCCCAGCCCTGGGCGCTAATCCCTTTAGGCTACCTTTCATGTCTCAATATCTTTCCCCCCAAATCCAGCCCTTTTCAGAACTCCCTCATTTTTGTTGAGGAAATCATTATCCTTCCTGTCTCCTAGGTTTGCAACCATACAGTCATCCTAGACTCTTTCCTTTCCCTCACATCCAATCAGTTGCCAACTCTCATAAATTCATCCTTTGTTACTTCTTCTGGATCTGCTCCCTTCTTAGCACTTTTACAATCCCCACCCAGTGTCAGCCTTCATCATCTCTCACCTGGGCTATCTCCAATCCATTCTCGATTCAGCTACCAAAGACATGGGATTCCTAAAGCACAGGTCTGACAGTATACCCTCCTGCTTAATAAACTCCAATGTTTGGCATATTTGTTATTCAGTCATGTCTGACTCTTACTGACCCTAAGGACCATAGCACACCAATACTGTCCGTGGAGTTTTCTTGGCAAAGATGCTGGAGTGGTTTGCTATTTATTTCTCCAGAGTGTTAAGGCAAACAGAGATTAAGTGACTTGCCCAGGGTCACCCAGCTAGTAAGTGTCTGAGGCCAGATTTGAACTCAGGTCCTCCTGACTCCAGGCCCATCACTCTAACCGTTGAGCTGCCTGGCTTTCCCTCTTGGCACTTGGTAGACACTTAATAAGTACTCACTGATTGATATACAAGGCTAATTGTGCCCGCTGATTGTGAAGCTCTCAGTTTTGCCTTTCTCCTGGAATAAAGAAGACAGAAGAGTATATCCAAGTCGTTATTAATGAGGATGTGTGACACAAAAAGAGAGACAACGAACCATAGCAGCCATTTGCTAAAATATTTCTTGATTCCATATTTTACTTAATAGTAAATCAATTTCACCTGTTATCGCCTTTGATTTTTACAACAATCTTGTGAGGTAGGTGCTGTTGTTGTCCATTTTGCAGATGAGCTAACTGAGGTTTAAAGAAATTGTGATTTGCTCAGTCGTACAGCTGGAAAGTATCTGAGGTAGGATTTGAACACAGATTTTCCCAATTATCTACTTTCCAATGATCTACACAGAAATATTGTCTGGCAGTGAGGGCCTGGCAATGCACATCGAATTTCTCCTAAGGTCCCAGCTTTCTAAGTAGCTACCAGAGACTTGCTATTAGACTTTTTTAAACACTGTTCACTTCCAGCTGATAAATGGGAACATCTGCTGAAGAGTGATTATGCAGAGCTTTGCAGCACTTCTCCCAATGGAGAAATGGGGCTTCTCATCTTCACTGTTTTGTTTCCACGATTAAAGCAGATAGTATGTCACAAAGATTACCAACAGCATGCGAAGTGGTGTTCCTGGGAAACAACTCTCCAATCATAGGAAAGGGAGAGAAAGGGAGACTGAATGAATGCACCATTTTGAAAAACACAAGAAATGTCAGCTTGGGTCACTTAATTTATGGTCAGTCTAGCCCAGGAATCAGAGAAGCCCCCAAACAGAATATTAGAATTTAAAATGACATCAGAGGATCTAATCCACTCAGACTAGTCCAGGCTCTGCTTGAAAACTCCTAGTGATGGGGAACACACTACCTTACTATGTAGACCATTTTTTTTGGAGAGCTGTAATTAGGATATTTTCCTTTATGCTTAGCTGCTTCTTTTCAATTTCCACCCATTGTTCCTAGTTCTGCTCTCCAGGACCAAACAGAACAAGTTTAATCCTTCTTTCATATGACGGCTCTTTATACAGCTGAAGATAGCTCCCAATCTGTTTCCCCCTACATATACAACTTCCATCCAGAGTCTTCTCTTTCCTACTTTCTTCAGCATATACTTATCTAGGGAAGTTTCTAATACTCTCAATCATTCTCATTGCCCAAGGCTTCTCCATGTCCTTCTTAAAATATGGCACCCAGAAATGAATATTGCAGATGAGGTCTGAACAGGGCAGAGGACAGTAGGACTCCCCTTTACTTAATTCTGGACATTATATTTTTATTAATGGAAACTAAGATTGCAATAGCTTTTTTGGTACTATATCATTCTGTTAGATTGTGTTGTATTTGCAACACACTAAAACTAGAACTGCTATGTGTTTTAGTGTTCTTGATACTCTTTTTATGGGTTCCTATTACTCTTTTGCACCCATCCTCCATTACCTGCCTTTGTTTCCATCTTTGGTACCTGTCTTTTAAATATTGTGGTTGGTTGACAAATTCCTTGTATAGACACATGGGCAAGGTAGATATCCTTTTAATTATGTATCCTTTTTCTTCCTTATTAGGATTGCTTGTGTTTGAATCTCAGTAACTCATGAAGTTGCTTTGGCTATGTGAATTCCCTATACAGGTCCCTCATAACCATTATATTTTATTAAAAATTTTAAAAAATTATTGATGTTTTCTGTTTCTTAAATTACTATAGTATCCCATATATCCCTCTCCCTTTTCCTCCCTGAAAGCCATCTCACATGACAAATAGTATTTTCTAAGAGCGAGAGACAATATATTGATATATATTGAGAAAGTCCAAAACCACGTGCATGTATAAGTGACTGGGTGCCTCCCACTTCCATTAAGGGGTAGGTTGGATGCATCTTCTCATCTTTTCATTTGAGTCCTGTTTGATCTTTATTATTTTGCTACATTCACTTTTGATTTTTTCTTTCCATTTATATTCTTGTAGTTACTATGTAGATTGTTTTCTTGGCTCTGCTTACTTCACTTTGCATCAGTTCATACAGATCTTTCCATGCTTCTCTGTTTTCATCACACACATCATTTCTTACAGCACAATAAAATGTCATTAAATTCATGTACCACAATTTGTCTCTCAACAGATGGGCATATCTTTTCCCAAATCTTAGCTATCACAAAAAAGTGCTGCTATAAATATTGTAGATATATGGGGACTTTTTTTCTTATCAATGGCTTCCTTGGGGTATAAGCCCAGTAATGGAGTCTATGGTTCAAAGGGTATGAATATTTTAGTCACTTTATTTACATCATTCCAAATGGCTTTCCAAAGTGGTTATACCATTTAACAGTTTCATAAACAATGTATAAATGTATATATCTTCCCACAACCCCTTCAGCATTGACTGTTGGCATTTTTTGTAACTTTTGCCAGTTTTCAGGGGGTAAGGTAAAACTTCACAGTTCTTTTGATTAGCATTTCTCTTAATGGTGATCTGGAACATTTTTTCATGTGGTTGTGAATAGTTCGCAGTTCTTTTGAGAACTGTTTCTTCTTTTGACCATTTATCCATTGGGGAATGACCATTAGTTTTATACATATATGTGCATGTATACATACATACACACACATATACACATACATATAACATACATACATGCAAGATATATATCTTGGATACCAAGCCTTTATCAGAAAAATTCAGTAATTCATTCTTAAAGACTTCCCATGTCTCCTGAGTCAAGTATCCTTTGTAGACTCTTAGACTATAGGGTCCTATCAATTCTTTCTCTGAATTTAATCTCCCCAAATCTAGGGTATCCATTATATTATGCTCAGTGCTTCCCCTCCTGATAACTCACAAAAAAGTATACATCCCTAGCCTTTGAGGTTGACGAGATGGGGACCTTTCACACTGACACTTCTTTCTCAGGTTCCTCTTTTCCTCTCTGTAAGACAGTGACACCAACATAGAATTATAAAGAAGTCCCTCATCATTTCAGTTTCAGAGGTTAGGGATATACTAGAACATTCTAATTTTTCTTACTCACTAATTCCTTAGCTAATAGCCATAATTTACTGAATCTTTTTTTTGAGTCTAGTTAAATTTTCAGCCTGTTCTATCTCTTGTGTGTTTGCTACTCATCATATAAATAAGTATTATCTTTTAAACATATGTCTTAAATTGACCTTTTTCTTCATAGGATCACAGATTTATAGTTGAAATGAACCTCAGACACCATTCAGGCCAGTCGTTCTCCAAGGGGATTCTAGGAGTTTTGCTCGGTGTGCTAAAAATTGTGTGACATGACAATTAAAGGTTTCCTGACTGTCCAGTAGCAATTTTTCATACAAAAGAAAAATACTGCACCACATACAGAATAGTTTGGAGAATCATAGAAGCCCAGAAAAGTGAAGTCACTTGTCCAAAGTCACACAGTATTAGAAATGAGGTTTGAACTCAGCTTGCCTAATTGACTGTATGCCTCTTTCCATGGTGACACTCTGCCTCGTTGCCAACCCATCCTCAACTGGCCTGTTTCCCTTCTGATATAACTACTAGAAATACACCCTATGGTATAGATACATCATAGGGAGGGAAATTTTTTTTTCACTTTGTTTTCCAAGCTTTTTTCCCCCTAAACTGTAAAGAAGTACAAGGCATTTAATAAGTAAAGTCAATTCAAAACCACTAGACCAAATAACAGGATTCATTCCAGATAGAGTGCTGGTAGCTGAAATTCCAGCAGGAAACCAACTTTTCCTGCTGGGCTCACAACTCTGTAGAATACTGGATGGCAGCTGAACATTCCATATCATCATCAACATCATCATCATTATCATCATCATCTTCATCATCATCCTCACTTCCTTGTTAATTCTATATGAGGACTTTTCCAAGTCCTAGCTGTAGTTCATTCCCCTCTAAATATTGTATATATATGTGTAACATAATATACCCTCACACACATATACATGTGTATATGTATATGTGCACATATACATATACATGCATGTTTATGTATATATACATATGTATATATATGTATATATATGTATATATTTATATATATTTTACAAATTTTGCACATATTTCTATATATTGTCTGCCTTGGTAGAATGTAAGTTCCTTGAAAGTAGCATCTATTTTGCTTTGCCTTTGTATCCTCATCACTCAGCATACTACCTACTATATAATAAGTGGTTTTTGATTGAATTATTGACTAATTAATTCAATTAATACTTTTCAGGGGCAAAGGCAGCTACTATGTTTAAGGCATTGTGCTAGGTGCTATAGGGGACAGGGATAAAGAGTAGACCTGTGAGTTCATTGATCTGTAGCTAGGCAGTGCAGTGGGTAGACTTGAGTCTGAATTCTGCCTCAGACACTTACTAGTGGTGTGATCCTGGACAAGTCATATAATCTCTCAGTGCCTCAGCTTCCTCATCTACAAAATGGGAATCGTAACAGATCTTACCTCCCAGGGTTGTTGTAAGCATCAAATGACATAATGTATGTAAAGTGCTTTGCAACTTTAAAACACCATATAAACGATAGCTTTTATTATTTCATAGGAAACTCAGGCATGGAAATTTCTTTTTCTAATGAAGGTTGGCACCTTCTTTACAACTTATAGTCTTAGAGAGTTGCTGGAGCCCTGAGAAGTTAGGTGACTTGTCCTCCGTCACACAATAGGAATGTTTCAGAGACAGGACCTGACCCCAGATCTTCCTGACTATGAGGTCAGTCATCCATCCTATAGGCCATGCTGTAGGTGAGACAGAGATGAGTAAGATACAATCCCTGCCCCACATAGGGTCAATCATCTAGTGGAAGATCTGTGATTCATGAGGAGGGATGGTTTCTGACTGGGGGAAGAGGAGTGATCAGAAATGTTTTCTTGTGGTACATCCCTCAGTTCCAGGAGCATTAAAGAGGGGGAGATGTCCATAGGTAAGAAGAAAATGCCATGCAGCCAAGTGAATGAATGAACACAGGGGAAAATTGCAAAGCATGAATGTATCTCAGAGAAGCTGAGAAAGAAATAAATCTATGTTTTAAGTTGAACATGTCCTTCAAAAGCAGCGAGTGCCCTTGATAGAGACCTTGTGGGGAAAATCCCATTTCTAAGAGCTCTCAGGGTAGACTAGTCTGGACAGGAGGGGAAAGACTTGAGAATCAGGAGACTGGAGCTTTATTCACAGCTCTTCAGTCCCCTGAAAGCTGTGTGACACAGGGCAGATCATTGAACTTCTCTGGGCCTATTCTATTCATCATCTGTAAAATGAGGGGAAGGTAAGCTAGAAAGAGTCTAATGAACATATAACCCTTCCACCTCCAAGATTCAGATTCTTTTTTCTTTGATTCTGAAATTCCCTAGGAATCTGAAGTTGCCTGGAGTTGCTTTGTCATTTCCTGTTGCTTACTGCAAAAATCTGTTGTGACTCAATTCTATTAGAAATCTTCCTAAGCATGCCCCTCCCTCATACATGGCTGCCAGCTCACTTTCACACATATGCAAAGCATCTATTCGATTTCTTTTTTCATTGCCATGCCATAGATGCCCCCCCACACTTGCACATTCAGCGGAGAGAACAACAGGCCTTTGGAAATTTACAACTGGACTTGGGATTTGCAGAATGAGCCAATGTTACCCAGTGGAGTGGCACTTTCCAATTCTAAACAATGTATGAATAAAAGTCCCGAAGGACTCTGAAACAACAAATGCATCCTCAAAATTAGGTAAGGGAAATGAATGTAAACAGATTTGAATTATCTGGGCTAAATAATGAAAAGGCTAAGAAAGAAGGTATTTGTTGATGCCGAAAGCTGAAAATCAGAGCAAATAATCCACAAAATATCTACCCCCCTCCCCAATGTCTCATATAGCTCCAACCAATGCCAAAGGAAAGCAATTTGGACAATGTAACTATTCCCAATATATTTGAAAAGGAAAAGTCAAGGTAGCAGGCCTGTCAGCTGGCAGTGGACTGACATCATCAGTACACAGCGGGAGCCATGCAGCAATAGATCCTGCATCCATGTGGAGCCAGTGTCTGCTTTATTTTAAGGTTCAAGTCACAGAAAGTTGGAGTTGGAAGTTGTTTCTGGAAGGAAGTGCTCAGGGGTTATGCCATTAGAGATTATCTTTCCTAGAGCTCGCTCAGTCTAGGCCAGGGATTCTTAATCGTTTCTTTGTGTCATGGATCCCTTTGGCCATCTGGTGAAGCCTGCAAGACTTTTTCTCAGAATAATGTTTTTGAATGCATAAGATAAAATACCAAGTATTACCAAAAAAAATCAATTCTATTGAAAGAGTCATCAAAATTTTTTTTTTACATTCACAGGCCCCAATCCTTCCCACCTTTACATTAAGAATCCCTTTTCTAGGCCTCTTACTTCAAAAATAGGAAGGACCAAGTCACACTAACCCAAAGAATCCTACAGCCTCAAAGCTAGAAGGGGCCTCGCAGGGCGCCTCGTACCAACCACTGTTGAAAAGGAATGCCTCGTATAACATTGCCAAAGAGAGGTCAGTCATCCTCTGCTTGAGGGCCTCTAGAGAGATTGAAAGCACTGACTCCTGAGGAAGCCAACTCTACTTCTGAACAGCTCCAATCACTAGGATTTTTTCTCCTTTTCTTTTATTTAATTAATATCTGTTTTGTCTGTATTTTTGTTTTCTTTCTGAAGCTTCTAATCTCTGTTCTTAGTTATCCTCTCTAGGGTCAAGCAAAGCAAAATTCCACGATAGCCCTTCAGATTCTTGAAGTAGCTATCATCTCTCCCCAAGTCTTCTCTTCTCCATCGGAGAATAGTTTCAGTTCCTTTAACTGAACCGCTTATAACAGTGTGCCCTCCAGGCTTCTTACCATCCTGGTTCTCTTCCAGACATGCTCCAGCTTATCGAAGTTCTTCCTAAAGTGTGGCTCCATAAACTGAACATAATACTCCAGACAATGTCTTACCCAGGGGAGAAGGCAGCAAAGACTTTCTGTCACCTTCTGGCTGGAGCTGAGTTCCTGAAACAGGTCCCCAGACTCATAGTAACCAGCTTGCCAGGAATTTGACTATGACAAGGGTGTAACTTGAAATACCAGGCATAGCATCTTGAGAATCCCTTCACAGGCATAGATGTGGGACCCCACCAGCCTTAGTGTGGCTCAGACAAGCAGGTAACACAAAGTTATACTGAGGAAGTTTGTGTGACACAGGAATGACCAGAGGGCATGAAGATAGGGGTCTGTTAGAGGGGAAAAGGACCAATTGTGGCTTCTTAGAAGCCTGTGGACAAAGATCAGGAGCTTTTCTGTCTCCTGCAAAGCCCAATGGGTCCCCCAGGGAAAATCACCCAGGGCCTCCTGGACCTTCATTCAAGTCTTTTTGGATCAGACCAATTATTTCATTGGTAGAGGAAGTTCTTGGGGAAGAATTTCATTTTCCAATGCAGGCTGGTGCCCCATCTGCTATTTACAACCATAAAGAGATGCCTGGAGGTTTTGAGAGGTTAAATGATTTGACGAGGATCATATAGACAATATATATCAAAGGCCAGAAGAGAACCCAGATCTTTCTGATTTGAGGCCAGCTCTTTATCCAGTGTCCCATGGCTACCTCTTCCTAGAATTTTATATAGGGGGGAGGGGAGGAGGAAGAGGAGGAGGAAGAAGGGGAAAGGGACAAAGTTCCATTGAAACCACAGAAAATGAAAACTGTAAATAAGCTCACAAGTCCCACTGGCTTCCCATACTTCCTCTTTAACATTGCGTTTCTGCTGTCCTCAGGAATTGACCTATGAAGATCTACGAAGTATACTTCATATACTCAATTTGTGAAAATCAGCCTCATGGTGAGGTTGAAAGAGCAATAGATTTGGGGTCCCAAGACCAGGATTCAAATCTTGGGTTTTGCTACCTACCAGCTGTGTGATTCTGGGTAAACTCACTCCCTCCTTCCGGGCCTTAGGTTTTCCATCTATTAAATGAGGGGATCAGACTAGATAAGCTCTAAGGTCCCTTCCAGCTCCGAATCCTATGATCTCATCAAACATTTGTTTAGGTTCCCCTATATAGAGAAGCAGTGTGGCATTAGTTGAGAGAGAGCGTGACCCAGAGATAGGAGTTCAAATCTTGCCTCAGACACTTACTAGTTATGCAACCATGGGCAAGTCACTTAACCTCACCAAGTCTCAGTTTTTTCATCTGTAAAATGAATGGCCTTTCAGGTCTCTTCCAGCTTTCAATCTACAATCCTCTCATCCTATGTGCACAATGCCGGTTATCACAGTATTACGCCAAGTTATGTAATTCTGTATTTGGTACCACCTGTCAAATTCCAACTTTCCTTCCTTCTGACTCCATGCTGGACTTCACTTAATGAAGCCTTCAAAAGATGGGTGAGAATCCCAGTCCTACGTGTTTCTCTACCCAGCATCAAACCGATGCCACTTACAATCTAATTGTACTGAGAACAGGTTTTCCAGAGCAGGTCATTTACCCAAAGCATACCTGTAGGTCACCAAACTTCATACAACAGCTCCACTGTCCAGACCAGGCCCAAGGAACCTGCCACCTTAGGCCCTTACTGGTTAGATCATCTCAGGAATAGCACAAAGAATTGTCTAAAGGGAGACAAGTCCAGCAAGACTGGGACTTCTTCCTAATGATGCCTAGAGAGTCACTTAAGGCAGGCACATCTTTTCAAAGGTATTTTTTAAAAAGTTCATGTTGCATCCAAGGGTGCATTATTGTCCCCTGCTAGTTAACATCATTAATCAACACATGGGTGGAGCTAAGGGCCTAATCTCAGCACTGACTCCCACATTTCATCATGGTCACAAAGTTGATAAAACTCTCTGGGTATAAGTTATGTGCACTAACAAATCCTTTGGAAAAATCTCTGCAGCATTTACCCATTTGAAAAACACAAAATAAAACTAAAAACTTTTCAGCATCTTATTTCCTCCTTCTGCATGTTTCTAACAGCAACAAAGATACTGGCATATTGGTGATGTGGTTCCTTTGGCCCTGTTGAGATGGATGCCCCCCAACCCAATTCAAACAAGATAAGAGCTTCTCTCAGCTCCATCTGGAAGCTCCTGTCAACTTCCCACCTTATGCCACCCATCCAGAGAGAGAAGAAAACTCAGCAGAAAAAGAACAGAAAAATAAAAAGTGTCTCTCCGGTTGAGGAGGTACAGCCACAGAAGTTCCAGGGGAGACAAGGGAGTTGAGGTGCAAGGGGAGCTTTTGACTCAGGCCGCTGTGTTTATTTTTCAGTCCCACCCCTACACTGTCCCTTTTAACTTCCTATTCGACCCCCTGAAGCTTTTTGTTAAGCCCCATGCACAGATGAGGCAGAAATGAAGCCTCTACTTGACCTGCTTGCTACTGACTTTCTGAGATGGGCGGAACAGGAACTCTGAGCATCTTATCCCACCAGGCAGCTAATTCGTTTTGGTTTGCAGACGGAGGCTCTCCTTTCCCCTGCTGAGATTCCTGTGTCTAGAGCTAACATAGACATGTGTGTGATCTCTGTGTATAGGTGACACTCCGAGATGTCATGGGAACCAGGAGGTTTTCAAATGTATTTATTTATTTTTTAAAATTTCCACCCCATAATCTCTTTTTTGGCAGACTTTCAGTCTTTCCCTTCCTCATTTGCCATTTTCCTCTCCCTCTTATGATTTAACTGAAGCTAGGGCTCTGATAGTCCCTGGCAGCACCTGTCAGTCCCCCATACACATGGCCAAGAATGTCATGGTAAACCCCAAAGGTCTATCACAACCCAAACTAGGCAAAACCTGAGCTCCCTCGGTGCTGCTTCTTTCCCCGGAATTCACAGGGAATCTTGCTTCCATATAGGGGACCACACTTGTCCCTCACTTCCATATTTACAGGTTATGGCACATGGTGGTCCCCTTTGCAGCACTCTAGCTCCCAAAACACAGCTCAAAGGAACAAAAGGTAGTGGAGGAGAGAAGCTTACCTTTGGAGGGTCGCCTTTGTTTGGTCTGCAGAGAGGAGAAGGTGCCCATCACAGCCCCCATGATCACTGGTAGTTGTGTGTGACTTTGGTTCTCCTCCCTCCCCCACCCCTCCCCCTCTTTTAGAAAGAGATCAGTTTGGCTTGTCTACTGAAAAAAAAAAGAAGAAGAAGAAAAAGAAAAAGGAAAAGGAAAAGAAAGAAAGAAAGAAAGAAAAAGGGGCAGCCAACACTGCAGCTTGGTATTCAGCAAACGTTGGGTTTGGAGATTTTTTTTTCTCCTCTTCAGTCAACACACATGCACTGACTCACACAAGCAGCTGCTCTGTTATCATTCAAAACAGCTCCCCATCAAATGATAATGCCAGGTAGATTCCCTCAGACCAGGGCTGAAAGCAGATGCATCAAAATATTTACTGGAGCTCAGCCCCATCGACACATCGGGCTAATCCTTACTCCCGTCCCCGCTGATGGTTCGAGCCAGGCAGCCAGCCGCCTATGGGGCTGAGTCTCAACACCTCCCCTCCCCGTGCATACTAAACTCCAGTTCGGGAGGCATGGGGTGGGTCTCCCGGGAGGCATGGGACTGGGGCTGAGTACCAATCATGAATGAATGAGAACCTGCTCAGTGGAAAATGAGAGTGAAGTAGTCGGAGGCAGAGCAGCTGTGCGGAAGGCGCGCTAGCTGTGATTAATAGAGTCTTAGGGAAGCAGGAAATAAAATTGTTGTTGAGGGGGAGGAGAACTCTCTTCCCTGGCGCATGACCTCCTCCTTCCCCACCCCAGCAAAGAAATAAGGAGGGTGTCAGACAGCCTGGGGGCAAATTGCCCCTCAGCTTGCCTTTTTTTTCCCCCTACTTCCTCACGTGTCAGATGCATGTGCTAAGCTGGCTAATGATAATATCCTCATTGCATACAGTGCAGGATAAAAATGGGCATATATCATCGTGAATGAGAACCCTCAGTTATTGGCCTTGTCACCTCTCTCACAGTAGCAGCAAAATTTTTCCCAAACCAAAAGATGCAGGGTTGCCTTTAGAGAGAGTATATTTCATCAGCGCCTGTCTTTGAAATGCCATCAGATTTTTCTCTCCAGTTCTTGGTGTATTTATATATGGGAGCTGGGAGGAGAAGGGGGTTCTGGGCCAGAAAAGGCAGATGTAAGAGAAAAACTGAACTAGCTAGCCCAGGTTGGGATGAAAGGTGAACACCTAGTCAGGTTGCAATGCCCTCTCCCGCCACTGACCACACCCTGCCCTGGGGGCCTAGAATACCCTAAATCCTTCAATATCTTCATAAAAGTGGTGATGAAGGAACCCCAGAATACCTTCTAGGAACTCCAGGCATACATCCTAGAGTCACTGAACTGATCAGATTTTTGAGGAAACAATAATGATACTGCTAGTGGACAGAAGAGCCTAAAACTGGGGTACCCCACTATAAGCTCTTTGAGGTATGTCTTCATTTCAAGTCTGATTATGGAATCATAGAATATTAGAGATTGAAAGGATCTCTGAGAACATCTAGTCCTTCATTTTACAGCTGAGAAAACTGGGGCCTAGAGAGAGAAAATGACTTGTCTAACACCACACACCTAGCTGGTGACAGAACCAAAACTAGACCCAAATCTTTCTAACTAATGTCTAGCATTCTTTTAGCTGCTACTTGGCTTCTGGTGTTTTTTAATCCTGAAATGTCAGGGTGGCCCCAGGGATACCTACCTAGGACCCTTGATGCCCAAAATTCAGATGATATAAGGCTGTTGGAGAAACATGTTTGATGGTAGTGATCCCCTCACCCTCACTAAACCCATTAACATAGAGCTCCATTTCCCTTCTGCATAAGC
Source organism: Vombatus ursinus (assembly GCF_900497805.2). Taxonomy (NCBI): domain Eukaryota; kingdom Metazoa; phylum Chordata; class Mammalia; order Diprotodontia; family Vombatidae; genus Vombatus; species Vombatus ursinus. The sequence goes on from NW_020954641.1 coordinate 9,724,643, forward strand.
AGATATTTTATACAATATGTGTATGGATATGTGCAAATGAGTGTGTGCAGTGACATATACAGACACAGGTATGATATAGTGAGAGTGGTCAAGGAGAGGTGCAGACCAAGTACACTAGAAAATATGTGGGGAGAGAGAAGATGCTTTTATATGGGGGAAATCAGGGAAATTTTCATGGAAGAGAAGGACCTTGAAGGAAGAGAAGGATTATAACAAGTGGTTCTGAGTAGGGCATCCTTCCAAGCCCAGAGGATGGTCCAGATGAATGCATGAGAAGCAGGTAGAGTGAGACAGGGCTCAGCTAATAGCCCAGACTGGCTGCAATATGGATTGTACGAAGAAGATCAATGGGAAATTAAGCTAGAAATGTAAGGTGGAACTAACTTGTGGAAACACTTAAATGCCAGGCTGAAGAATTTGTATTTTATCCTGAGAGGGACCATTGAAGGGTTTTTGTTTATTTCTTGTTTGTTTTTTGTTTTTTGTTTTTTTGGACAGGACAATGCATTAGGAAGATTAGTTTGGCATCTGTATGAAGGACAAATTGGAGAAAGGAGAAACCAGAGGCAGGGAAGGCATCATGGGTTAGTGGAAAGAGCAATGAATTCATTTGGAGTAAGAGGACTTGGGTTCAAATCCCTGATCTGCCAATTCACTGTGCCTCAGTTTCCTCATCTGTAAAATGCGGATGTTGAAAATAATCACACCTATCTCCCCAGGGTTGTTGTGAAAATAAAATGAGATAATGTTTGTACATTTCCCAAAGCTTAAAATACTTTATAAATGTTGGTGATTATTACTACTACTACAACTAATATACAAATATGGTAAATATATAAATAAATATATAAAAATAAAATATAACCCACATAAACAAAAACTCTTTGGGGTCCTCAATAATTTTTAAGAGTTTGAAGTTGTCCTGAGACTTGAGACCTAAAAGATTGAGACCTACTCTCTGATCTGGGTGATGAGGGTTCAAACCAGTGTGATAGTTGTACGAATGAACAGAGGGGGAATAAGTATAAGAAGTATGATGGAAAGAGAATACTAATAGAAGATTTGGGGTGAGATGATAATCATCTCTATAGCATATTCTACTTTTTCAAAGCACTTATTCCTTACTGTAGATATTGGCTGCTAGGTGACATAGTGAATATTTCAATGGGCCTGGAGTCAGGGAGACCTTAGCTCAATTTTGGCCTCAGACACTTACTAGTTGTGTGACCCTGAGTGAGTCATTTAATCTCTATCTTCCTCAACTGTAAAATGGGGGAATAATAGCACCTACCTCCCAAAGTTGTTACGAGGATCAAATGAGAAAATTGTAAAGTGCTTAGCAGGTTCACAGCACTTAGTAGGCGTTTTTAAAGTGTTTATTTCCTTCTTTTGCTAGTAAGGAAAATGAGGGTTAGAAAGGCCCAGTGATTTGCTCTGGTTTTAAGCGCCCATTATTTATCAGCAGAGCTGGGACTGGGACCCAGTTGGGAGCCTTCTGACTTCTAGTCTTTGGCCCTTCCAGTCCCAAGAATCTCCCATGAGGAAGCCATATGGTTCATAATTCCTTTCTTAACTGTTTATCTGTCATCCCTCAAAATTCACAAAGCCATGCTAGGGATAGCTAACAGAGAAGGAATGGGGAGAGATGGGTTTAGGGAACCTGTTCCTTTCAAGTGATATGTAGGATGGGCTTTTTTTTTTCTTTTTCAAAAATGCTTCACTGATGCTCTTTAAAAGAAAATTATTGTTATCACTCACTAATAATTCTTGAGTCGCTAGTAGAACCCTTTTTCCCAATCAGGAAATATAGTAAATCTAAGCAAATCAGAACATAGGCTGTGTCTAAAAATCATCCCTCATTCCTAACCTCTTGTCCAGCTCCTCTCTGCTTAGGGATAAGAGAAATGCTTTTACCATTAGTTCCCTGAAGTCATGATTGGCGACTGCATTGGTCAGGATTCTCTTGTTTTCCTTTTATAATTCCCCTGTCATTTTTGACTGCAGTATCCTCATTGCCTTTTTTAGTTTTAGAATGATGATCAAATTAACTCTGCCCTTGCTCCAAGGGGATGTGTCAGTCTACTCCCTCATGAGTCCATTCAGCATCCCAGTATTTCTCTGCAGAAGTCTCTCTCTCTCTGGCCACCACTTCCCCATGGGAATTGTTTTTACCATTATAATGGAGATTCCTTGAGAGCAGGGACTATCTTTTCTTTGTTTTTTTTTTTTTTTAATACATATTTTTGTTGTCATTGTATTCCCAGAATTTAGCACAATACATGGCATGTGGTCATCCTGTATTGTTCTAGCTCTGCTTAGTTGGTTCTGTTTCATCTAATACTAATCTTTTCAAGCTTCTTTGAATTCTTCATTTTTTTTATTTCTTACATTTCCATTACATTCCCATGCCACATTTTATTTGGCCATTTTCCAGTCAATGAGCCCCTACTTTCTAGTTCTTTGCTACTACAAAAAGTGCTGCAATTTTATATATGTAAGATCTTTCCCTCTTTCTTCGACTTTCCTGAGGTATATGCCTAGTAGTGCTAGGCCTGGATCAAAGGGGATGCAGTTTAATGTCTTTTCTGGTATAATTCCAAATTATATTTCCAAATCATTACCAATTCACAGCTTTACCAACAGCTTACCAGTGTGCCAGTTTCCTACAGGCACTCCAGCATTTGTCTTTTAATTCTTCTGTTATTTTTGTCAATCTGATAAGTATGAAGTGAAAACTCAGACTTTTAATTTCAATCTATTATTCTTAGTGATTTGGAGCTTCTTTCATCCAGTTGTTGATAACTTGCATTTCTTCTTTTGAAAACTGCCTGTCCATGGTCTTTAACTACTTACCAATAGGGGAATGGCTCTTGTTCTTATATATTTATATCAATTTAGGTATGGGTCTTTTCCAAGGGCAATGAGGCATCTATTCAGTGGACTTCCAGATCATCTACACTTTGTTTGTTTGTTTGTTTCTCCAGTGGGAGAGAGAAGAAAGAAAAACAGGAGATACTGGCTGAATTTCTTGCTGGAATTATGATGGTGATTTTGATCTACTCTGGGAAGATTGTTGAGCTTCTGTGGATGGTGACTCCTAATCATTGAAGTTTTTGAATGCAAGTTTCTGGGTTTCATGTGCAAAGTCATATGTCTAGGAAGTATCAGAGTCAAGCCTTAAACCTAGGTCTTCTGACACCTAGACTAGTACTCCTTCTACTATATCATACTACCTCTGCTGTACTTTGGAAGGATTGTAAATCTTTACCTTCTGGGCTGAAATGATCTACTTAATAGTGATAATAGTGGCTAGAATTTATATATTTCTTTAGGGTTTACAAAGCTATCTTTCTATCTTTGTCTATATCTATATCTATATTCTTCATTTGACCCTCACAACCATCCTGAAAGGAAGGTGCTATTATTATCCACATTTTACAAGTGGGGAAACTGAGGCTCAGAAAGGTTAAGTGAATTGCCATGGGTCACCCAGCTAGTAAATGTCTGAGTCAGGATTTGAAATCAGTCTGAGCCACCTAGATGCAAAGGAACATCAGATGCCTGAGCAAATCTGCAGCATCCCCTTAGAGAATAATGCTTCCTGAGGAAGACAAGCTTGAGTCCATGGGATTTCTGCTTTCTCTGTGAGATGCTCAGTTAGTAAACATTCACTGCCACAGGATCCTTATTGTCCTTCCATGGAAACAAAGACATTTATACAATCTCACAGATACTCTAGCACATACACTTGCTGCACATTTCATCCTTACACTTTCTAGGAGATGCCTATAACAAAATCTTGAAAGTTAGAGTAAGTATTAGGAAAGGAGGAGGATGGACTATATTTTTTAAAAAGACTTTGGTTTATGTTTGTTTAGGGTGTGTGTGTGGGTGTGTGTGTGTGGGTGTGTGTATGTGTGAGAGAGAGTCAGAGACAGAGTCAGAGACAGAGACAGAGAGAGACAGAGACAGAGACACACACACAGAGACAGACAGGGACAGAAACAGAGATAGAGAGATAGACAAGCAGAGAGACACCAGAGACACAGTAAGACACAAAGAAAAATGGTACAGAAAGAGAAATATGCACATAAACCTAGCCCAAGTGCATGAGGTTTATGTCAACACTGACAGAGCACATGCAACAGCTTCCCATCCATAGTTTCTACTGTGTAAGCTTCTGCTTTGTTACATAATAAAGGTCTCATCCCTAATGGAGATGATGCTGGGGAAGTGCTGCCTCTGAGGGATCACCCTAGATTTTTATCATCTTACTCCACCCCCTCCACCCAGTTCTACCCTCAGGGATGTCAAGGCAAAGTAAACATAGCTCAGAATTCCTCATTTGTGGCCAGAGGAGCTTGTCAGTGGAAGAGATATTGATGGAGGAGTATGTAACAGTGAGACCAAGTGTAGACCTATATGTATGTCTAGCCATTGTCATGGTTTTCTTAAATTTTGTTAAGATAAGTCCTTCCATGTAATATCTTTGGGATACCTTATTTGTCCTTCAACTACTAAATCTATTTTCAGTGTCTTTTTCCATGTTAAGGAAAGATTTTTAAATTTGATCAGGAAGGAGATGCAGTTGCCTTGATTTTATTCTGTTTTGTGTTATTTTCCAAATGTTTTACATGTGTGATTCTAGTCTCCCTGGCTAGAATGCGAAGGCCTTCAGGGCGAATTTACATGTAAAAGACACGCATCTTTTATTTCTTTTGTATATCGACCCCATCTCCCCAGCTGCCTATCCTAACCATGTATACATTGTAGATGTTCAACAGAATCTTCATAGATCCTCATGGCTGGACGGGATCTCAGAAACATCCTGTACAAGCCACACCTGAGCAGGAATCCCTTGACAACGCTCCTGCCAAGTGATAATTCAGCTGCCACTCTAAGAGCTCAGGTGATAGGGAATTCATCGCCTCCTTAGGCAGTCCATTCTACCTCTGGTTAGCTGTGGTTGTTAGGATGCTTTTTTCATCCTTATATTGAGCTGAAATATGGTTCTCTGCAGCTTCCCCTTGTTGCTCCTGGTTTTGCCCTCCGGGGCCAGACAGAACAAATCTAATCCCTCTTCCGCAGGACAGCCTTTCAAGTGCATGAAGACAGCTAAATGGGGATAATAATACCCGAAATGCCTGTCTGATAAGAGCTGTTCAAATAAGATGAAGAAGGTAAAGTGTTTCACAAACTTTTGAGGTGATGTAAATTCCACCTGTTTTTCTCATTAGGCTAAACATCTCCAGGTTCTTCAAATGATCATCATAACGCAAGGTTGATTCTAAGTTCTTCCACTCTCCCAGTCACGCTCCATTCTTGTCTTTTCAGGTTGACAATGTCTTGCCTAAAATGTGGGCCAGGCCTAAGCACAATACCCCAGATGTGGTCTATCTTGGGCAGAGCAAAGTGGAGCTACGATGTCTCTTATTCTGGATATGATGAAGCCTAAGAATGCATTGATTTTTGGGGTAGTCACATCATACAGTGGATTCACACAGAGCTTACAGTCAACTAACGTGTGCAGTTCTTTTCTATGTGACCTACATCTTCCATGTTCTCTATTTGTGAACTTGACTTGAGCTAAAGTATAGGGCTTTGTATTTATTTCTAATAAATTTGATCTTCTTTAATTAAGTCCATTGTTTTTGCTTGTCAAGATCTTTTGGAGGTATTTACTTCATCTAATGATATTATCCAAAGCGTTAGCTATCTCCCTCATCTTTATGCCATTTACAAATTTGAGAAACATGCCATTCAGACTTTCATCTAATACTTCTTTGACACTTCCACGCATTCTTGGGCTCATCCATGTAGGCACTCTCTCCAGCATTGTAGATCATAGTCAATCTATGCTTTTTGATCCTCTATAATTATTATTATTATTACTATTTTAGGTAATCAGGGTTAGGTGATTTGTCCAGGGACACATAGCTAATAAGTGTCTGAGGCAGGATATGAACTCACGTCCTCTTGACTCCATGGCTGGTGCACTATTGACTGTGCCACCTGGCTGCCCCTTGTTTGTAATTCTTGTTCATATTCTTTCATGAGAAATCCAAAACAAATCTACCTAATATTATGGAGACCATTCTGTAAATCTTTTAATACTCAATGGGTGCCAGAAAAATTTTGGCTAATATTTTGCCCTCATTGGTCCACCTCCTTTCCTGATTATTCATCTTCTGTCTGATATTTTTAGGATAGTTCTTGGGCACAGTGGTCACTGATAATATGCTGTTTACTCTTGCCATGTATCTCCCCATTGCTCTTTGGATCACCTATAATTTTGATTCTTTAGACATTGTAGTGGTCAGTTTCCAATGTGCAATAGAAAGAAGTTGGAAATGATATTTGGGAAAAGGTAGACAAGAAGATAGTGAGATAGGGGCTTCTTGTATACAATACAAGAAAGTGATCCATGCTGGGGGCAACACAATTAGGAAAGCATTGAAAGAGTGATTTTCAAGCTATCTTAGAGACAAAGATTCTGAGCCAATGAACAACACATATACACACACAAATCACACTATTGGTACCAAAAAAGATAATTGAGAGGATATTGGTAATTGCCAACCTATTTACCTACTTTCTCATCTTTTAAAAATCTTTTTGAGGATGACCTAACACTGAGGGCATGCAAACAAGTTTCCACAAATGATTTGCTATGGCAGATCACATCTTCACAGACATGTAACTGATTGGAAGGTGTAGAGAAAGAAAGATTCCACTGTGTTTACTGTTCAGTGAACATCAAAAAAGCAGTTGGCTAGGTAAGGTAAAATGCAGCCACAAAAGCTCTCTTCCAATGAGGTATCTTTCACACAGATATTAATATCAGACATAATTCCTTGAAAAATGAAAACAGAGAGATAACTTTGCCCAGCATCCATTGGCCACTGCTTATTAAGTGAAGCATAAAATAAAGAGATGGATGCTTACCAATGTCCTGCACAGGTTCCAAATGGAAGGGGGATTTCCAATAAATGAAGTCCTCCAGATGCTCCCATTTGCAGATAATATTGTGATGGTTGAATCAAGCCCCAAAGTACAAGGGAGCCTTATCAAAATTCATCCCCACTCAGAAGAGATGAGCCTAACAATCTATACAGGAAAAACCAAATGGCTGAATAATGTCTATTATCCAGAATGCAACAAGCAATTGGAAAGACAGTTCATTAAGTCAGTCCATCAGAACACACATCCTTTACAGTCCCTGCAGATGGGCAATGAGCTGGGCCAAGAATTGAATTGGAGAAGAGAAAAGGTTAGATTGCAATTTAAAAATCATGCAACCTCTTCAGTTGTTCCTGGCTGCTCTCTGAAACAAAAGCTTGCCTTAAAAATAGCACTTTAAGGTTTGCAAAATGCTTTACAATTACTATCTCCTTTGATCCTCACAACAACTCTGGGAAGTAGGTGTTATTGCTACCCCCACTTTACAGATGAAGAAACTGAGGCAAATAGAGGTTGTGACTTGCCCAAGGTTACACAGCTAGTTGGTATGTAAAGTGGGATATGAACCCAGGTCTTCTTGCCTCTAAGACCAGGGTTCTTTGACTACTACACCACCTAGCTTCTGTTGGTATATATATTTTTTATTTTTGTATCACCTTTATTTCCATTTTCCCCTTCATTTTCCTTCATTTCCCCTCTCTCTCCTCTACTTGACAAGTGATTCTTTGCAACAACAACCAAAAAATAATAGAAAAGAAAGGGGGAAAAAAGGATTTCAACAAAACTAATAAAAATGTTGTGAGTCTCACAGTGTATGCCATTTTCCATACCCATACCCACTCTAAAACAAAAGGGAAAGATGCATTTTTTTCAATTATTTTCTGAAGTTAAACTTACAATTCTATTTTTAAAAGACTAATAACCTTTGTAGTGAAGTAGGTTCAGGATCTGTGGTGCTTCACTAGGGATTTTTCCACGATTGTTCAAAGCTCAGCAATCCTTACCTGAAAGTTCTTGAAGTTTTTGGAATTTCATTTATCTGGATGTAGGGACTTGAGTTCATTGTTGTTAGCTGTGTGCCACCTCCACCCCTACCCTTTTCTTTGTCTAAGCATTATTTCACCAGTATGGAGAGTTTCCTTAAGATATAAAATTATTTTGCAAATCTAATACTTAGAGTATTAGGAAATTGTGAGAGAATTGAGATGTTCCTTGCCAACTGTCATATAAACAATGTCAGAGGTGTGATTCGTGTATTGTTTGCTAGTTTTTGACCATACCATACTGCCTCCTACTGCCTTCTAGATAATTTCTATGTTTGATTTTCTCTTACCAATTGTTATTCTGTCCTGTCCATGTGAAGACCATTCTTGGAAAAGAAAACAGAAACAAATAGGATTCATATACTTCTCTGTCTCTCTTCGATGGTCAGTCAAGAAGCCCTTATTAAGCAAGCTTTTACTACTATGTACCAGGCACAGGCATTGTGCTAACCTTTGGGGTTATAAAGAAATGAAAAATTCAGTCCTTTCTATGAAGGAACTCACACACGAGGAGAAAACATGTAAAAAAACTCCATATAATCAAGAACTATACTGGATAAATCAGAGATAACCAACTGAGAAGATTAAATTGATTTTGCATCATTTTTATTGATCTTATTTACAGCTAATTGATTTTGTCCTGTAACTGCCTAAGTTACAGTTCTTCATCTCTGAAATTAGAGCAGAAATTCAGCTGGCCTGTAAAATGAGTTATGTTTAGAAATTTATTTCTCCTACTTATCACTGTTCCATTCTTGCCTCAAGAAATTCTGCTATCCTTGAGGGATGCAGGTGGACACCAGGGAGTCTTGATTTTACGCCACCAAACTATCCAAAGAAATCTGGACCACTACCTTTTAATCTTGGTGATGGATTTAAACAATGAACACTTCTTAGTCACTGGAGGGAAGGAGGGGATTGTTGTTAACCCTTCTATCCCCAACTTCCTAATAATCATATTGTTTCCCCAGACAAGGCTATGTAACTAGTCATATTGTCCTCAGTCCTGTGGTGTCACCTACCCTGCTCTGTTCTTTGTTCTAACCTTATAGAAACAAGTTAACTCTTCATGTTGGGTTCTTTGGCATAAATAGAGGCAACCATAGACCCCCTTTATTAATAGGTTTGGTGCCCTATTAATAAATGGTTATTTGGCTCAAAGATGATGTACCTCAGTCTACCTTTATAAACTTTTTACTCACAACACAAGGAAGACCTTAGTATTAAGATTGTCATCTATCATTAGTCAGTCAGTAAATATTTATTAAACTCCTAATATGTGCCAGGAAGCTAGGTGGCATAGTGCATAGAGCATCAGGCCTAGTCAGGAAGTCAGGAAGGCGAGAGTTCAAATCTGGCCTCAGATATTTACTAGCTTTGGGACCCTGGGCAAGTCACTTAGCCCTGCTTGCCTCAGTTTCCTCATCTGTAAAATGAGCTGGAGAAGGAAATGGCAAACCACTTTAGTATCTTTGCTTACAAAACCCCAAATGGGGTCATGAAGAGCTGGACAGAACTGAAACAACTGGACAACAACAACATGTTTCAGGAAATGCGCTAAGTGCTGAAGATACAAAGACAGGCAAAAGACAGTGTCTGTTCTCAAGGAGCTCACAGTCTAATGGGGAGACAACATGCGTTCAACTATATATAATCAAGCTATGTGCAGGATAAATAAAGATAATAGAGAAAAAGCACTAGCAGTAAGGAGGATCAGGAAAGACTTCTGTAAAAGGTGGGGTTTTAACTGGGATTTGAAGAAAGTCAGAGAATACAGGAGGTGAAGATAAGGAAGAAGAGTATTTCAGGCATGGGAAATAGCCAATGAAAATGGCCAGCATTGGGAAACGGAGTGTCTTGGAGGAAGAGCAAAGAGCCGCCCATCATTGGACTGAAGAGTACAAGGCGCAGGGGAAGGTGTAAGGTGTAAGAAGAATGGAAAGGTAGGAAGGGGGAAGGTTATGAAGGACTTTGAATGTGAAACGGAGGATTTTGTATTGGATCCTGGAAGTGATAGGGTGACACTTGATTTTATCGTATAGGGGAATGACATGGTCAGATCAGATTAATTTGACAAGTGAGGAAAAATGAACTGGAGTCATTCAGTCAGTCACTAAGCATTTATTAAATGCCTACTTTTAGCCAGGCACTGTGCTAAGTGCTAGGGGAAAACAAAATAGGCAAAAGACAGTCCCTGCCCTCAAAGAGCTCACAATCTAATTGGGTAGACAACAAGGAAACAAATATATACGAACAAGCTTTAGATAAGATAAACAGAAAATAATTAGTGGACAGAAGGTACTATAATTGAGGTGGATTGGGAAAGGCTTCCTATAGATATCAAGGAGGAGAGAGTGGCACAAGTGTCAAGTGGCAGGCAGATCAACCAGCAGGCTATTTCAATAGTAAGGTTATGAGGTACTGAGAGCCTGCAGCAGGGTGATGACTGGATCAGAGCAGACAAGTACGCAAGAGATGTTAGTTACAAAGGTAAAGTCACAAAATTTGGCAACATATTGAATATAGGGTGGGGGAGGAGAGAATGAGATAAGATGTCACTGAGGTTGTGAGCCTGGGTATATTGGAGGGTGATGGTACTCTTGATACTAATAAGAAAGTTTGGAAGTGGAGGAGAGTTTGGTGAGAAAGATACTGAGTTCAGTTTTGGATATATTGAGATTAAGATGTCTAGAGGGCATCCAGTTTGAGATGCCCAATAGTATCTGATCTCCCTGAGCAACAGTCCTAGCTGTTTCTCTGATCTGTATCTCGACCCCAACGTAGCTAGAAAAACTATGTTACTGATTTTAATTGAATGGGGAAGTGTTTAGACCCACCCTAAAAAAGGACACAGACCCATTTCATATGTGGCTTAAGACCACAACAGTTTGAGTATCCCAAACCTCAAACTCTTCTGGAACCTCCCATTCAATGCTATTTTATTTCCCATGTTCATATTTCAGGAGTGGCATGATTTATCAGAAATTCCTTAGGGTGGGAAAACTCATCTGTGTCTCACAGAAGAATTATTTACAAAAATACACCCTGTACCTTACACTGAGGATCTTTGGAGCCTTGACAGATTTGCTGTGTTTAGTGCTTTAATTTCTAAAATGTTTTGGCTTCCTGGAGCCAAGATGGTAGAGTAAGAAGTAAGTTGCTCTCACCCTCCCTTATTGACCTCTGAAAGCCCAGAAAATATTGCCCCAGGAAAAACCCTGGAACAGCAGAGCCAGCAGAAAGATGGGGTGCAGCAATGTTGTAGCCCAGGAAGCTTGGGGAATTAATGGAAAAGGCCCCTCTTACTCTGGAGGAGGGGGAGGAGTACAGGGTGGGAGGAGTCCCAGCAAGCCAGTGGTGAGCTCCACCTCAGCTTACCAGGGGGAGATCCTGAGCTTCAGGGTAGTGGAGCAAGCAAGTGTCAACACCAGGACCCCCTGAGTAACTTAGTACAGGCAGCGGAACCAGTAGATGCCAGTTTGGAAAACCACCACATGCTATGGCCTTCTCCAGAAGCCACATATCCTGGTGCCTAAGCACAATTCCAGGAAGCACAACTCCAGGAGGCAAAGCTCCAGACTGACAGACATCCTCCAGCAGTGAAACATCTCTGTTCAAGGCCTGGGAAAGCTGGAGTCAAAGAAAGGAGTGCAAGGCCTGGGTGAGCAGGTATCCCCCAGGGGACAGACTCTCCACTCCCACCCGAAAGCTCTGCTGTTGCTGACCCCAGCCCAACACCAGATAAGCTGCCAGAACCCTACAGCCTCCAACTGCCAGCCTCTGAGGCCCCAGTACACAAAGTTAGTGACTCCTAGCACAAGAAGCTTAGGTCAGTGTCCCCCTGCACTCCAGTAGGAGAGCTCACCTTTTTTTTAAAAGTCAGGAAATAGGCAAACACCATGAGCAAAAGGCAGAAATGGACAATGATCATAGATTCTTATTATAGAGACAGGGAAGATAAAGGTACAAATTGAGAAGAGGACAACATTGTCAATATACCCACATCTGAAACCTCAAAGGGGAATATGAACTGATCTCCAGCCCAAAAAATCTTCTTAGAAGAGTTCAAGAGGGATTTTAAAAGTCAAATAAGAGAGGTGGAAGAAAAGTTGAGAAAAGAAGTGAGAGGTACGCAAGAGAGAGTCAATAGCTAGGAAAAGGAAGGACAAAAATTGACTATAGAAAACAAGTCCTTAAAAAATACAATTGGCCAAATGGAAAAGGAGGCACAAAAACTCACTGAGGAGAAGAACTCCTTAAAAAGTAAAATGGGCCAAATGGAAAAGGAGGTACAAAATCTAAAAGAAGAAAACAATTTATTAAAAATTAGAATTGGGGAAGTGGGAGTTAATGACTCTATGAGAGATCAAGAATCAGTCAAACAGAAACAAAAGAATGAAAAAAAAAGGAAGAAAATGTAAAATACCTCATTGGTAAAAACCATTGACCTGAAAAATAGATCCAGAAGAGATAATTCCAAAATTATTGGTTTACCTGAAAACCATGATGAAAAAAAAAACCAGCCTGGACAGCACCATTCAGGAAATCAACAAGGAAAACTGCCTTGAGGTCCCAGTACCAGAGGGTAAAATAGTCATTGAAAGAATCCACCAAACACCTTCTGAAAGAGATCCCAAATTAAAAACGCCAAGGAATATTGTAGCCAAATTCTAAAATTACCAGGTCAAAGAGAAAATACTGCAAACAGCCAGAAAGAAACAATTTAAATATTATGGAACCACAGTCAGGATTACACAGGACATTCTATGTTAAAAGATCGTAGGGCATGGAATATGATATTCTGTAAGGCAAAGGAACCCAAGGATCAACAACCCAGCGAGATTGAACATAATCTTTCAGGAAAGGAGATGGACATTCAATGAAATAGGGGACTTCCAAACCTTCCTGAAGAAAAGATCAGAGCTCAACAGAAAATTTGATCTTCCAATACAAGACTCAAGAGAAGCATAAAAAGGTAAACAGGAAAGGAAAACAACAACAACAACAACAACATGTTATTAACAAGGGCAAATTGTTTACATCTCTACAAGGGAAGATGACACTTGTAACTCTTGAGAATTTTAATGTTATTATGACATTTAAAAGGGTTATACATAGACAGAGGATGAGCATAAGTTGACTTGGATGTGGTGATAAAAATCTAATTAAGTAGTGAAAAGGAATTGTACTGGGAGAAGAAGAAAGGAGGAGGCACACAAGGGTAAATTACATCACGTGAAAAGGCACAAAAACCTGTTACAGCAGAGGGAAGAAACGGAGAGAGATGAGCATTGTTTGAACCTTAACTGTCATCAGATTTGGTTCAAAGAAGGAATAACACAATTAGTTAGGTATAGAAATCTAACACCATATAGGAAGTCGGAGAGGAAGGGGAAAAAAAGGGAGGGAGTGAACAGAAGGGAAGGCAGACTAAGGGAGGAAGTGGTCAAAAGCAAATCTCTAGTGAGGAGGGAAAGGGACAAAGGAGAGAGAAAAGCAAAAACAGGGGGAAATAGTATGGAGAGTAATCATAACTGTGAATGTGAATGGGATGAACTCTCCCATAAAACGGAAGCAGATAGCAGAGTGGATTAAAAACCATAATCCTACAATATGTTGTTTACAGGAAACACATCTGAAACAGAGGGACACACACAGAGTAAAGGTAAAAGACTGGAGCAGAATATATTATTCTTTAGCTGAAGTAAAAAAAAAAGCAGGGATACCAATCCTGATCTCAGACAAAGCAAAAGCAAAAATAGATCTTATCAAAAGAGATAAGGAAGGAAACTACATCCTGCTAAAAGGCACCATAGACAATGAAGTAATATCATTACTAAACATATATGAACCAAGTGGTATAGCATCCAAATTCTCAAAGGAGAAATTAAGGGAGATACAGGAAGAAATAAGCAGCAAAACTATACTAGTGGGGGACCTCAACCTCCCCCTCTCTGAACTAGATGAATCTAACCACAAAATAAACAGAAAAGAAGTTAAAGAGATGAATAGAATTTTAGAAAAGTTAGATATGGTAGACCTCTAGAGAAAATTGATTGGGGAAAGAAAGGAATATGCTTATTTTCTTGGTGGTACATGGCACCTACACAAAAACTGACCATGTGCTAGGGCATAAAAACCTCACAATCCAATATAGAAAGGCAGAAATATTAAATGCATCATTTTCAGATCATGATGCAATAAAAATTACATGTAATAAAGGGCCATGGAAAGATAGACTAAAATTTCTAAAATGTTTTTATTGTTAATTGAGCCAGATGCTGAGGAAGTACAGGTTGTACATTGAGAATGCTTTGCATGCGAAACATCTCAGGAAATATTGCTGAGCCAATTGGGGCCTTCTTTCTCTTCCAATTTATGGACATTTATGGACAATGTAGACATCCCACAGATCAGAAGAGGTTTAAGGCACCTTGGAGGACATCTTGGCAGTCTTTTCTTCTAAAAGGAAGAGAAATTATTTGAGGTACTTGGTGGAATGAAGGCTTTTTGAGGGATAAGACTATTGTCCTGGTATTCCCTATTGCTTATCCATCTTTTTTTTTAAGGCAATTGGGGTTAAGTGACTTGCCCAGGGTCACACAGCAAGTAAGTGTCAAGTGTTTGGTCTGAGGCCATATTTGAACTCAGGTCTTCATGACTTCAGGGCCAGTGCTCTATCCATTGTGCCACCTAGCTATCCCTTATCCATCTTAATACTAGTGCTTTCCACCTGAGATTATATTTATTTATGTGTATATCTTGTTTGTACATAGTTGTTTGCATGTTGTCCCCCTCATTGGACTGTGATCTCCTTGATAGCAGGGACTCTATTTTTGCCTTTTTCTGTATACCCAGCACTTAGCACAATGCCTACCACATCATACGCAATATATACTTGATAACTTGACTTGACCTAGCAGAGTGCCTTTGTAAATAATAAGAACTTAATATATACTTTGTGGATTGGATTGAACTTGTCAAATGGTGAATAGACTTCTTGAGATTCCAACAAGAGTTTTTCCTACCAAAATGGGTAGTAATGCTTGTTGAATGAGACTCAAGGTTGTTTCAGGTCATCTCATCCAACCTCAGGCCCAGGCCTCTTTGTTTATCCATACAGGCATCTACTACCTCTAATCTAAAACAAAACTGACATTCCCAGAGCTCATTTACTTTTGAAATAAGCTGTCCATCCTCTTCTGTGTGCTATTTATATGTAGAATCAGAAAGGACATGCATTGCCAAGGGACTGTGAACATTTTGAGATCCTGAAATGGATTCCTTTTGAAGAAATAATATCCCTCATACTCCAGGGTGTATTGGACCTGAGAGCCAGAACTGATTGTTAGATTTTCAGTGTAAAAAATTACACCGGGGAAATTGGCAAATATTACAAATCAGGGCTTGACTTAATTGTCTAGACTTAAGAAAGTGGTAGAGAAAATGTTAACAATGTAGATTAAACTTAAAAATGTATCTTGGGAGAACTGGTTGTTAAACATTTATTAGCAGACCCCTACTCATACTCCTCTTTCCCTTTTCCTCTCCTTTACCTCCCATAATTGGTACAGAAGGGAGAACTGAAATACTGGCCCTCATTCCAGGCTCTTTGATTAATGGGTCATAACTGACTACCTAGTTCTGCTTCTTTAGAGCAACAGGTGAAGTCAGTGGGAACTGAGCTCTGGATGAGAGCAGATTATGGGAATGGGGGTGGGGTTGTTGTGGCATGGGAATAACGACCATTTATTTCTCAAATCTTTTTCACTTTTATTGTGCTATTTTACTCACAATACCTAGGAAAAGTAGGAAGAGAAGGGAAAGTGAAATATAGAAGAATGGAAGAAAGAAAGAAATGAAGCGTAGAAGGAAGGAAGGGAAGAAAGGAGAAAGGGGGAGGAAATAAGGAAGCAAGAAAAGGAAGAATGAAGGGAGGGAGGAAGAAAAAGAAGAAGAGAGGAAGGAGGAGAGGAAGGAAGAGAAGGGAGGAAGGTGGAGAAGGAGAAAAGGAAGAAGAAAAGAAAGAAGGAAAGAAAGGAGGAAGGAGGAGAGGAAGAAAGAGAAGAAGGAAGCAAATACTACCTCTTCTCTGACCTTCTCAACAATAGCATCACAGCCTATACCAGAGACCATGTCCTACAGAAACATGGCTTTTGGAGTCTTGGCAGCTTCCTTTCCTGGGACTTTATTTCAGGGAAGCCCCAGTCATGTCTCGATTCACTCCCTCCCCTCACCTCCTATCACCTTTTCCACAACTCCCAGCCCTGCTGCCTCTACCCCCTTCCTTCTCCAGGTCTGCAGCCATAAGTCATGATCAAATCAACTCTGCCATTGTACTTGGAGTGTCAAGCTACACCTCTCTGGACCCACTCAACATCCTAGTAATTTTCTGAATCAAAGCATCTCTCCCAGGCCACCATTCCCTTATGTATGTTGTTTTCCCCATTGGAATGTAAGCTCCCTGAGGGCAGGAACTGTTTTTACTTCTGTAAATGTAACCCAACCTTTAGCACAGTGTTTGGCATGTAGTAGGCACTTCATAAATGCTTTTTCATTCATTCCTTCATGGAGGAAGGAAGGAAATATCAGTAACAATAATAGCTAATGTTTATATAGCACTTAATATGTACCAAAAACTGTGCTAAGCACTTTACAATTATTATCTTATTTGATCTTTACAATAGCCCTGGGAGGTAGGTGCTATTATTCCCATTTTACTGATTTGGAAATTGAGGCAAATAGAGCTTAAGTGCCCAGGGTCATACAGTTAGTATCTGAGGCCAACTTTGAACTTAGGTTTTCTGAGAAGGGAGGAAAGGAGGGAGGAAGGAAGGAAGGGAGAGAAGAAGAGAGGGAAGGAGGAAGGGAGAGAGGGAGGAAAGAAAAACCTAGGAGTAATATGATAGCTGGCTGCTTAGCAAACTTTTTCCACATCCCTCCCCTTCTCCCTATTGTGAGTTGGATGACTAATAAGAGAATGCTACCATGGCATTGAATACTTTCTTAGATTTCCCAATGCCAAAGACTTCTTTAAATTCAAGTCTGGGAGGATAAGGGACCTAGTATGAGTGGGCAGAGTGACCTTCATGTACTTTTTATTGACTGAGACCCTGAGAAGACAGTAAAACCTACTGGGAGTTCTAATGTGAACTCTTTCTTGTATTTTTTTTTTAATTTTAAAAACATTTTTTATTTAAAGTTTTGAGTTCCAAATTCTGTCCCTTCCTCCCTACCCTCCTTCCCTCATCCCTGAGATGGTAAGCAATCAGATACAGGTTATACATATGTAATCATGTAAAACATTTCCGTATTAGTTATTTTGTACAAGAAGACTCAAATAAAAGAAAAAAAAGAAAGAAGGAAAGTGAAAAATAGCATGCTTCAGTCTGTATTCAAACAATATCAGTTCTTTCTTTGGAGGCAGATAGTATGATTCATCATTAGTCCTTTGGGATTGTCTTGGATGATTGAATTGTTGAGAATAGCTAAGTCATTCACAATTCTTCATCAAACAATATTTTTGGCCATTCTTTCTCTCTCTCTTTTTTTTTTAGGCAATTGGGGTTAAGTGACTTGCCCAGGGTCACACAGCTAGTAAGTGTCAAGTGTTTGGTCTAAGGTCGGATTTGAACTCAGGTCCTCCTGACTTCAGGGCAGGTACTCTATCCACTGCGCCACCTAGCTGCCCCTAATCAAACAATATTTTTACTATGTACAATGTTCTCCTGGTTCTGTTCACTTCATGTTGTATCAGTTCATGTGAGTTTTTCCAGGTTTTTTCTGAAATCATCTTGTTTGTCATTTCTTATAGCACAATTATACCCCATGACAATCATATACCACAGCTTGAAGTGTAGCCATTCCCCAATTGATGGGCATTCTTAGCCACCACAAAAAGAGCTGCCATAAATATTTTTGTACAAATAGGTCATTTTCCCTTTTTTTTGATGTCTCTGGGATACAGACCTAGTAGTGGTATTGCTGGATCAAAGGGTATGCACAGTTTTATGGCCCTTTGGGCACAGTTCCAAATTGCTCTCCAGAATGGTTAGATGAGTTGTGAACTCTTCCCTGATGAATAGCTGAGCTTTCACACTCACTTGGAGTTTGCATCTCTCCCCCCTCTCCATTCCCCTCTCTTGGGCTGCCACTCAAGAGAGATGTTTCTCAACAAGAGTTGTTCATCAAAATAATTTCTACTTCTCTCTTTCTGTTTCTCTCTGTTTCACTGTCTGTCTGTCCCTCTGTCTCTCTTCCCCTCCCTCCTCCTCTCCTTCTTTCTCTCCCTCCCTCCCTCCCTCCCTCCTCCCTTACCTTCTCCTTTCCTTCTTGATAACTTCCTATGATGAGCCCAAACATGTCAAGTACAGGAGAATTGGGAGTACTTCTTCCAGTTTGTATTAATTGGCAGTCCACAGTTTCTACTAGTTTGAAATTTGCATGCTGCATTAGTATTCATGTGCACAAGCCCAGGGCTGTTCTAGAAGGAGAATGCTACGCAGATGAGCACCAGGGCACCATTCTGAAGCAAGGTCTTCAGAGCAATCTGTCTGACATTAAACCTACTGAGTGAGAGGTGTCAGAAGCTGGATGCTCAGATCCCTGGGAGCTGTGCTAGTAGAAGGAGGGGCTGCTCTCCATTCTGCTTCCCAAGCCCCCCTATCAGTTTTATACATCCAGCAAGGATTTGTAGGCATTCAGCCAACACTTGTATCATGCCATCATTGCATTTCACTGGGACTATTTCTGTATCATATCTCACTGAACAGCTCTGAGGACCTGGGAGACAATGGCACAAAATTCAATTCTACTCGATTCACTACACATTTATTAAACACCTACTATATGCCAGCCAATATGCTATACCCTGGGAATACAATGACAAAAATGAGGGAAAAAATAGCCCCTGCCATCACAGGTAGAACATTTTGGCTGAAATAAAGGAATTGCGTGGGGTAGGGGTGCAGTAGAACATAAGGCCGAAAAGAAGGTTGGGTCTAGAATAGATTGTGAGAAGGCCTTAAATGCCCATCTAATGTAGACATTAAAAATATTAAATTGACAGTGAAGTATAGAATGCATTCTTTATCAAAAAACAGCTTGGTGTCCTCAGTACAGAGCTAGCCAGAGAGTCAGGAAGACTTGGGCTCTAATCTCACCTCAGGCACATACTAGCTATATAACCCTGGGGGGTTATAAAATAGGGATAATAATTATAGTAATCACACAGGGTTGTTGTGAGGAATAAATGAGATTAAAGAATGGAAAGCTCATTGCCAACATTGAAGTTGTATATAAATGTAAGCTGTTGTAATTGTTATTATTAGATGAGGGGAGGAGTGGAGATCAGACAAGGAGGCCACTTATTAAGGAAATTATTGCTCTAGCAATAATGCAGGTGTAAAGTTATGAGAACATGTACTTGGGTAGTGGCAGTGGGAATAAAAATGGTGGGATACCTTTTTCCTCACTTCTCTATTTCTTTCCAAAAACAGCTCTATCTGTCCAATCACTTTGCCTCACAACCTTGGGGACACTCTCCATTCTTCCTTCTCCCTCCCCCAATATCCATTCAGTGATCACTCAACATCCTTTACATTTGTCCCCTCCTTTCTACACATATGGTGACCACACTAGTTCAGGCCCTCATCATCTCTCACTTGGACTATTGCAATACTGGACTTCTTATCATCTTCCACACAGCTGCCAAAGTGATCCTTCTAAAGCACAGGTCTGCTCATACCACCTCTATAGGGGCTCCCTATTGCCTTTACAATAAAATGCAAACTCTTCTGTTTGCCATGGAAAGCCATTCTGAATTTGGTCTTGGCCTACCCTTCCACATTTATTCCAAATTATTCCCCTTTACATAGTTTATAGTCCACTCAACTGATTTTCTTGTAGTTTCCCATGTACAATATTCCCTCTTCCATCTCTGTGCCTCTATGTAGGCACTCCACGATTAGAATGTTCTCCTTCCCCATCTCTCCTTTTAGGAGCAGAATTAGGGCATGTAAAGTCCTAGCTAAATCTGGGACTAGAAGATGGACATGTAGTAGATTTGGGAGGAGGGCATCTCCAGTTGACCTGACATATGTCTTGCCATTGGACTCCAATGACACTGGAGGAGATAGTGAGGCTGGTGACTTTGTACAGCTCTGCCTCACTTAAATACAATTCACTTGCAATTCACCCTCCTGATGTCATTGGTCCTCTTCCAGAACAAAGGACAAACAACAACAATAAAAACAAGGATCCTTAGTTTCTTTTGAATCTCTGCTCAACCACCACAACCTAATTAGACTTTTCCTGACACTTCGCCAGCCCCAACTACTGGTACTTTCAAAATTACTTTGTCTTCCCTCTTTACATATGATGTATCAACTTACATGTAAGTATGTAGTTCTCCCCCACCTTCCACTCCAACCTAAAGTAGAATGGAAGCTTCTTGAGGGTTGAGGCAGTTTTAATTTTTGTCTTTATATTCCCCTTCTCAGCACAGTATCTGGCACCCAGTAGACACTTAAATACTGTTGATTGATGGGCAGATATGAGAGGGCATTTTGAAAGCAGTAAAACTGAACTTTAGGGTGAGTTCTTCTGTAGCAAATCCTATGGGCAGCTAAGTGGCACAGTGGATAGAGTGCTGGGCTTGGAGTCAGGAAGATCTGACTTCAAGGATTGCTTCCACCACCTTACTAGCTGTGTGACCATGGGTAAATTGTTTCAGCAATTTGAGCCTGAGTTTCCTCATATGTAAAAGGGGAGCAATAATACTTATAATACCTACCTAACAAAGTTGTTTTGATGACAAAGCAAAATAATTTATGCAAAGTGCTTTCCAAATATTAAAACATTATGTAAATGTAAGTTATTATTGATGACTAGAAAATTTTTCTAGTTTTTAAAATCCCTCCTTGTTTTAATTGAAGTGCATTTCTTCTCAGGCTTTTGCAGGGATATGTTGGAACCAGCTTGAACCGGTTGAAGAGAATTGATTGTTAAATGTTCAGTCCAAGCATTTACACCTTGGAAATCAGCAAAGACTACAAATCAGAGCTTGGTTTATTGTTTTGTTGATTGTTTAGACTTTAAGGAAGTCATGGAGATTGTCAATACTGCTGATTAAACTTTAAAAGTTTCACGTGTACATTTTTCTCCCTGGAGAGTTGCTTGTTAAATATTTACCATCATACCACTGTTTGTTGAAGAGGAAACTAGAATTCCCCCTATCCCCTCCTTCATCCAAGAAGCCTTAAATATAGGGCAGTAAATATCAAATCAATAGACTGAGAATGGAATAGATGAGGAATTAAATGATAACAATAACAAAACATTTTATTTATTATCTCTTAAAATATTATTGTTACTTTCCAAAGACTCTACTATCCTCGTACCACAGAAGTACAGATAAACAAAACAAAACTGTGCATTGGCTGTATCTGAAAATGTATGCCTCATTATGTAACAATCATCCACTGTTCTCTCTGTCAAGAAGCAAGAGGCACATCCCCTTAGCATGTGGGCTCCGTAAGGGCAGGGATTGTTCTGGCTTGTTATTTTTATTGGTAAGATTTAGCAGAGTGCCTGGCAAATGTTGTTGTTTAGTCATTTCAGTCCCATTTGACTCTTTGTGATCCCATTTGGGGTTTTCTTGGCAAAGATACAGGAGTGATTTGCCATTTCCTCCTCCAACTCATTTTACAGATGAGGAAACTGAGGCAAACAGGGTTAAGTGACTTGCCCAGGGACACTCGGCTGGTAAGTATCTGAGGCCAGATTTGAACTCAAGAAGATGTCTTCCTGACTCCTGGCACTCCACTGCACCATCTACCTACCCACCTGGCATATAGCAACCACTTGATAAACACATATTGATTTATGGATAGATTGCTTAAAGTAACAATTAATTGGTCAAAGCTTTGATCAGAGTTCTGAAGTCTTTAAATGTCACTCTTTAGAATTCAAACTCCTATTTCTGATTGGTCTTATACCAGTTATTAAATTGGAAGGCAAAATCCTATCCAGCAAAGATGACAGTGGTTTTAGAATTGCAGAACTTTAGAGCTGAAAGGGTTCTGAAAGATCATGTTTTCAAATCCCTTCATTTTATACATGAAACAACTAATTCCGGTCAATTTGATTCAACACATTTATTTAGTGTTTACTATGTGACAAGCACTGCTTTAGGTACTGAGGGCTACACTATGATAAAGACACTGTTCCTTCTTAAGTCCTATAGTCTAGAGGTTCTAAAGTCACACAGAATGTTAGTGGCTGATTTGGGACCAGAATACAAATTTCCCAACTCCCAATCCACTCATCAATCCTTCACACATGCTTACAGGAGCACTCCAGAGTAATTCAGAAGGGATCTAATATTAGGAGATGAGGGCTTACCTATTTCTGTCCCACAGGGGAAGCAACTTCTTCTTCCAAAAGACCAAGGGCCTATCATACCCTTGGCTGGGATAAACAGCTACTCCCTCCAAATACACTTCCTTCTATGCTCTTTCATTTCATGCCTTTCATTCCCCAAAGAAAGATCAAATTTCTAATTTAATTAGTTAGAAAGGAAATCACAAGCTTGAAACTCACACTGAAGTGTAAATAGTGAATTCAGATCAAAGGATTAGAGATTTAGAGCTAGACAGGACTCCCTCCTTACACACATGAGGAAACTGAGGCCCACAGAGATTTAGTGTGTTACCCAAGGTCACATAGCTAGTAGGTGGTGAAACCAAGATTCAAACCCAATTCCTCCGGATCCAAATCCAATGCTCTTTCTATTACAAAACATCCTTCCCTGAGAATGGATTTTTCTAGGGAGAATGAGAGAAGCAAAGGCACTGGGCCCCTGAAATAGAAGAAGGGAGGTCTCTATGGGTGCATATAAAGGAATCTGGGATTCTAAAATATACAGTCCTTACTTTACATTCTTTTTTTTTTTAAGGCAATTGGGGTTAAGTGACTTGCCCAGGGTCACACAGCTAGTAAGTGTCAAGTATTTGGTCTGAGGCCGAGTTTGAACTCAGGTCCTCCTGACTTCAGGGCCAGTGCTCTGTTCACTGTGCCACCTAGCTGCCCCTTTACGTTCTTTTCTGAAGACCTCCCTGCCAGGGCCTGATTCTTCAATTTCTGACAGGAAAGAGAGAAAAAAGAAAGCATCCAGTAAAGAGTAGTCAGCAGGTGTCCGGTGAAGGCATGGGAATGGGCTTCACTGCCTAAAGAGGATGCTAAAGGAGACTCGGAAAGGCTCACCATGAAGTAGGTCAGGCTTTATATTGGAGAAATCAATGTCCAGAGGCTCAAAATCGTTCTCCATCATCTCGTCCTCTTTTAATTTTTTCTGCCAAGTATTTTGTCAGCTACCAGTGGGCAGGTGGCTTTTCTGCCTGTTTGTGTGCAAACTGGATGTCTCTGTGCAAGTCTCTCTTTCACACCTTGTGGAAAATTTCTATCTGTTCTGGGAGTCAGTGCCTTAATGATACTGTGACATTTTTTCCCTTTCCTTTTGTATTCTCTCCTCCATTTTGTCTATAAATTACCATGTAATAGCCAGGCCATCCACTGCCATCTCCCTGACCTCTCATTCCTTCTGCTAGGGGAACCATGCTACTAATTTTGAACGCTAATGAAATCTTCCTTCTACTCATTGCTTGGGCAAGGCTCAGTGTCGTTATTTTTGTACACATAGTACTGTGCTCTGTGCTCTGCAATTAGACCTTACACCTCATTGGAGACATGCATTTCTCCTTGCATATGGAATAGCTTTTGATATTTATTATCCTGAGACTTTATGAAGGCTTTTCTACTCACTGCTGAGCGCCAGAATATACAGGAATGTTCTGGCTCCGCTGGCTTTACAGCCGGAATGCCCTTTCCTTTCCTCCTTGCTTAGCATCTATTTTTTTAAACTTTTTAAAAAATTTTGAACTTAAATACAAAGACTTAAATGCACAATAAGAAAAGAAAAAGAAACATTGTAAGCTTAAATATTGAAATTTAAATACAAAATAAGAAAAGAAAAAAAAGCATTGCCACGTGCACAGCAGAACATGAGAGGATTCAAAATATGCAGCAATAAATTTCTATTTCAAGAAAGCCTATATAATAAATACTATGTTTGTGTTCAGAGCTGTCCATCTTTTCTTTGCTTCCTTATAAGTTTTCTTTTGTTCTCTGCTGTGCATTTTTTACTTTGCTCTCTGCCCTGCCCCCCAAAGGTGACAATTAAGCACAGATATATTTATATATACATATATACACATACATATATAATACACATAACATATATACACATGTATACACAAATACATACATAATACACTTACATACACATACATATACTTAGATATATATAATCATACTCATATATAGACATACATTCACATGTATCTATGTAAGACCATGCTATGCTTGTTTGTCCTTTGTTTCTCTGAGGGTGGATAACCTCTTCCTTCATAAGTACAAGTCTTTCCATATTTTCCCAACTCCACTGATTTGTCATTTGCTACGCTACAGCAATCTTGCAACATTACCCTGTCTAGTTATTTTAAATAGTCCAGAACAACATTGATGAATATGGCAGACCCAGAGTGTAGTTTCCTTATTTTTCTCTTTTTGATTAAATCTATTTTAGCCTTAACTTTGTCTGAGATCATGATTACCACCCCTGCTCTTTTTCCCCTAACAAATTCTACTCCTGCTCTTTATTTCGTTTGTGCATATCTCTTATTTCTTATCCTTCCTGATTTTTCTACTTCTACCCACTACTTTGCCCTCTTATTACTGAACCTACTCCCATCCCTCCATTGTTCTCCCATTCCCGTTAATCTAAACATCCTTCTATAGTGCCCTTTATCCTATTCTCTCACCCTCCCCTCTAAGAATCCCTCTCTTATCTTCTCCCTCCTCCTTATCCCCTTAGTCTTTTATTTCTTTCTGAATTTGACTTTTATACCCTTCTAAATATATATGTATTGTTCCTTCTTAAACCATTCCTGATGAAAGTAGGCTTCCAGAACTACCAGCCCTCCTCCCCCATCTAACTCCACTGTGTCAGTTTTTCCTCTCACGCCTCATTTGTATAAGATAATTATTCTTTTTAACTATTCTTAAATGGTTTTACTTTTTAAAATCATATCATACTCAGGTCTACCCCAGTCTTTCTTATGAACTACCCAAATACTAATAACACTTTTGGACATATGTTTTATGTTTCCTCATATAAAAGATAATGTCTGTCCTTATTGAGTCCCTTGTAATTAGTCTTTGATATGTACCTTATAATTCTCTTGGCTTCTGTATGTCAAATCTTCTATTAAGTTCAATTTTTTAAACGAAATCCTGAAAGCCTGACAATTCATTAAATATTCATTTCTTTTTCATTCAGGATCATGCCTAACTTTGTTCGGTATGACATGTTTGGCTACAACCCTAGTTCTTTTGCTCTTCAATAATAGTGTTCCAAGACCTGTGGTCTTTTAGTATAGCCACTTCTAGGTCTTGTGTGATCCTTGTGTGATCTTGTGTGATCCTCTTACCAATTAATCTTGCCAAGATTAATCTTTACCTTTATTTACTTTACCAAGGGACAGATTAGATTCCACCTCCTCCATGAAATTAATTAGCCCAGTGTAAGAAATAATCATAAATAACAAGTAAAATTAACCAGTCAACAAACATTTATTAGGCATGTCATATGTTCCAAGCACCATGCTAAGTGCTAGGTATACAAAGAAAGATAAAACAAAATAAAACAAACAACAAACAAACAAACAAAAAATCCCAGACCTCAAAGAACTTACTTTCTAATAAGGGATTTAGCTTTTTATCTACATTAAACTCCTTTCTCAGAGCTCAACAATATGCAAGGAAAAGACCAGCAATCCAGGAGTCAGAGATCCAGGGTCAGTCAGGGGACAGAAATACAAGCAAAAAGAAAGACAGTCCATGCCCTTAAGGAGATTACGCTCTAATGGGGGAAGTTGTTTAGTTGATCTTGTCCAACTTTTCATGATTCCGTTTGGGGTTTTCTTGGCAAAGAAGCTGGAAAGGTTTGCCATTTCCTTCTCTGGCTCATTTTATTTAGATGAGGAAATTGAAACAAACTGGGTTAAGTGACTTGTCCAGGGCCACACAACTAATAAATGTCTGAATCTGGATTTGAACTCATGTCCTGCTGATTCCAGGGTCAGCATTCTTTCTACTGTATCACCTACCTGGTAAGGCAATATGTAAAAAGGAACTAAAAAAAGAATGGGGAGGCATACATGTGGTGACATGGTAGTGAAGTTTTAAAACTCAGAAGCACAGCTGGAGAGGAATTAAACAAAGCTGGTCCAGAACCCTTTCTCAAAAGGGAGGTTCTGAGAGAAATTCACCAATAGGAGAACAGGAACACAGGGAATGAAGGATGTCCCAGGGTGAAGCCAAAGGTATTGGGGTTCACTACTACCCCTGATGTTTATTAACTGGAGTGACTTGGCCAAATCACTTAATGTTCCTAGACCTCAGTTTTCTCTTTAAAACTCAAAACTTTAAAAAATGTTTAAAAGCTGTTTTAACATGTAATTGGGGAAAATATATTAAATTAAAAGAAAAAAGGAAATTAGAGAGTTGGATTAAATCACAGGATCATGGATTCAGTACTTAAAGAGACTGAAGAAGCTATCCAAAACTTTTTAAACTGTGGGTTGTGACCCTGTATGGGGTTGCAAAAAATTTGGCAATAGTAAAAGGATTTTGAATGTTCAGTGACCAAAAATTAATTAAAAATCAAATGTGCAACGAATCTGAAATGTTTTTGGCCGTGCTTGCCCATGCTGCATCTCACAATTTCACTGCAGCCTTGGCTCTGAACACACAGCATGCGCACTTTGTACTGCATATGCCTTCATGCCACACAATGCCAACGAACGCTTCTGAAACATGGAAAAGGGTTGTGAGAGGAAAAAGTTTAAGAAGCCCTGAATTCTGGTCTATGAGGTTATCCACTCTAAGATATATAATAGGCAGTTGGAGAAGTGAAGCTAGAGGTCTGAAGAGATGTTAGGGCTAGACAAGGAGATTTTGAATCACCAGCATAGAGATGATAATTGAATCCTTGAGAACTGATGAGATCACCAAGTAAAATAGTATAGAGGGAGCAGAGAAGAAGGCAAGGATAGAGACATGAAAGGTACCCATGATTAGTGGGCCTGACAGGAATGAAGATCCAGCAAAGGAGACTGAGAAGCAATGATCAGACAGGTAGAAGGATTACCAGTATAGAGCAGTGTCACAGAAACCAGAAACAAGAGAGAGAAGAGAGTATTGAGAAGAGAGTGATTGACAGTATCAAAGGATTCAAAGAAGTCAAGAAAGATGAGAATTGAGAAAAAGCCATTAGATTTGACAAGTAAAAGATCAGTGGTAACTTTGGAGAAAGCAGTTTTGATTGAATGATGAGGTCAGAAGCCTGACTGCAGAGAGTGAAGAAGAGAGTGAGAGGAAAAAAAGTGGATCCATCCAGTGAGAAAAGATTTCTCAAGAAGTTCAGCTATCAAAGGGAGATGAGATATAGGATGAGAGCTAGTAGAAATGGATAAATCAATTGAGGGTGTTATTTGAGGATAGGGAGACATGGGCCTATTTGTAGGCAGTAAGGAAGTAGGCCAGTGGCCAAGGAGAGATTTAGGACAAGTGAAAAGAGTGGGGATGATAGAGGTAGCAATCAGCTGGAGAGGATAGGAAGGAATGAGAATCATTTGGGCATGTAGAGGGGATTGCCTTGGCAAAGAAAAGGGCCACCTCTTTATGAGATGGGCATCTGAGTGATGTGGAATGAGAAGAAGGGGAAAGAGGGAGCTCTCAGAGAATGGCTTTAATTTTTTTCAGTGAAATATGAGGCAATATCCTCAGCTGAAATGGTTGGGGGTAGGGGAGCCATGAAAGCTTTGAGGAGTCATAAAAAAGGTTGGGAAAAGCCTCTGTCTTGAATTGTATAGTCAGTCAGTTAGAGAGGTATAAAAGAACTACCTTACCAAAGAGAGGGCCCAGTTGAGATTGCATAATATACATTTGTTCTGGACTTAGTCTGACCCAGTTTCACAATTTTCTACAGCTTTGTCCAGCAGCAAATGAGTAGAAGTGAAGACAGTGGATGGAGGGAATAATTCAAGTCTAGAAATTGTCAGAGCAAACAATAAGATAAGGTGGCAAGGGATGCTAGAGAAGAAGACAGTGAAATATTAAAGTCGTTCACTAATGGATCAAGATGAAGGAGGGAGCAGAGTGCAGCCAGTGCAGGAGTACTGGTGGCCTGAGAAAGAGCTAAATGGCTAAGAGATTGTAGATCATGGTGAGGACAAAGAACAGGGATTGGGCTTGTGAGGCAGAGGGAGACAACAGATTGTGATTGGATAATGGCACTTCAAAGTTCATTAACATGGAACTGGAATCCTCATGGGTAATGGCAAGATCAAGGGTATGTGTGAGGGTAGAAGACTTAGGGAGGAAAGACCTTGAGCCAGGCACTCATTAAGGAAGGAAGGGAGGTGTCCTAGAGGTCTACAGACAATAACTACCACAATTTTGATTGGGTGGTAGATATTGATTGAATAAACCTCAGAGGAGGAGAGGTTACTGAGAGATGATGACGTAGAGGGAGAGCCTGGAAGTGTCAATGAGAAACAAGGAGTATTTCAATTCCCCCACCTCAACCAATGAGTCAGGGGGAATGAGTGAAAGTGCAAAGCAGGATGGGAAAAAGTGGCCAGGGAGGCTGTGTCATCAGGAGGGAGCCAGGTCTCAGTGAGACCAAGAAGTTGAAAGGAATGGGGAAGGAACAGAAAACAAATTTGTTACCTACGGACCAAACATTTCTGGTGGGAAAAGAGCCCTTGGCTGTGAGCCAGATGCCAGGTTTTATCCATAACTAATAACTTGACCTCAGATAAGTCATTTCCCCTCTTTTGACCTCATTTTCCCCATTTGTAAAGTGAAAGTGATGGGTTTAGTGGTGTTCTTTGTTCTATGCACTATGGACCTTTGAAGGTTGGCTATTTAAAATGCTGGGGGGGCAGCTAGGTGGTGCAGTGGATAGAGCACCGGCTCTGGAGTCAGGAGGACCTGAGTTAAAATCCGTCCGCAGACACATAACAGTTAATAGCTGTGTGACCCTGGGCAAGTCACTTAACCCCATTGCTTAGCCCAAAAAAGAAAAGATATAAAATGCTGGGAAGCAGCATAGTTCAGAGGTGTCAAACTCAAATAGAAATGGGAACTACTAAATTGTATGTAATGATTCCTACACACCACATAGTGACTTAGAAATCCACATATTAACATCACCTATGTTCTATTGTATTTTTATTTATTTTGTTAAATTTTAATTAAATTAATGTTATTTATTTATTTTGTTAATATTAAAATACATTTTAATCTGGTTCTAGCAGCATTCTGTTGGTCAGCCTGTTTGAATCCTTCCATGTAGTGGCTATATTGGCCTTGGAGCCAGGGCTCCAAATCCCATCTCTGACACATTCAGGCTGTGTGACTCTGGGCAAGTCACTTAACCTCTCAGTGCTCTCAGCAACTCTCTGATTTTGTGTCAAAGAAAGTGCCAACCTGCATTAGTAGAAGGAATTTCCTTACCCGGCAGTTTCCTGTATCAAGGAAACTACAGGTCTAGTTCTTATCCGATGTGCTAAAGTTTTTTTTTTTTTATTTCCTAGCCTAGGCACTAATGATAACAGTAATGATATTAATAACTCACGTTATTAACTCACATATAATAACTCACATTTGTGTAGTGCTTTAAGATTTTCGAAGTACCTTCCTCACACACTCTGAGGAGTGGGCATTGCTAGTAGTCTCATGTTTCTTTTGATATATGAGAAAATTGAGGCTTCTTGCTGAAGGCCACCTAAACAGTGTGGTTTCAGGTTCCTTCAAATGCTGATATTTTCTGTTCTATGTACTAAGTCCCCTTCCAGCTTTGACAGTCTATGTTTTAAACTTCCTGAAATCAAAAAGTATTTCTTCAGTTCTTTTTCCCTCCTCTCATTTTTAGTCCCTAGTCAGCAG
Source organism: Vombatus ursinus (assembly GCF_900497805.2). Taxonomy (NCBI): domain Eukaryota; kingdom Metazoa; phylum Chordata; class Mammalia; order Diprotodontia; family Vombatidae; genus Vombatus; species Vombatus ursinus. The sequence goes on from NW_020954641.1 coordinate 9,754,720, forward strand.
GGACCAGATTAGAGATGGGCTGATTCCCCAATGTGAAAGCAACTTACTAAGAAATAGCCATGGCATCTGGCCCAGGCGGAGATAAGGTTTTCCTCTCCTCCCCATGGCTTTCATTGCCTCTTTGGACTCAAAAGCTCCATCCCTTCCAGGATGCTTTTGCCTGGTGTAGGAAAAAGGGAGCTGGGTTGGGATTTAGGGAAGCCCAAGCCTGGGCTTGAGTTTGGGTTTTGTCACCAATTCACTGTGGGGGCCTTTCTTGCCCATTCTGGGTCACAGTTTCCTTCCCTATTAAATAATGAGGGTCATAATAGAATTCCCAGGAGAATGATGGCATCTTTCTTATTAGACATGGAAGGTGAGCTGTCTTTACATTTAGACAACAGCCACATGTAGACTCTATAAAGCAAATTGCTCTATTTTTTGTGTTCTCTTTTAGAAAAAGGCATTTTTTTTTGCCTTTTTTTTTGGATCTTCCACACTTAGCACAGCACCTGGCACACAGTAAGCATTTGATAAATGTTATTTGACTGAATGACTGACTACTACACACTTTATTGTTGTTGTTTGTTCTTTATTCTCCAAGAGGACCAATGACATCAGGAGGGTGATGTCTTGACTTGAATGTGAATTGGATTTAAGTGAGGCAGGGCTGTGCAAAGTCATCAGCCCCACTCTCTCCTCCACAGTCATCAAAGTCCAGAGGCAAGACAAAAGTGAAGGGGACTGGCGACAGCCCAGGACACAGAGGGTGGTGACCTTGGCATTCATCTACCGAAATCTGTACATAGAGTCTTTCACATATTGTTTAAATAACACAGCTGAGTAAGAATTGTAAACTTCTTGAAGGCAGGAACTATTTTGTATTTGTCTCTGAAACTCCAAAGCCTACCCACAGTGTCTGGTATACAGTAAAAGCAAGCTGGGCTTGCTTTTGGGTTCACCAGGAAGAAAAACACAAAAAGTACATAAACTGCGGAGAGAAACAAATCTCATTTCTAGCTTTCCAGAGGGCATTCCATAGAAGACACAGGGTCTGCCTAGCAGCAGCTCATGATGAAGACTTCATGTCTGAGCCTCCAGTTCCCAGAAGTAACCCACAGCCGAGGCTTCATTGGAGCAAAAACTAGCTTGTGCTAGTTGTCGGAGCACTGGAGTGTGACTTTTAATGATCCTTGTTTCAAAGTGCTGCAGGCTCTGAAACAGAGACCAGTAGGGACTTTGGATGTCATTGGCCCTAACCCCATTGCTTACAGGTGAGGAAGCGAAGAGCCAGCCAGCCAAAATGATTTGTCCTTTGTTAGGTCATTGGCAGAGCTTCTTAGTTACACTAATCCAGAAATCCTTCCCATTCTGGACCTCCCCTCTACACATGAGTGCACACACACACACACACACACACACACACACACACATCCCCTAGGCCTTCTTCCCATTCTTCCCAGCCATTTCCAGACCGTGCTGCCTCTACTCCAGCCATTCTCTTCAATCCCTTCCCACCAGAATCATTTGCATTTTGGCCCATAGGTCATTGTGCTCTTATACTGAGCTTTCATCTTATCTTGATGGACATTAGACCTCCATGTCACTTTCTGACCTTCCAAACTGTACCTCCCCCATCCCTCCCTTTCTAGTTCCTCTTTATGATTGTTTTTCTGAATTAGAATGTAAGATTCGTGAGGGCAGGGATTGTCTCTTTAGGCTATAGGAGTACCTCCAGTGCTTAACCCAATGTCTGGTCCATAATAAGCATCTAATAATTCATTTGTCATTAATCATTGGTTCTTTCTTGCAATGTCCCAGAGATAGAACCAATGTTCACTCTATTAGACTGTGAAGGGGTTTGGGTGGAGAAGTCTATAAAACAGGGCAGAGCAGCATAGCTGGGTGGTAACCAGAGTCAGCTAGCTGCCTGTGCTGTGAAATGGAGCACACTACCTGAGAAGGAGCCTGTCAGTATGGCACAATGGGGGAAAAATGATTTTTGGAGTCAGAGTCCTTGGATTTAAATACTGCCTTATACCCTGTGTAGGTTTGGGCAAGTTCCTTAACCTCTATTGGCCTCAGCTTCCTAATCTATAAAATGAGGAAATTGGGCCTTTAAGGTCCCTTCTAGCAATAAATTTATGATCCTATGATTTTGTTTGCCCATTCTCAGAATGGGAGGGTGAGCCTTAAGGCCCTGGGTCTCTGGATATTTTGCCACACTCAGACTTGGCATGGGGGAGATGAGCTCAGGTGGTGGTGGAGAGAGGCATATATCCAGACTAGGTCATGACTATGATTCCAGAAGGCAGTGAAGAAATCGGTGGTTTTATTTAAACTGAAACTAACTTGGTTGTGGCTGAGAATAAAGATTCTAAGGCCCTAGTGTTCCTGCTATTTTAATATGAGCCTACTTTATAGCCTTAGAGATAGAAGGGGCTTTAACGAAGGCCCCAGGAAAACGAGAAGCTTGCTGAAGGTCAAACAGGTAGTAAGAAGCAGAGCTGGGATTCGAACTGGGTTCTGGTGATGACAGGTTCAGCACTCTATCCATTGTACTACGCAGCCTCCTTGAGCTCTCTCCCTCTCCCTCCCTTCTCTCTCCCTTCTCCTCTTGGCACTTCCAGTTGTAAACATTGCCACCAGCTAAGAAAAGATACAGAGGGGGTGTTGCCCACCCCTCTCTTATTTTATCTTTACTGTAGCCTTCCTTCTGTGCCCACTCACCAAAATCCTGCCTTACCACCCCCCCTTCCCAAATCTTCCCAGAACCTTTATGGCCCCAGGAGGTGAGGGAGGGACCTGTCAAGGGGTTGGATTGTTTTGTCCTGCCCCTCCGCTCCCATTCTTTCTGTCTTCCTCTTCTCCCCTGCTCCCCAGCCATGTTGAAGGTTCCCTGGAGGTGGTTCCCAGAATAGCTGTCTCTGCAGAGACAAGACACTGAAGGGTAAAGGGGTCAGGATGCTGTTTCTGCAGTCACATGGCATTTGCTGCTGCTGGTCACCTCTGTTCCCTAGCATTCTGTTACTCCCCTCAAAACTGTGGCTCTGAGAATAAGGAGCATTGGGTCAAATGTCCAGAGAATCTCCCAGTAGCCTCTGAAGGATTGAGGACCAGAGAGAGCCTCTGCCCAGGCTGAAGATAACTTGGTAGGACCCTCTCCTCCCACCTTCACCCTATGGTCAACCCTGACATGGCCAGGCCTAGGGCGAGACATGGCATGGCAAAGATTCTTGCAGCATCTCAATTCCGTCCAATATTCCCCAAACAAGTATAATTCCTGGATGTTTGTTGTGTGGAAATGGAGAAGGAGGAAGAGAGAATGAGCACAATTTTATTAACTTGTTACCTATATCTGATGTATGATATACTCTAAATGAAATATTAAAGCTCAGGAAATTCTACAAATGCTTCCACCCACCACCCCTCTCCTGGGGATAGGCGCTATATTAGTGAGATGAGTCATCCACCACCACTTAGGGCTTCAGCACTGAGGGGATCAGACTTTGAAGATGCATTGTGGTCTCACCTTCACAGAATGGATGAGACAGCACAGAGAGGGGTAGAAATATAATAGGTGAGTGGTTTGGGGAGATAAAATTCACATGAAAGAACTCCTTTCTGAGAACATCCAAATTATCAGCAATGCCAGATGGAATGATGGTTTAATACTGTTCAGTGAAAAAGTATGAATTGGTTGTATAAATACCGACAGCATGATGTGCTGGTTAGAGTGCTGTCCTTGGCATAAAGAGAGACAGATTTGAATCCTTTATGAGCTACTTACTGGCTGTGTGATGAGGAGAAAGGCATTTAACCTCTTAAAGACTTGGTTTCCTCACCTGAAAAATGGGAATAAAACCAGGTTTTTGTTTTTGTTTTTTTGTTTTTTTTTACTATTTATCTCGCAGGATTATAAGGAAAGTGCTTTGAAAGCCTTGGACTATTATGTTAATGTCAATTATTATTTTAAATTGGTATGAATGCTTTTCAGTTGCCTCATATAATGAAAAGTCTCTCACAGAAGCTGACTGTCTCAGAAAATTCCTCATTCCAAACTTTTGATCCACTTGAATTAGGTTCTCCTGTGATTGCTGTCCAGTGCTTTCGAGTAAGGGTCTCCAAAGAGGACACCATGGAATAATTCCCTTCTTTCCACTCATGTAGTCAGCATGCTAGTTCTTATTACTTCTCTCTCTCTCTCTGTCTCTCTCTCTCTCTCTTTCTCTCTGCCTCGGCAATCAGGGTTGAACGACTTGGCCAATGTCACACAGCTAGTAAGTATCTGAGGCTGGGTAACTCAGGTCTTCCTGACTCTAGGGCCACTGCTCTATCCACTGCTCCACCTAGCTGTCCCTTCATCACTTCTTACCTGAACTATTGCAGTAGTTTTCTAAGTAGTGTCCTTGCCTCGAGTCTCTCCTGCTCTAATCTATCCTCTGCGTAGCCACTGAAGGTATTTTCCTAAAATATGTAAGTCTGATCATGTTCTTTCCTGCTCAGTAAACTTCAGTGGCTCCCTAATCTCCTTGGCATTAAAGTCTTCTGTTTGGCATTTAAGATTCTTTCATAACCTGATTCCTTTCTACTTTTGAATTCTTCTCACACTTTACTCTCTTCCTTCACTCCATGGTCCAGCCATACTGGCTTACTTGGTATTCCTTGCAAACAACACTTCATTTCCCATCTCTGTGGCTTTCTATTGGTCCCCCATGCCTGGAATGCCATCCCTCCTCAGCTCTACTCTATCACATTCTGGGCTTCTTTCAAGAGTCAGCTCAAATGCTACTTTCTGGAGGAGGACTTCCTGGGCCCATCAGCTTCTAGTGCCTTTCTGTCTGAGATGACCTTGATTCTGCTCCTCCACATGTATCTACCCGCTGTCATGTTCTCTCTCTCATTAGTATGTAAGCTTCTTAAGGGCAGGATCCATTTTTTGGCCTATCTTTGCATCCCTAGCACTTAAGACAGTGCCTGACACCTAGTAAGCACTTGAAATGCTCGTTGATTGAGTGATGTGGGGTGAGATGAAAAAAGTTTAGAGACTGCTGCCCAAATAGCATGGAAAGAGTTAGGAGAGAAGGAGATTCCTCAGCTTCTGGATCTTCTAGAAGGGGAGGAGCTGAGAATGAGATGCATTTCACCAGGACATCTAATGCAGCTAACAACTTCTAATTTTGTTAGAGATTTTAATTATACAATAAAAGATTAAATCAGATGGCAGTTACGTGGCGCAGTGGATAGAGCACTGGGATTGGAGTCAGGAAGACTCATCTTCCTGAGTTCAAATCTGGCCTTAGACACTTACTAGCTTTGTGACCTGGGGCAAGTCACTTAACTCTCTTTGCCTCAGTTTCCTCATCTGTAAAATGAGCTGGGGAAGGAAATAGCAAACCACTCTAGTATCTTTGCCAAAAATACCCCAAATACGGCCACGAATAATCAGACATGACTGAAAAATAACTGAACAACAACAACAAAGATTAAGTTAAGCATCAGGTAGTTTCTCTAAAGTAGTGGTTTAGGTGGCTAGGAATTAGACAGGAGGAAAGGGGATATTGGTGGATAAAAATGCCAGTCAAGTCTCACTGGTAAGCACATTTGCAGAGACACGCATACATTAGACCTTTGCTTCTGAATTTGAACTTGTATGCTTTTTCTAAAGAAATAAAGGAATTAATCCTAATAGAATCATAAATCTAGATCTGGAAACGACCTCAGAGACTGTCTAGTACAACCCTCTTAATTTTATAGCTGAGGAAACTGAGTCCCACAGGGAGGTTAAGTGGTTTGCTCATCATTACACAGGTAGCAAGTGAAATCAGTTCCCCCCAGCCTGGGTTGGGGAGTGACAACCTTGTGCCACGTGTTGAAGGAAGTGTGGCTCCTAACTGGTGGCAAGAATGTAGATATTCAATAATGTCAGCATTCTTTCAACCAATGAGTAGTCAAATTTCCTTCCTTCCACACCTCATGGCAAAAGGCTTTCCTTCCACCACCCAGTTTGAATGGGAGCTGGGTTACAGCTCAATTGGGATTTGAACCCAAGTCCTCGAATTTCCCAGCCAGTGTTTTTTTTTGCTGTTTTCCTTAGAAGTAGTCAATACAGAGAGCAGCTCTCCCTCTGTCTCCTTAAAGACGGTCAAGTTAGTTCAGTGAGTCTAGGAGCACACTGAGGCTTAGCTTATGCAAATCTATGTAAATGACCATGCAGATGATCAAAAAATAGTGCACACATTTCCATTCCCCTCAACTGGAGAGAGATTTGGCTCCTACCCTTCTTCCTTTAGCAGAGAAGGAGGCTTAAAAACAAACTACCATTTTGCATGAAGAACAGCCCAGGGGCTTATTTTTTTATTTGTGAGTTTCACTGGGGATTTCTCCGTATCTTTTCCCAACCTGCAAATCAATCATGGAGCTGTAGCTGTGATGTCAAAGCATGAATCCAAATGAATAGCCAGACCTACTCCGGCCTAGGCAATTCCTAAAGGAACACGCTGGATGGGGAAATCTGACGCTATCGTGAGGATGCCAGTTTTGTATTTTGCAGACTTCCTGTTCCAAGCTCTGTGTGAAGGGCCTCTTCAGCCAGGCTGCTTTGGTTCCTTACAGTCAGTGCGCCCTAGGCCTCTATTATCCACATCCGTGTGAAGGAAGAAACAAAACCTCGCATCGTTTTTCATTAAATTACATTTTCAGCAGGAGTCTTTGTGCTAATAATTGCTATAGTCAATTTCTATCTCTTGCTCTAACTACCAAACAATAACAATAATTCATATGTATAATTATTATACAGATATAATTATATATGCATATAATTATATGTAAACATTCATGTATTACTTTGAAGTTTGGAAAGCTCTTTTCATAAATTATCTTAGTTGATTCTCTCAGCAACTAAGCACTAATGAAAAAGGTGCTAGATTTGCCCCCATTTTACAGATGAGGCTCTGAGAGGTTAAGCATTATATCCAGGGTCACTCAGCTACTAAGTGTCTGAGTAAGAATTTGTGCCTAGGTCTTCCTGGCTTCTGGTCTCTACTAGGACCCTTGTCTTGTCAACTTCTGTATCTCGGAAGATTTTCCTCTATTAACCTAACCCGTACCAGTCACCCTGAGGGCTCTTCCACCCTTGACTTTCCCTTTTCTTCCCAAAGGGACTTAGGAAAGTTCTTCTGGGGTGTCCAAGGAAGACTTACTCAAAGGTCCTAGTCAGATATTAACTAGGGATAGAATAGCAGGACTACAAGGGAATTCAGACATCATCTAATCTACCCCACCCCCAATTTTACAGACCAGGAAAATGAGAAGTAAAGAGTGCAGTGAATTGCCAGAGGTCACCCAGCTAGTCAGTGACAAATCTAGTTCGGATATAATGCTTGTTTGGAAAATGTGAATTTGTTCCAGTGCAATTGATATGTTAGGGAATTTGAGCAACACATGAATTTTATATTTGCTTATGGACAACTTTGTTCACTAGAAACAGCGAGAATGCAGAAAACGATGCCAGTCCTCTTGTTTTCTGTGTGTGTCACTGATGAAGTTTTTGAGTGCTGTGTCCCTAATCCCATTTTCCCCATAAGCCCTGTGGTTTTTACAATGTGACTTTGCAATGACTGGTGATTTTAAGAATGCTTCTTCCCTTTGTAACAGAACAAACTGTACAAGTCTCCTGGCTCCTATTTTGGTGCTTTCTCTACCATATACACTGTTGTGTTCCCGTCTTTCATCCTTCTATTAAAGATCACTCATACAGAGAAAGTGGGAAAACAGGTAGCCCCTCTAGCAATGAGCAGATGTCCTCAGCTGCTAGCACAGGCCTGCAGACCCAAGTGCTGAGCATGGGCAGGCAGGCTGGATGGATGCACTGAGAAGAACTGAATCTCCTTGACATTTCATTAAGAGGTGAGAGAAAGTTCCTCGTATGCTTACTTAGGGATTAGTGTCACACCACTGGGCTCCTTAAACTCTTTAAGAAACTATAACTGAGTGGAGAAAAACACAGCAGCTGCTAAGTCATGTTTTTTCAGTGATGGTTTTTGGTCTGTAATGCAAGATGAATCAAGCAAAAGATATACCCCTTGAATGGACAGGAGGAAAAAACAAACAAACACATAACCATTCCACAATCTTCTACATCTGGAATATTGCTTCTGAACTACACGTCAAACTATGAGCTCCATTCTTTTCTGAGACTCAGGACTGAGGAGACACAGTGAACATAAGATAAAAGAAAATTTGGGGACTATTTAGTTCGGTGACCTTATTTTCCAAATGACAGAAATAAATTCTAGTGAGGTAAGCTGACTTATCCAAGGCCACCTTAGTAAGCATCTGGAATGGAGAGCCAGGACAGCTAACCATGTCATCAGACTCCTATGTATTCTTCCCCCCTTTCTACCTCATTAGAATAAAATTCCTTTTCCTGGTCACCATGCTCCTGTATGTCTTGTCTTCTTCTATGAGAATGGAAGCTCCTTGAGGGTATAAACTGACTGTCTCATTTCATATATATGTATATATATATATATATATATGTGCGTACATATATATGTATATATGTATGTGTGTATATTTATGTGTGTATATATGTATATATACACACACACATATATATATATATATATATTTGTTCATTCATTTCAGTTGTGTCTGACTCTTCAAGACTCCATTTAGGGTAAAGTAGTTTTCCATTTCCTTCTCCAACTCATTTTACATATGAAGAAACTGAGGCAGAGTTAAGTGATTTGCCCAGGGTCATACAATTGGTAAGTGTCTGAGGTCGGATTTGAACATAGATCTTTCTGACTCCAGAGTCAGCACTCTATCTGCTGTATCACCTAGTTTTACAAACACATACACATACACATATATGTATATATGTACGTGTATGTATATTTATGTGTCTGTGTATACATGTATTTGTTCATTCATTTCAGTTGTGTCTGACTTTACTACTTCCTTCTCTAACTCATTTACAGATGAGGAAACTGAGGCAGAGTTAAGTGACTTGCCCAGGGTCACACAATTGGTAAGTGTCTGAGGCTGGATATGAACATAGATCTTTCTGACTCCAGGCTCAGCACTCTATCTACTGTACCACCTAATTTCTCTCTCTCTCTCTCTCACACACACATACACGTATATATATATATATATATATATATATATATATATATATATATATAT
>NW_020954641.1:9763900-9864897 GCF_900497805.2 Vombatus ursinus
TATATATATATATATATATATATATATATATATATATATATATATATGTATGTGTGTATGTATGATATATGCCCAGTACTTAGTACAATGTCTATCACAGTGATTGGAATAGATAAAGCTCTTAATTAGTGCTCATTCATTCTTAATTACTTTTCTTTTTAGACAAAGAATGACGTTTTGTGTCACCTCAAGGTTTTGTTTCTGACAGGAGCATCCATATATTAACCAAGATTTCCATTTTATTGTGCATGTATTTTCTTAAGCTTTTCTTGAATCTCGTTACATTTTTTCCAATCTGTATCACCAACTGCATGAAGGTAACAAGATTTATGAGTTTACTACTTCCATCATGTCAAGTAATTCTGGCTTTTTGTTTATCTTAGAACTACCACTTTCCAACTATGAGGCTTGTCCCTGTGAAATCATGGTAAACACCACCTCAGGGGAATTTGTAGGAATCCTGGTGGCTGCATGAGAGGAAGCCTGGCTTAGTGAACGGAGAGCAGACCTCTGCTCTAGGACGCCCTGGACTCAATCCCTGCCCCAGGAATGCCCTTCCTCTGTAAGCCTGGGCACATCTCTTCACCCCTCCACGCTCCAGGCAGTTCTAGAAGACCTCAAACTTTAGGGGAAGTACTGACCTATACACAAAATTCCCCTAGCAGATAAATAACAAGTCCAATTTCTATACCTAGTGACCTCAGAGTCCGAATGAAGTCAACAGAGCCAGCAAAAAAAGCCATAGCAGGCAAAATTATTTTTTCCTTCCTCTAGTCCTATTCATTACATATGCCCCTCTCTCACGTCCCCTAGCCAGTGCTCCATTCATCCTGTGCTCCATTCCTGAATATTAATAATTATCCTTAAAAATCATTATATATATATAGGAATAAAACATTCAAACATATTTAAACATTACATATAAATATAAAATCCATATATTTATATATTATTGTATTTATTATTATAGAATAAAATTATTTTAGTATACACATAAATGTCTAAGTACAAATTTATATACATAAGTTTAAAATGATAATTATTAGCATAGCTTTTATTATCATTGATTATCACAGTGGGCATTCCTATAGTTAAGGTTTGCAAAGCAAACATACATCAAATCTGATTTTCTCTATGGCCCTTGCTGTCACATGACTGTCAAATAATGTCATTTAAGCTTTTACTCCTCCCAGGAGTAGCATAGTGGAAAGAATTTTGGATTAACATTCAGGAGAACTGGGTTCCAATTCTAGGTCTCTCATTAACTATCTCAATGACTCCTGGCTGAGTCATTTCCTGTAGCTGAGTTTTAATTCTCCCATTGGTAAAATGAGGGGACTGAACTGGAGGATATTTAAGGTATCTTCAGGTTCTAATATCTTTGCATGATGAATGAGCTAGGAGAAACTTTGATTACTAAGGACCTAATAATTTCTCTCTCATTAGTGTGGTATGTTGTAGTTATTCAGTTGTTTTTCAGTTGTATCTGACTCTTCATGACCCCATTTGGCGTTTTCTCGGCAAAGGTACTGGAGTGGTTTGCCCTTCTTTCTCCAGCTCATTTTTATAGATGAGAAAAGTGAGGCAATCTGGGTTAAGTGACTTGCCCAGAGCCACATAGCTAGTAAGTGTCTGAGGCTGGATTTGAACTCAGGAAGATGTCTTCTTGACTCTAGGATGTGCACTCTATCAATGGCACTCCTCAGCTGCCCTAGTGTGGTATAGAAGCATGCAGTGTGAAACAGCAGAAATGTACTGAATTAGGGGTCACAGAGCTTCAACCCCTATCCATGGGCTGTTACTCCTTGTGTGACATTGAACAAATTGCTCAACCTCTTTGGGCCTCAGTTTCCTCACCTGTAAAGTGAAAGGGTTAGAAAAAGGTCTCTAGGGTTCTTTCTTATGACTTATGACCCTAGGATGTTTCCAGCTCTAGATCTTATGATCCTAGCAAATAGCCATCCTACTTACTAGAAAAGTTGGCTTTGTAATTCCTTTTTCTTTTGTACCTTAATTTATTTTTTAAAATAAATTTTAACCAATGCCATTTTGTTTTTACATTGTAATTATTTCAGTAAATATCTCTCTTTCTTCCTCTGCTCTTCTCTCCAATCCCAAGATGAATGCCCCTCTGGAACAAAGATATTGAGTAACAGAGAAACATCCCACAGAGCATTAATCAAATTCAAATTCATGATTCCTACATTAAGAACTCCTGCCATAGTCACCTCTTCTGACAGTGGCTATAACATTCTGCCCCACTCTCTGTCAGGAGGAGCTGTGCCTCCCTTCTTAACATTCAATTCAGAAAGACAGAGTTTTCCTTTTATTAAGAAGGAACAGCAGCCATGAGCCCTCCTGGGACTTCAGCTGGTGACCTTTTTGATAAGACCACCAAATCAAGAGAAAAAAAAAAAGCCCTAACCCAGTTTTTGAAGTCTCAAGTTCCCATCTGCCACCTAAAATTCTGGGGTTTGATGTGATCCTCATGGGCTACATCAAATGCAGCTTTTCAAAAGTCCAACTCTGAATTGAGATAAAACATTTTTAAGAAGGTGTCATTCTCCCTCCCCTGTCCAAATTCTGCAAACCCTCTGTTTTTCCTTTATCATTTTCATGGCCAAAGCCGAATCACATATTCATTTTCCGTTCATGATACCACGGCTCGTATCTTCTGAGTTACGGAGACTTGGAAAGGGCCATGAAAGCAAATGTCTCAAAGAAGAATTCTTTTGACCTGGGAGATTGGAGTTACAACTGAGTTCTGCTGGAAAGTAACCTACTTTCCCAAAATCTTCACATGTGAAAAGAATTCACCAAGACAATTCTCATTTCAGTTTTACATGTGATAAAAAGCAAAGTAAGTCTTCAATAAACAGAAAATATGCATCAACTACCACTGGCCCTGATTAGAACATTTAAATAAATCATTAAGGGATAACATATACTATAAACACATTTTAAATGAACAGCTATGGCTTATGAAAACATTTCTCTTAGGAGAAAGAAAATAACAGACTGAAACAAAACTACCAGATAACATATTGTTCATTTTTCCATTTTGGGTCCGAGAGGAAAACCCTTTAGGTACAAAGTTCTCTATCTCACCTACTTGGCTATATTTTCTAATTTATTTATTATCATATGAGGGATATGTGAAGGATGCATTTTATTCATGTAGGTATATGTGTTCTCATGGGGTCTGTCTAGATATGGCTAGCAGGGAGATAAGAACAGATTCCCCCTATCATTTTTCAGGGGAGACTTTTATTCCTGCCAGAAAGGGAACCAGAAGATTGGATCCAGAATCTGTTTCTTCTATACTCTTTAAAGAGAGTGTGTATTGGGTTAGAATTGCATCTGTCTGCTCCCCTACATAGTGGTCATCTAGGGGAAATAATTTTTAGGTCCAAGTTGAGTTCCTGATCACTATCCCTTAATGGAGGAGTACCCCACATTCTACATCCAAGGCTTGACTCCCTTCCTACCAAATGCCAGTTGCACAATGAACACACATAGCAAATAGTAAATAAACCCATTTATTCAAACCAATGGCAAACTGAAATCATAGAGAGCATACATATGAGAATATATACCAAACAATACACAAAAGAGAATCAACTCTCTTATTGGGAGCAAGACTACTCTGCTTAATCAAAAGAGAGTCCGGATCTCGCCCAAGGTGAAATTGCCTAAAGTCTCTGGAGGAGTAATTTGGAGAGAGGAACATGACTGAGATTCTGGCTCCTCTACAGTTGTTTCCTAGTCTTTCTTTCCTATGAGCAACCTGAAGAGAGTCTGGAACCATGCTTTCTCTCTTGAAGCTGGAAGTCAGAAGACCATCATCTCTCTTCTCTTCAGGTCTTGCCAACTCTACCATTCATACAGGCAACAAGGATTGAATAATCAATTTCCCCTGATGAGGATAGTCCATGCAAATGGCACTTTAAGCCAAGGGAAACATTATTAATGTTATTTTACTGGAATGTTTTCATTTTTTTCCTTTAATGATGAAATTTTCAAAAGTGTGTTGCCTGCTTAAGAGTGACTTTAAAAAATTACCCCTTGATGTAACAGAATTTTCCCAACAGGAACACATTTTCTATTTAATAAAGGAAATCAATACAAAATATTGATTCAGTTTTATTGAAATGTTTTTCATAACCCAGGCTTCAGACATGTGCCTATTACTGTAAAGTAAGCTACAACTCAACAACAATCACGTATTATAGAAATCAGAGCTGGGAGGGGCCTTGGAGATCATCTAATTCAACCTCCTCATTTTACAGTGGAGAACACTGAGGCCCAGAGAGATTAAGCCATTTGTCTAAGGTCACACAGATAAAGGCTACAGTTTTTCAGGTCCTTTGCTATAAAACTATTATTACCTTAAATCACTCCATTTTTGCTCACAATCTAGTCTTAATCTTTTAGGTGTAACATAAAGAAGGCTATTTCCCTACCATAATTTAATATTTGTCTTTTCAGTGTTACCTCAATTAATTTGCCATCATAAAAGCAGATTAGAACAAGAGGAAAGAAACATCAACTTCTAATTCATGTCAATGGAATATTTAAGTATATTGGTAATGTAAAGAAATTGAATGAATTCTTTCTCACTAGAATCCAGAGTGGGATTTAGGGCTTGGGGATTTTTATTACTTACTGATTTAATTAAAAAGAGAATATATACTCTTACAAAAAGAGATGGGATAGTCATGTGGCAAAACCAGGGAAAACAAAAGGTCATTCTGAGCACTTTACTAGTATAGATGAAGTATAAAAAGACTTAGAGTTAGGTCTCCAGTACTCTGGGTAGATTCTTTGTGGAGAATCTATGTAGGAACATGGACAGGAATCCTATAGGCATGAGAAGGCCTAAATGGATTATAATTTGCACCAATGAAAGGAATATCTAAATTGATGAGTGCAGATGACAACAGCAATAACTAGCATTTATATATCACATTTTAAAGTTTGCAAAGTGTTTTTCAAATATTACATTATTTGATTCTCACAACAAACCTAGGAGGCATGTACTATTATCCACCACCACCACCACCACCACCACCTGCTTTTTTTTTTTTTTAACAGATGAGGAGACTGAGGCAAACTGAGGTTAGGTGACTTGGGTCACACAACTAGAAAATATCTGAGATAGGAGAGCCATTAAAGCACTGTAGTACTAGAGTCTAGAGACCTGCCTCTGAGAATAAGATGGTCAGTTATAATTCAAGGAGACTTCCAGAGCTCATTAAGTCTAGCTCATGGATGGTAAGCAAGATAACTCAGAATCAGACCGGATCAATGGCTTTCTTTCAGTGGCTTCCTGTGTCCTCTTTGGAAGTTTCTTTGAGAACTAAGGATGAGAAACAACAATAAAAACATGGTCTCTAGAATGTTGTGAGATAAAATGAGATAATATTTGTGAAGTGCTTTGCAAATCTAAAAGTTATATATTAGGTGGTATTGTTGTCATCATTGTTTTTATAAATCTTTCAATTTGTGATTTAAAGCTAGTCTTAGTCAATCATCTTATTGATTTACATACTCTAATCTCACTTTCCAATTTTATTTCATTTTATTTTTCTTGCTTTATTCTCCACTACAATTAAACTGGACTTTAGTTATAATGAGATATTTTTAAGAAATAAATTGTTATAGATTTTTTTTGTTTTCTATTTCTATATTCCTGACATTTCCCAATTTATCTCTCCCTTTACAGGGTGTCATACCTATGAAAAAGAAGGGAAAAAAAGAGTTCAGCAAAGGCTAATCAGCACATCAAAAAACTCTGCCAATATATGCAGAGCTCCACAGCTACAGACCCTCATCTCTGCTAAGAAGGCAGGAAGGTGCCTTCTCTCATCTCTTCTTGGGATCCAAGTGTGGTTATTATTTTACATTACTTAGTTTCAATTGTTGTGTTATTACTGTTCCATTTTTCATTGTTGTGGTCATTGTGTGCATTGTTTTCCTGGTTCAGGCAGAGAAATCTCTTAAGTTTCTCTCCTCTAGATCTATCCTTGGTGGGGATGGCTAACAGCTGCCCTATGCTCTCAGTGCAATAACTTTCTATCCATGTTTACATCGGCATAATCTCACCAGAGAAATACGTCACTACCTAGAAGGGAAAAATCATGAGAGAAAAGATTCATATGTTGTAAAAAGCAGAGCTGATCAGGTTAGGTGGAGGGCTGAGCTAAAGACTATTAGCTGAGCTCACTGATGAAATGCATCAGTGCCATAACAAATTCGGTTATAGGCTAATGATCTTGGCTCTACACAATGAGGTTGGTTAAAACTGACTTCAATTTAAATGAATGGAACTCAGGCTTGTATTGAAAAGAAGTGTGATGTAAGCATTGAGAGACCAAGAGCATATTAGCAATGATTTCTAAACCGGCAACAGAAGCAGTAGCCCAGATTTCCTTAATGAAACAACATGGTGAAGTGGAAAGGGTGTGTGAGGTAGAGTCAGAGGACCTAGGTTTGTCTCCTATTTCTGTCACCTCTTGTTTGGATGAACTTGGGCAAGGCACCAGCTTCTGTCCTTGTAAAGTGAGAGGGCTGGGCTCAATGACCTCGAAAGACTTCCAGCTTTAGATCTATGAACGTAAAAGGTCCTGTCACTTTGCTAACTGAGAAAATGGATGATGACACATTCGTTGCCACACGTCCCAGTTTAATCCCTGCCTTGGACTACCACAGGGATCATGTAGTCTAAGTGGTAGAGAATAATCCATAAATCTTTGAGTGCCTAGTGTATGTCCAGCCCTACACATAAGGGAGCTCAAGATCTGGGTGGTCAAATACAAGTGGAAGAAATGAAGTAATATTATAATATGGTAGATGGTTTGGTAGTAAATGAGGGGCAAAGACAGGGAGTGCTCAGCTCTCACTGGGAAGAGATCACTATGGGCTGAAGTCATCAGGGAAGGCTTCATGGACTACCAGGAAGAAGCCGTGTTGAGCCTTGAACAATGACTACCATATGGAAAGATGGGAGGAAAGGTGGAAAAACTGTAGCAAAGGTGTGGAATCAGAAAAAAAAAACACTAGAAGATATATTCAGGGGACAGTGAAAAGAGCAGATGATGATTAAGCATTACCATAGGCAGTACAGATCAATATGAAAATATGAATGCAACTCAATTAGTTTCATGGGGTCTACTGAGTTGCTCTCTCTACTTGTTCTCTACTTATGGAAACAACTGGGAAAGTCAGTGGGTGACAAACATCAGAGCCATTTCTTCTCTCAAGGTTTACTGTTTGGAAGCATGAATTCCAATGCATTGGTGCATCTTCCATTTTGATGTGATGACAGGCAGGAAGGAAATAACCCTGGGCTTGGAATAGGACAACTCAAGTCTACTACTCACTAGTTCTGTGTCCTTGGGCAACTCAGTCAGTCAATTAGCATTTATCAAGGGCTGATTTTATGCCAGGCACTGTACTAAGTACTGGGGATACTCTCAACTAGGGGAAACACTTAGGACTGATAAAGGGTGAAATCTGTGCTCAAGACCTTCAGAGTCTAAATGTGGATCTCAGGGAGATTAGGCTCATAGTAGAGATGGATTGCTTAACTATACAAACCCCAAGTTCTTTTCCCTTTTAGAAAGGAGGGTAATAATGTGACTGAGAGGGGACTTGACTTGATTTTTTTTTATGGACTTAAGTTCATTGAATTTTTTGTTGTTGAGTTAAATAAAACCTGGATTATATCTGATGTCCTCTTGTCCTGAGTGCTTGAACAAGAGATGAAGGCTTTTTTCCATTCCTAAAAAAATTTAAGATCTAAATCTGAACCAAATTCTGACATTCCCAAGGGAAAATTCTGAGTGGGGTCATGATCCAAATGAAGAGATTTGAGTGCTTAGATTTAACACCTGTAAACTCATAACATGACTTCTGGATCACAAGCTACAATTCTATGTATTAAATAGTATCAGACAATCCCAGAGTTGGCAGAAGTCCCCTAATTCAATCATCATGAACAAAGACCCTCAGTCCAGATAACACACCAAATGAATCATTAAGTCTTTGCTTGAAGACTTCTGGTGAGGATGAACAAACTACCTTCTTAGGCAGCTGTTCTCCTCAATGACCTTTTTGTAAAGAAGCTTTTGCCTTGCAATAAGCTTAAGTTAGTCTTATTACAACTTTCATCCATCACTCCTGCTTCTGTGTTGTGGGGCCCAGGTAGAACAAGGGTAATCCTTCTTCCAAAAGATAGCCTGGGGCACCTTGTTCAGACTCCATTCTGCCCCCAGAGGCAGAAGAGGAAGCTCATAGATAGAAATAGCCCGAGTGACTAATGATTCCATAGATGCAGGCTCTGAGCATCGAAAGAATTGTACCAACCAATGTACAATTACATGGTAGCTTACTCTTTATTGATATATTCAAAGGTGCCTTGGGTCTGCTTAGCCTAGAATGGTTCATTTTTAAAGGGCTCTCACTTCATTACTTTACTCCTGATTTTGAATAATGCAAGCCCCAATTTTTTGGAGGCACTTGGGTAGTTCATCTGTCTGGGCAGAGCTGACTAGTTCCTGGTTTGCTTTCATTCATGTTTTGATATGACTCGAGTTAGGATTTGAAAAACCCTTGCACGATTATATCATAAATTACTGCTTGGGCTTTCTGTGTTCTTTGTTTTGATATAGTTAAATTATCAATATCATTGTTATTATTTTTGGTCTAGAACTGTGATTTCACTGATATGGGGGATTCCTAATATGTAAACTCCCTCCCCCAATAAAGATCACCAACTTTGCCTGTAACTTGTAACTTTGGAGAACTGCCCAGGGGCACTGAAAGTTTAAGTGACTTGTCCATGGCCACACAGCTAGGATGCATTACAGCTAGAACTGGAATACAGGTCTGTCTGACTCTAAGGATGGTCCCCCATTCACTACATCGGGCCAACTCTAGCACAATTGTACCCTGAGACTACTTCAGGTATGAAAAATTATATGTAATGGGAAGAGTGGTTCAGAGAAAAATCATCAGAACCAGAATTATTGCATATATGTTAACTATTATTAAAGAGAGAGTGAGAGTGAGCAAATAGGAGAAAGGAAGGAAAGAAGAAAGGAAGCAAGAAGGAAGGAAAAGAAGGAGGGAAGGAAAGAAGGAAAGGAAAAAAGGAAAGAAGAAAGGAAGGAAAAAAGGAAGGAAGAGAGGAAAGAAGGAAGAAAGGAAAGAAGGAAAAACAAAGAAAAGCTAGAGGTATTGGAGCTTGCTTGTTAATTCACAAAATCACAGATCTTCTTGGATCCTGACTGCTACCCAGTGAGCTTGAAGGATGATAATGTGTTTTACACCGATCTCACTTGATCCTTAGAAGAACCCTGTGAGATGGAGCCTGCAGCTATTACCATCACTCCCAACTTTCTGTCATTGCAAATCGAATAAGTGTGCTATCTATGCCTTTATTGAAATCATTGATTTTTAAAAAGTTAGATAGTGCAAGACCCAGACTAGATCCCCCAGGATATTCAATGAGAGGGTTTCTGAGTTGACATTGACCCATTAATGACTGATCTTTGGACCCAGTTATTAATCAAGTAATGAATCTCAATAACTATTATCATCTAGTCCATGCTTCTCTATCTTCTCCATGAGAGACTCTGTTAAATTCTTCATTGAAATTTAGTTAAACTATATCTGTAGCATTCCTCTGATCTGTCAAGCTATTAATCCTGTTTAAAAAAAAAAGAAATGAAGGTAGTCTGAGATGGCTAGTCATTGCTGAAGCCACGTTGACTCTTCATGACCACTTCCTTCTCTATTGGTTCAGCATCCATCCTTTTAATGATATGTTCTAGATTGTTGCCAAAATGAGGAGCCAAGCTCACTAGCCTAGAACCAATAGATTCCATCCCTTTCCTTTTTTGACAATCAGGAAAATACTTGTCCTTTTTCCATAAAGCTCTGTTCAATAAGGTTCTGTTTCAATAAGGTCTTATTCTCCATTATCTTTCAAATATAACTTTTTCAATAGCATAGGATGTTAATTCATTGAGGCCAGATAGCTTGAACTTATCAAAAGCAGTGGCTTGCTTTCTTAGCATTATCATATTTATTTTGTATATCTGCTTCCTAGTAACTGTTTTTTGCTTTGTCCTTTCTGGTCTAAAGATCGTTCTCTTTGAAAGAGAAAGCAGAAATAAAATAGAGATAAGCCATGACACCTACTCACCATTATCTATCATCGATAGCCCCTTCCACCCTAGCAACTGTTTGTCCTACCCCTTCTTTGATTCTCCTCCTTTTCAAAATATAATTTAAAAAAAAGCACAAAACCCATCCTTGTGTTTTCTTGCTAACCCTTGAGCACTAGAAACTTTTTCTCTTTTGTCATTGTCTTCATAGCATCATGCCGTCCTTTTGTATCTGTTCTTTATTAAATGTCCTCGTTTCCATCTTCTGTATATATCTTAAAAACTAAGTTGGTTGCCAAATTCCCTGCATGTGAACATCACTTTCATCTCATTTTCCTCCTCATCAGAATTCTTTCTCTTTGTGCCTTCAACTTTCTCACTCCTCCTGGGCTGATTTCTCCTTGTAGAATTTGTCTCTAGGATCTTACCTGTCATCCTTCTGAACCTGTCCAGATCTGCTTTTCTAATGTTAGGGTACATGTCATAGTCAGACTAGATTTCCTCTCCAAACTTAACAAATTATAAGATCAAGTGATCACATCTTCAAGGTTTTTATAATATCCACCTCTGAAATAATTTCTTCTTTGTTGATGAGAATCAGATCTAGAACCAAAGTCTAACTCTTCGTTCCTTTCACTTTTTTAAGTCTGAAGTTCTTATTAAGTTTAGTTATCCTTTTCATTTGTATGTTTATTTGATTATTTTTGTTGAAGTTAATAATTTTAAAATTAAATAATTGCTAATATTTATAAAATGGTGGGGAGTAAAGAGCCCTGGATTTGGAGTCAGGGGATCTCAATTTAAATGCATTAGCTTGACCACTTGCTAACTGTTGAATTTGAGCAAGTTGATTAATCTTCCCAGGTCTCAGTTTCTTCATCTGTAAATTGGGTGGTTTGGACTACATGGCCCCTGGGGTCTGTCCTAGTTCTAAATCTATGATCCTACAATCTCATCTGACCCTCACAACAACCCTATTAGGTAGATGGTATTATCTTCTTTTAATCTGTGTCATGAAACTGAGGCTCGCACAGGTAAAGCAACTTGTCCATGGCAACAGAGCTGAGTGTCATAGGAAGGATTCCAATCCAGGGTCTCTTCATTCCAAGTTCTGTTCTCTTTCCATTCTACCACACTGTCTTTCAGGGAATTACTAAAAAAAAGCACATCCCACATCTACTTATCTGCTCCAGATCATAAACACAGGAGGTTGCTATACTCAAAGGCAGTTGCCTACAGAGAATGGTGAGGATCCTAAAGCATCTCTCTTGGCTACCTGAGAGATGCTGATAGGTAGTTCCTGCTATGATAGCCACTCTATTGACTTTATCTTCCCCAAATCCTTTTACAGTGGTACCTGGAGGGAGGAAATTTCTCTTGACATCCATGAACTCTCTACTAGAGTCATCTTCTGATGTCCTATCATGGCTTAATGGTTATATTGGGTTCACAAAAGGCAAGTTAGCAGAGCAAAGCCCTGGAAGTCCTCCCTCCCATTCACAAACTAGAAAGCCTTTGAGTACAGACCTGGCCATGCTAGTTGACTTGACTTGGCAATGGACTATGCGTCTGCCAACCCAAGATGGACCTCAGATTCTCACCAGAGTATTGACCAGGTAATCAATGTCTTTGGATACAGGGACTTATGAAATTACTGATTAAAATGTAGAGCATCTATGAGCCATATTGGTGGAGAGAAAAGAACCCACATGGATGAGATTGTAGACCCATAGAGAATTAGAATATTGTTCACTTGTATATTTCTACTAGCTCCCTAACTGGATAGCCATAAGCTCCTAGATCTATGTCCTCTGGTAGCCTGCAGAGCCTAGCATAGTACTGAGCATATAGCAAGTGTTCAAGCATTATCTGATTGATTGATATATGATAAGTGGCAGGAAGCCAGGACCCAACCTTATTTACTCAATCATTTTACTGATGGTCAGCTTTGTCCGAAAGAACGTCTAATAATTGGTTCTCTGATGATGCAGATGTTATATATTTTCCCTAGCCTCTACCTGTCAGGAGATCTTGGAGAGAGAAATGAAGAATGGGCCTTTAAATATTTTGTGACTTGTCTCACCTGTCTTAACAATTAAGAAGTTTATTAAGATGAACATCGAAAAATTCCCTGATGTAACCTGTCTTGCTGAGAGCTTAGAGGATGATGATGAATGAGCATGTAAGGGAAAATGAAGGTTTTGTCAAGGTAAAAAGGAGAGCTAATATCTAATATCAGAGAAATTAGGGAAGGAGGTAAATGAGTTCCCTTCCTGACCACTCAGGGAACACTGGGGAGCTCAGGCCAGGGTGGCATCTGCTTATGAAGAAAGATCAAACAAGTATCTCCATGACCTCTGAGTACAATCATGGATTATTAGCTCCCTCTCATCAAGGTCACAAACTTCATGACATTTACCCAAACCTAGATCTCTCCAGAAATCATCCCATCCTTTTCCCCATCTCATCTAACTCCATCTCTAGCAGGTCTTGAAGGAATGAGTTCAGGAGTGACAAGCATATCTTTCCAATCCCCCTTGCTTACCAACTGCCCAAATTTCCTGATTAGAACTTCATTATTATGGCTTAAGTTAGACAGAACCTTTATCCTTTGTGAAAAATGAAAATGCCCCATAAATCATTTATATCTTCATGTATATTTATTTAATTTTTTTCTACAGCAGGTTTTAATTAGGAGAAATTTAGATGGAACAGGAACAACTTGGGACAATAGCGAATAGATTGAATACTAAAGAAACGTAGGGCTTAGTACCTGCACCAGCATTTTGCTCCAGACTGGCTCAGTTTTCTCTAGCAGAGAGGATTTCAGGCAGTGTGGGAACATGTTGGTCTTCTGACATTGGCACAACTCTTAGGTAGCTCAGAGGGAATGAAGTGAGAATGGTGAAGCCAGGGTTAGTGCCAATGACTAGCCTTGCTGTCTTCTTGCAGAAAGCAGAAAAGACTTGGGTGACATTTTCAGAGTCAGGCAAAGGAAAAGTGGGACATAAAAGCAGAGCTTGGTGGTTCAGTTGACTAAGATCATAGGATTTGGGATCTAAAAGTGACTTTTGTAATTATTTATATTTACTTTGTATTTTGAATCAGCTTTTCACTGGATTATAGATTTAGAGCTGGAAGAGACCATAAAAGTTGTTGAGTCATTTTACAGATGAGGGAACTAAGGCCCAGAAAAATGAAATGACTTGCACAGTATCATATAGCTAGTAGGGTGAGATTAAAACCTAGTAAGTCTTCTTGTCTGTGAACATTTCCCCTCCATATATGTAAGCTTCTTGAGGGCAGGGAGAGCTTATTTTTCCTTAATACCTAGCATAATGTCATGTTAAAAAAATATTGGTCTAGATTTATCATGCCACTGGTTTAGGGGTCTCCCATTGAGGAGACTCCCTATGTCAATGCAGATCAGCATCTGTTCTGCAATTTATATTTTTAGTGAGTTGCCTGGGGAATTGAGAGATTTTTCGATTTGCACAGATTCACACAGTCTGTCTGTGCCAGAGGTAAGATTTGAACCCCAGGCCCTCCCTCCTTCCCATCCAATAAGCCATGCTGGCTTTCACAGTTTGGCACATAGTAAGCACTTAACAAATACTTGTTGGGTCAAATTGCATTGACCTGAATATAGACCAACCCCATCATATTACAAAGGAGAAAAATCTCCTATATAGGAGGCAACAGCCTGATGTTGAGAGGATGGAGAACTGCATTCCAGCTAGTGTGCGAATTAATGGAATCCGTTGCTTCAGTTTATAGAAAGGGCTGGCACCGTGGTAAGCTTCCGTCCTGTGCCCTACTTTCCAACAAGTTACAACATGTTAGCTCTGCAGGAGCTGCATTAATGCCTCTCTCACCAATGTACCCAGCCCAGTGCTCAGGTACTGCAAAGTGGCCTTCCTGCTGGTTTGGCAGCAAGAGACCATGTGCAAAACAAGCTAACCGGGGGAAAGTGTGCACCCAGGGCACGTGCAGAGGTACACACCCATGCATGCACACGTCATGTAGACAGGGCTCTGCAAACCAACAAGAGATCTATCACTTCTATCTGCTCTTATGGCTTTTCTTCCTACGGGAGGCTCCATCCTCTGTGTCTTTCCCTTTGTACTCCTTACCTCTACATTGCAGAGTCCCTTATTTTATTAAAGCTCAGTTTAAGTGCTTTCTACATGAAGCCCTCCAGTTGCCAGGGCATTACCTCACAAAAATTACCTTGTATGTATTTAAAAAACATTTTGTATTTATTTATATACGTATATTTTCTCTCTCCTTATAGAGTGTAAACTCTGTGAGGGCAGAGGTTCTTCCTTTCCTTGCATTTTCCTTTCCTTTCCTTTTTCCTTTTCATTTCCTTCCCTTTTTCCTTTCTTTTCCTTTCCATTTCACTCTCCTCTCCTCTCCTTTCTTTTTCTTTCTTTTTGTCTGTGTATCCTTTAGCACAGATCTTGGAACATAATAGGCACTTAATCAGTGTTTCATGATTGATTGGTTGAGAGCTCCCATAGGAAGCAGGGTATATGAAATTTACATAAATGGTAAGCTGATAAGAAAAAGAAAGACAGACATCTGCTTTTATATCTTGGATGCTTTTAAAGGAGTCCCAGTGGAAGGAAAATGATGGAACCAATGACCTCTTGAGGTGCCTAAGAGCTTATAACTCAAAGAACTTATCCATCCATTAGTCCCATGTTTCATCAGGAATATTTCTGAAATGTTTACTGGCTTTTACAGGGCAATTTGCATTCCTCTCTCTTGTAAGCAAGAGGGTTTGTTTCTCTGTCCCACTGGGGCTGAGACATAGACAAGATTTCCAGTCACTATTTGGACTGTTCTGACTTCCCTGTTTTTTCTCCGCCCCCCACCCCACCCTTTAAAAAAAATTCCTCTCTATAAAGCTCACCTCAGAGCAAGCCAATCCCCTTAAGGGTACATGGCACAGTGCCTGAGTTGGTGATGAGTGAGGGAGCCAGCTTTCTGCACACACTGATCTCTGCCATTCCCAGAGGCAGCAAAGACTTGGCAGAAACCTCCCATGGTCTGAGCCAATCTTCTCCCATGGTGCTTAGAGCTGGGACTGTAGCCCAGGTTCCTACAGGGCTTACCTCCAGGGACAGCTTGTCAATGGAGCTGATGCCCAGGGAAGAATTCAGAAATCAGCCCCATTTCAAGCGCCTGGCCTCAGACCCACAGGGGACACTGAACTGCTAGTGAGCTCACCAGTGGCATTTCTCTGGGGGAGGAAATGAGTTTCTACTACTTTCCCTTTTCTGACCTCAGAATACTTCAGACAGTCTTTCCCAGAGCAGGACTTTCCCGGAGAAGCAATGAAATACAGTGGATAGGGCAACAGATTTGGGGTCAGGAAGACCTCAGACACTTATAAACTATGTGACCTTTGGCAAATCCTCTAATCTCTCTGCAACTCCTTATCTTTTCAATGATGAGTTGGGCTTAATGGTCTCTAAAGTACCTTCCAACTCCAAATCAATGATCATATGACAAATGAATAAATGTGTTTGTGTATGAATGAATGAATGAAAAAGTATTTATTAAGCTTTTACTATATGCTAAGTAGAGGAGATACAAATGGAAAAGCAAGACAGACTGTTCTGAAGGAGCTCAAAGTCTAATTGAGGAGACAAGACATATAGGGCTCAGAAGTGAAGTGTATAGCAAAGCCTGGGGCATCAGCAGGTCACATGATAAGGGCTGATCATCCTCCATTATATTGGAAGGATTAAAGTTAATGACTCTGTACTAACTTAGGTGTATAGGCAGTCATATCACTTGTTGGGGAGAGGAGAGAAGTGAGGTGGCCTGGATGCACTTGCCACCAACCATTGGAAAGGGGAAAGTGAGCCTTGGGGTCTGAATGGAGCAGGGACTCTGGCTTCTCTCCAGTAGTGGTGGGACTGGGGGAAGAGAGGTTTCCTCATCCAACCAGAAGGAGAAGAAGAAAGGGGCACTAAGAGTCTGAATAGAGTAAGGATTCTTAATCCCATCCCTCAGGGATGGGGTTGGGAAGATCAGTGTCTAGCCAGAATGTGAAAGAGAAAGGGGCATTGGCAGGAAGAAGAGCATACCTGGAGACTTGCTTTTTCTGGTCTTCTGGCATGCGAATTAGTTATGGATGCCTGAAGGAAAGGCCTCACCCTGTCCTTAGTGTCATCCACTGTCTCCTAAGTCCAGTCATCACCAGGGTAACTGATGCTCTATTTTCTTGGCTCGAACGGGGTCCAGGAAGGTAATAATTGAATAAAGCAGGTATTGCAGAAGCCAAGAATGTCTAGGGAAACTTCCGAGGACTTTCAATGACTGTACTCTATAGTCTGTGTCATGAAATGGTATCCAGAATGGCCTCCAGTGGAGGTAGCTTTCCATTGACATCAATTTAGAAATGTTTATGACACATTTATTGCTTTTCCAGAAATCTTTGCATTTCCCTCTCCTGAAAGTAAGATAGCTCACTCCACTGGGCTCATGGGTCCAAGGTCTCACCCCTGCCTTACAAGGTCCTCGTCAGTCCCAGTTATTCTTTCAGATTGCCAGCATGATACTAGTGTGTGTTTATGTGTATGTGAGACTATATTTGTGTAGCTCTTAAAATACAATGTACATAGCAGCCAGTGAAGCGGCAAATCAAGGAGCAGCCATATAGAGGGGTGGATAGAAAGCCAGCCTTAAAATTATGAAGACCTGGATTCAAGTACTACCTCAAACACAGTATGACTGATTTCAGGGGTTCCATGAACTCAAATGGGGAAAATTCCATCTTTATTTCAATATAATTAGTTTCCTATATATTTTGTTTTATGCATTTAAAATAATTATTCCGAGAAGGAGTCCAGAGGCTGTCAAAGGGGTCCATGACACAAAAAAAGGCTAAAAGTCTCTGGACTAAAGGGGAAAAGTCCAAGACAGGTTTCCCTGACCTCTTTGCTCACATCTTTTGCTCAGTAATCTCTAAAGTTCCTGATCATGCACCCTACCAATAAAAATAAATAAACAAAGAGAGCGTGTATCCCACATATAGTATAGATAATACATACATTATAAAACTTGCACAAAAATAAAAATGTAAATGGGTGAATTAAAATGAAATAGCACTTGATTCTAAAGGCAATAGGGAGTCACTGGAGTTTATTGAATAGAGAAGTGACATAGATCAGACCTTTAGGAAAATCATTTTGGCAGCTGTGTGGAGGATGGATTGGAGACTCTTGAGGAAGGGAGATCAATGAGGGAGCTATTGCAGTAGGCTAGGTGAGAGGTGGTGAAGGTCTGAGCTAGGGTGGTGGCTATATGAGTGGAGAGAAGGGGGATGTACTAGAGAGGTGTTGTGAAGGCAGAAATAAGAAGACTGATGGGACATGTGGGGAGGGAGAATGAGGCATTGGGTCTGACACTGAGAATATGAACAGAGATCATTGGGAGGATAGTAGCACCCTTAAAAAGAGTAATGTGGCAGTTTGGAAGAAAGGTGAGTTTGGGAGGAAAGATAATGAGATCTACTATGCAGTTCACATTTCAATCCATGCCTGTGCATCCTGTGAAACTCACTCTGTCCCACACAAAATGACAAGGAGGGAGGTGGGGTTCTTGCTCACTGGTCCCTATGTCAGAGAGTGCAGAATCTGTCAGTACCACAAGGATCTGGGAGGTGAGGGGCAGGGTGTGGATATAATGGGTGTGGGGATTTTCCCAATGGCATCTGAGCAGCTGCTGCTGTGGATGGGGGAAGGGTTAGGTTATAACTGCCCTGAAGGATCAACCCTACCTGCTCAGAAAAGTTTGAAGATTATACTTTAGCAGGCAAGGACAGAGTTGGGGGAGGGGATTAGGGTAGATTGGTTGTGTTGGAGACAAGTCCCAGGACTCACTATCTGGAAAAAGGTGGAATATGAGCCATCTTTTCACCCCATGATTGGTTTGTCACACATCCCTTAGGGTCAGACCTTGACCTGGGCTATGGCCACCACTTGGTATATCACTACTTTAGCTTTCTTTTGCTTACTTCCAAGTCCCTTCTCTTCCGTATTGCTAAATTTCTGCATTTCTTTACCTTAAGTCCCTTCCTCCACCCCAAGATGCTAAATCCCCAGGGGACAATATGAAGCCATGACAGATAGGTGCACATTTCCTGACTTCATTGTCCTTTTGGTATAAACATTAACACATCTAAAATTCAGTTATATAACCATTATTTCAACTCTAGTCAGAAAAGAGCATCTTCAACTTGCATATGATTTTGGAGTCAGAAAGTTTTTGTTTTTGTTTTTAAATCATACCTGGGTGTGAGAAGCTTGTCTAGAGGAATCTCTGTAATAATCATAAGCCTCAGACATTGGAGACCACTCCTGAGGGTATCCCAGGAATAGAAAAGAAAAATAATCATTCAAGACCTATGCAAAATGTGTCTAATGCCTTACTGAGACGCCAGCCTTCTTACCTACTAAACTACTACCATTATGGCTGAAACCTGGGGGCCAGGCCTCAGGTGTTTTTCACTGGATTCACTGTCTATAGAGACAGAGGGGTATTGTGGGTGGGATGGAAGAGGAAGGGGGAAATAAAGTGCTCTCCTATCAATCACCACACTATCTTCACAGCAATCCTGTAAGCACCATAGTTCCAGTTAGCCCAATTAACCCATTAAGGAACCAAGGGTCAGAGAAGTCAGACATCATGCCTAACTTCATATATCTAGTGGCAGATGTCAGTATGGAACTCAGGCCTCCTAAAATCCAAGCCCCAGGCAGAGTCTTTGCACCAGGCCACACTGCTTCATTAGATAGCAGTTTGCCCTCTGGTGTCTGCTGACCCAGTGCCTTGGGACCAAGCCATCATTCTGGATGCCAGTGATATGCAACTTCAGCCCTAAGGACTGGAGCTGAGCCCTCCAGGGACACACACATTTCAGTTCAGACTGGCCCTGAAATGACTCCTTGGGGAATTGGAATTTGATTCTTGAGACTGGAGGTAGGGCCCGGGGAAGAGGGAACCATATCTCTTTGGGTGATTTATTTTAGCCTTTCAAAAGCCCTAGGAATTAGTCGTTTCTCTCCTCTAGCCTCTCCTTTAATATCTCTTACACGCTGATGACAGAATAATCCTTCTTAAACACTGTTTTCATATCAATCCTCTGCTCAGAAAATTCTAATGGTTCCCCTTGAATCCCAAATATCTTAGCCTAACATTTAAGCTCCTCCACAATCTGGGCTTAACTTAAACTACATTAACAATATTCTTAATATCTTTTAGCACATCCCTTCTCAAATACTCTACTCTTTGTCTTCTACCCCTGTCTTTCTGTTCATATTGTTTCCTGTAGCTTATCATGTCTTCCATTCTTCTCTAGTTAAATCCTATCCATTCTTCAAAGTCCATTTCTAAAGCTTATTTCCTCCATGATGTCTGCCTTGATTACCTCAACCCACAGGGATACCTTCTTTCTCTCAATTCCCATAGCACTTAGCGTCTGCCCCTCTCATCTTGCACTTAGCAAAGTCTTATTGTGGCATTCTACGTTTTTTTTCTTATGATGTTATGGAACTCAGAGAGGCAGTATGGTACAATGAATGGGGTGCTGGGCTTCAAATCAGGAGTGTGGGAAAGGATTAGAAGTTAGGCTTCCACAACAGAACAAGGGAATTCTGAGAAAGACTTCCAAGATCTTGTGGGTAGTCCTTCAATCAATCAGAAAGTGTCCCAAACATTCTAACTAGTTCCTTAAGAAAGTGCCCTAGAGGCTAAACTGGTTGCAACCCGTCAGGGTCAAGGACAGGGCAAAGGCTTTTTTCCACTGGGCTTGCTTAATAAGTTTATTGAACTGACACACCCCAAGGGTATAGCCACCATTTTTGAACATCGCATGGGAGGATATGAACTGGGAGGAGTTAACAGAACATGGAAAAACATGGGATGGGCGGTTCAGGAAGAGTGTAACTCAGTTGAGTTGGTCCAATCCTGGACTGAGAAGAGAGGAGTATGGATTTTACTAACTATTTAAAAGTTGATTCTACCTCTGTACCAGTGTGCACTTGCCACTAGGGTGCGGTGTGCCCGCTTCTCACGAAAAGAGTAATAAAGGCTTTCCTTCACTCACTCCTATAATATATACTTTTTGTTTCAGATTTTTCTAACAGGAGGACCTAGGTTCTTAACCTGCCTCAGACACATATTAGTTGTGTCACCTTGGGCAAGTCATTTAACTTTTCTGTGTCTTAGTTTCCTCATCTACAAAATGGAGAGAGACTTGATGATGTCTAAGGTACTTTTAGCTCTAAATTTATGACTTTTCACTGTATTGTTAGTAAGGTTCACAGAGCATAGAAAGTGCTGGAAGGAACCTCAGAGGTTATTTATTTCTACGCCTTCAGTATAATGGTTTTTAAAGTAATTGTTATTGATTTTTTTTATATGACCAGAATTTTTCCCAGCATCCTTTTCCATATTCCCTCACCAAGGCCCATCCTGTATATTAAATATTATTTTTAAAGGAAAAAATAAAAAGGAAGAAGAGACAAAAAATCATCAAAACTGATCGATATATTGAAAACATCTGAAGATATATGCAGTTTTTCACA
The DNA here is from genome assembly GCF_900497805.2 of Vombatus ursinus. Taxonomy (NCBI): domain Eukaryota; kingdom Metazoa; phylum Chordata; class Mammalia; order Diprotodontia; family Vombatidae; genus Vombatus; species Vombatus ursinus. The sequence goes on from NW_020954641.1 coordinate 9,784,677, forward strand.
CTCATAAAGGAGTGATATGAGGAAAAGAGATATGCCACGAGTGTCGTCCCATATCTCTTTTTCTGGGCTATGATTGCTTTTTGTAACTTCTCAGAATTCACTTTTGATTGTTCTGTGGTTGTTATTTTCATTTACATTATTGTAGTGAATATTGTTTTCTTGGCTTTACTTTGTTTTGCATCAGATAATGTAAATCTTTCCATGTTTTTCTACACTCATCATATTTGTCGTTTCTTCCAGCACAGTAATATTCTATTATATCCATGTAGCACATTGTGCTTTGTCATTTCTGAATCAATGAGAATCTACTTTGTTTCTAATTTTTTGCTACCAAAAAAAAGTGCTGCTATAAATATTTTGGTGCATATGGGGTCTTTCTTCTTCTTAATGACTTCCTTTAAGCCAAGTATGTAGTCTCTGGATCAATGGGTATGGAGATTTTAGTTACTTAATTCCCAATGCCTTTCCAAAATGGTTGTATTGTGTGAACTTATCTTCCCACAACCCTTCCAATAGTCACTGTTCCTCTCTTTTGTCATCTTTGTAAATGTTCTTTGTGCTTCTATACTATTGAGGAAAGTGAGGCTCAGGGAAACAGTGTAACTTGCAAAATATCATACTGGTAGGAAGAAACAGAGGTGAGATTAGAACCTAGGTCTTCTGACATGTGAGCCAGTATTTTTTCCACCATACCGTGATGTCATTGTATGGGGGCAGGCAATGGGTTCTTTTCTTTGGATGACCCTACAATACATAACAAAGTGCTGGGCTTAGGGGAGATATTTGAATTTATTTGTCCACAGAATCACAGAATTTAAGAGATGGAAGGGACCTCTAGTCCAGTTGTTACTTGCCTTCCTTCCTTCCTTCCTTCCTTCCTTCCTTCCTTCCTTCCTTCCTTCCTTCCTTCTTTCCTTCTTTCCTTCCAGCATTTGTTAAGCACAGTGTGAGATTGTTAGGAAAAGAGACAAAACAAAACAAAACAAAAAACCCAGTCCTTGTCTTTAAGGTATTTTCCTTCTGTTGAGCAGTTAGGTAAGGGCAATTCATTCATTCAATTAACATTATGAAGGATGAACTGTGTGTAAGGTATTGTGATAGTCAATAGGAGAAGTAAAAATGATTATCAGGAAGAATAACCTATTGCATTTATAAAGCACTTAACATAGTGCCTTCTTAGGGATTCTTTTTTTTGGTGGGGGGGAGGGGAAGGGCATTGAATATAGTGACTTTACTGATGGTGCACAATATAGGACTCTATGCTTCTCTTCCCTACTACAGGGATGCTTTGGAGCAAGGAATAGGGCATGGGATCTCCAATATAGGGAAATAGGTTAGGGATGTGGGCTCCCTGGTAGTTAGATTCCTCTTTTGGCTGGGGATCTATGACTTTCTACTTTACTCAATTGCTATAACTATACTCATTGTCATACAAGGAAATGCAATTAACAAGGTGGATCATTGAGGGCAATACCAGCACCATCAACAAAGATAGAGGAGTGGTTGTGTAGCTGTTGAAGTCACAGGACACAACCCGGTTCTCTCTGTAGCCCAAGATACCCTTCAAGGGTCCCTCTGATGCTTGTTTCACCACTTTCTTGATGTCATTATTTGGCAAGTTTCTGCAGGAGACAGGTCAGATTCACAATAGATAGGCTTTATTAGGAGTAGGAAGAATAGGAACATGGAAGGCCATGCCTGTGAGCTTCCCATTCAGCTCTGTATGGGAGAGTTGGTGCCCGACTTTTTGTTTGCAGATAATTGTGCATTCAATGCAGCCCCTGGGGCTGAAATGCACCAAAGTATGGATCGATTCTCTGCTGCTTGTACTAATTTTGTCTTAACAATTAACACTAAGAAAATAGAGGTTCTCCACCAGCCAGTACCACAACATGCATATGTGGAACCATCAGTTACAGCAGCAAATAGAGAAATTTAGAATGCTGTGGATAAGTTCACTTACCTTGGCAGTATGCTTTCCAGGGATGTACACATAAATGATTAAGTTGGTGCATGCATTGCCAGAGCTAGCTCAGTGTTTGGGAGGCTCTGAAGAAAAGTGTGAGAGACAAGAGTATTATACTGCTTACCAACTGAAGGTCTGCAGAGCCATTGTGCTGACCTTATTGTTATATGCCCATGAAACCTAGAGAGTTTACCAGTGCCATGTCAGGAAACTGAATTGTTTCTATTTGAATCGTCTTAGGAAGATTCTGAAGATCGGTTGGCAAGATAAAGTACCAGACTTGGGGTCCTTTCTCAAACTGAACTGACAAGCATTCAAACTCTACTGCAGAGAGCACAAGTTCAATGGGTTGGCCACGTTGTTGGAATACCAAACATACATTTGGCTAAAAGACTATTTTACAGAGAACTCGCATAAGGCAAACACCTACAAGGAGGTCAGAAGAAGTGATTCAAAGACACGCTCAAGATCTCTCTGAAAAACTTTGGAATAGATTGTGAGACATAGGAGACACTTGCACAGGACCACCCAGCAGGGCATGCCTGTGTCAAAGAAGGCACTATGCTCTATGAGCAAAGCAGAATTGCAGTAGCTCAAAAGATATGTGAGATGCACAAATTTAGAGATATTTACACTCCAAATGTTCACATGGACTATTTCTGCAGGACCTGTGGTAGAGCCTTCCAAGCTTGTTTTGGTCTGATCAGCCACAGTCAGACACACTGTACCTTCACCCTGATGTAGTGATGTCATTTTGGTCCTCTTAGAGAATAAAGTGCAACAACCACTTTATTGTTGGACCTGTGGAAGCAGGGATGATATTTTGGGCAATACCACATCCATCATAGCACAACTTGCCAGAGGAGCTATCTACTGTTTTCTGGGGAGCAGCAATGGCATGGACTATGGTCATGAGTCTTTCCACAATGCCAAAGTATCATAGCTCCTAGCATAATGCTGTGCACACAATAGGCACTCTGACATTTTCTGAATAAGAACCTGGATGAAAAGACTTCAGCGCCTGGTGATCCCTATAGATGAGTAAGGAACTGAAGCTGCATCATAAGAATGAAGTATAAGCAACAAGTTATAGGAAAGGCCCATAAGTGCAATGTTGGGAAGGTCTATGAAAGCTAGGTACCTCCCTTATCCCCACCAGCAGTGGTTGAGACAGCATTTAGATAGCACTTCATGAGCTGTGCATTGGGTCCTCCTATTGGAGATGGTAAATTTGTGTGTTGAGCTCTGGCTGATGTTTTCAGTGCTATTAGAGCTGCTTAGAGGCCCAGTTTATTTCTTTATGGATAGATAATCCACCCTTATACTGGCTTGTTCATGAAATTCCTCTGAGAATATTAGTGGAGGTGGGGGGGGAGCCTATGGGACATGAAGTTATTATTATCAGAGAAACAGAATGGAATAATTGATGGAGCACAGGACTGTAAGTCAAGAAGACCTGAGTTTAAATCCCACCTTAGACACTAACTGTGTGATCCTGCGCAAGTCACTTAAACTCTCTGGGCCTCAGTTTCCTCATCTGTAGAATGAGGAGATTGGACTTAATGACTTCTAAGGTACCTTTCTGCTCTAAATCTATGATCCTACGATGATCATTGCCATGGCATCTCCTTTAGGTACTACTATGCTACATATTTTTCTTAATAGCCTATTGTCTCATTAAAACTTGCCTAAACTTCGTTTCAAAGAAACATGAAATTTGAAAGTTGGAAGAAGTGTTCTTCTAGACCAGTCCTTACAATCTCGGCAAACTGTTGCTAAGAGAGGTTCTGAAACCTAACTGTACAGGGGAACTCCACACCAAGGACCTGGATAACAGAATGTTTTGCACATAGTAGGTGCTTAACAAATTTTAAAAATAAATAAACAGTAATGAGTCTGAGATCTCTACTCAGTTACATATAAAATTTGGGGAGGGGAATACTAAAAATTAGTCCTTAGCCACTTACTTACTAGCTGTGTGACCCTGGGCAAGTCACTTAATCATGTTTGTCTCAGTTTCTTATTTATAAAAAATAAACTAGAGAAAGGAAATGGCAAACCACTACAGTATCTTTGCCAAAAAAACCCCAAACGGAGTCACAAAGAGTTGGATATGACTGAAATGACTGGACAACAACAATAAAATTAGTCCACACTTTCTTCTTCACTAGCTTGCCACACCCATGTTAAACACTCCTTTGGAGGTAGTGTAGCTATTGATGTGTGCCTGTATGAGATAGGAAAACACATTAGGCCTCCCATCTGATAGTGACCAAAATAGCAGCAACATTAGTAATGAGTAATCATATAGCACTTCAGCTTTGCAAAACATTTCCCTCACATTAATGACTTTATCAAATTAGCCACCTTGTTACCTAGCATATGTTCTAGTAGGGATTCCTTTTATGTCCAGGTTGGACTGGCTACCCAGTCCCTGGTGAGGTCCCTGGTGAATCCCAACTTCAATGATTCTATGAAAAATAGGAAATATATGGTTCATGGAGATTGTATGGTGGGGAGGTAACAAGAGAAGGATGAAAAGGCTCAGATAATGCTACTTTACTATTTTTTCTGTAAGTTTCTTCTCCCTGCCTTCATTTCCAAAACCTGATTATCTCTGGGTGATTTTATGAGATCCCCTACAATAATTTCAGATCTTCTTTTGGAACCACAAGAAGTAGAACAAACACTAAGACCAAATATACACTCTTCGGCTTGGCTTTCAAAGTCCTCCCCAAGCGGGCTCAGCTATCCTTTCTGGGTATATGGCGTATCAGTCTCCCATGTTCTGTGTCTTCCAGCCAGTCTGGCCAGCCTGCTCAACCCTGTACACGATATTCCATCTCCCACCTCCCTGACTTGGCAGAGGTTATCCCTTATGTCTGGAATCCTCTTCCACCTCACTGAATCTCTAGCTGCCTTCAAAGGCTCAGCTCAGGGGCCATCTACTGCAGGTAGTCTATCCCTAGTTGTTGGTGGCCTCTCCCTCCTTCATACATGTTTTGGATTTACCTCTTTGTGTCTCTTTGTGTATACAGTTTCCTGCCAATAAAATCTAAACTCCCTCAGGGAAGGGATGATTCTGTTATAATCTTTATATCTTCTGCATCTGTGTCAGGGAGGTAGTTGGTATTTAATAAAATTACTGTTGAATGAATGAATGAATGAGTAACGGATCTGTTATCAGAGTACCTGGGATTTAATCCCATCTCTGCCACTTGCCATCTGTTTGACCTTGTCAGGTCACTTTACCTCTCTAGTCTTCAATTTCCTCATGTGTAAAATGAGGGAGTTGGATTAGATGACCCTTCAGGCCCACTCAAGTACTGTCCCTGGCCAGAGCACATGTGGAATATAATATTCAATACTGGGCACCGTAGTTTAGTAGGGACATTGCTAAGTTAAGGAGGATATTATCTAGAGAAGAGCAGCTAGCATGGTGAAGAGTTTTGAGTCACTGCCCAAGGAGGATTCCTAAAAGCAATTGGAAATAGCCCAGTGAAGAGAAAATTCAAATTGAGCGTTATAGCTTTCTTCAAGTCTTTGAAGGGTTGTCACATGGCAGAGAGAATAGACTTCTTGTAACTGGCCCCAAAGGTCAGAACAGTGAGTGGATCTTATGATGAGGCAAATTTAGGCTCAATGTAAGGAAATATTTCCTAATGTTTGGAATTGTCTAAAAGTTGTCTTGGGACTGTCTTGGGAAGTTCCCCTCCCTTGGAGGTCTTCGAGCGAAGGCTATGTAAGCACTCATCTAATCAGTATGTTATAAAAGTGATTTTGGGGGTATGTGTGATGTGGAGAAAATGACTGCTGAGGTTGTTTGCAATTCTAATGGTCTGTGTTTCTGTCATCTTGTCATCTGTCTAGGGAAGAATGGTCCTGAGTCACATCCCTCAGCCTGTCTGCACCAAAAATACATTAAAAGAAAACAAAAACTGTTTTATTGGAATAAAGGGCCCTTTCTCTAATGCAGTAACTTTGTTTTAAAGTTAAATTGAGAGTTGAAATGACTAGACAATAGCCTTTTAATGTGGCTGAGTGTAAATGTATTTTGAATGAGAAAGCATCTTGGAGATGGGTCATTTCTAATGTTCTTTAAAATGGTCAATTTGGAGGTTGAAGGGAAATGTGATTATAAAGTCCAAAATAACAAAGATCCTGAGACCACTAAGAATTTGGACAGCACAATGGTGTAATTTCAACTGCCAAAGTTCTAGCACATTTGTGATACCAAATATACTTAATCAGTAATAATCCTGTCCCTCAAGAAGGTCCCTAATTTGTTTTATTGCCTTTTTATATTTGTCCCCTTTCATTTTCTGAAATATAATCATAGTTCGGCAACTCCATCTGTGAGTGATCCTGAGATGAATTCCAGGCTGTAATGATGTACAATGAGTGAATAACAATTCCTTAATCACACAGCTTTCTCCTCTTGTCGCCTCATTTGAATTCATGGTTTTCACAGAATTCAATTATATTCGCAATTTCATCAAGAAATTACTCAGATAAATAACTGACAGAGTAAGTGTTCAGTCATTCACTGAGAATTGAGGGAAGAATGAAAGAGTGTCATCAGTAAAAAGATAAATTTCATAAAAATAAGGGAAAAGCACCATAAAGAAGAGGCAAGTCATCTGTGGTGTGTGGCAGAGACACAGGCAGAGTCTCACCGCTGTACATGCCAGCTACATTTGCATGGGGACATCTGACAGCAGCTACCAAATCGGGCCTTACAAATCAGGTCAAGTGTGATTCCCATCATTCCCGATCCAAGAGTCTTCATTGGCCTCTACCAGCATCGCCTTGTTTCTGGGTACCTGTACTGGCCATAGCAATGAATTGAAGACATAGGTGAGGACATTCTAGAACCTGGTGGCCTCCTTTGTCATCTGAGCATGGCATTAGATTTTTGAGGTCTCCTGAAATGACTCATGTGCCTTCTCTTAATGAGAAATGCTATGCTAACTTTAATCCTACCTATAGTGATTCTTAGATTTAAAAAAAGAGAAAAATGAATCGTAACCTACATGGCAGTCTTATCTCTGCTGGCCTCCTTGGTAGTCCCCAACGCAGCCATTGCCTGAAAAAACTTAGTTCTTCCCCTTCCTCGCTCCTTAATTACTCAAAGACATCTTTCTAGCCCTTGTATATACAGCTTAACAACTTTTTTTTAATCTTAACTGGTCATGCTCCTTTCTGGCAGTCCCCAGGAAACTTAAAAAGAAGTTCTAGTACTCATTTTTACAGGGTCAGTGCCACTGGACATTTGAGGGAGGGAAGGCTGCCAGCTATCAGCCCATGAAGCTTTGAAGCCCTTCAGTCTCTGGCCAGAGTTGCTTTGGGCACACATGAAACCCACTGATGGTTCTCCATGGGACAGACAATCAGCGAAGGTGGATGTCATAACCCAACAACAATATTTTTTAAAGCAAATGTCAGCAGACATTATTTTGGAGTAGAAACTGCTCTCTGCAGATCCTAGTGAGGGAGAATTCAGTTAAATAGAAATACAGACTGAGAGAACCAGAAAAGGCTTTAGAGATGAGTAAACTGAAGCTGAGACAGGGCAAGTGATTTTATTAAGGTCCTAGAAATAGTTGTAGTGGTTACCTCATGTTAATTTTGTATATATTACTGTATATGTTATATTTATGTTTTGTTTCGCTCATTAGAACATACGCTCCTTGAGGGCAGGTTTTATCTGTCTCTTCTCTCTGTATCCCCATACCTAGTGAAGTGCCTGACAAAGTAGGCACTTAATAAATGCTTGTTAATTGATTTATTGATTGGATGTTTTGGAACTAGAACCTAGGTCTCCCAACTCCCACTACTATCTTCTTTTCACTCAAACTATTGCACCTCTCAGTTCAATTAAAAAAGCAACAAATGTTCTTTCCACATGTGAAGCACTGCTCCTAGCACCATGGGAGACACTAGAAAAGTCTTTTGCTTCACAAGTTTACAAGCAAGGCAAAATTAAACAAATTTTTATTTCTTTACCAGCTCAGTTGCCTGGGAGGACTAAGTTCCTACTTGTTTAGTAAACTGGATTAGATTAGCTCAACTTTCCATGAGAGATACTGATAAATTTAGGGCCTTTGGGTAGCTGCCTCTGGTTCACAGGGCTAAGGTAGCTTCCCAAGAAGAATGCATGGCCAAAACATATAGGGAGAGGGTGTGAAGCAGCTGCCTTTGTGGGCCCTGAGGAGAGCACAGGAGAATGAAGCCTCTCATGCAGGATCAGGAGCACAGAGTTTGCTATAGAGAGAGAAGGGCAGGCTCTGGGCAAAGAGAAAATGGAATTGGCTTTTCTTTCTGGAAGGAAAACCAAATGAGATTTTGGGTTCTACTGAGAACTTTTTCAGGGGAAAGTATGGTTTGAAAAGAGAATGAGAGAAGTAGGGGAACATATAAGCATCAGAAGAAAGTGGGGCAGACAGAATTGTAAAGATTATTCCAGAGAGGCCTGGGAAATGAGTTTGGGGGCTATTGTGATGCAGGGCTGGGATTTAAAGGGGCTTTGTGGAAGAATCAATCAATCATCAATCAATAAACATTTATTAGGCACCTGCTATGTGCTAAACTGGGGATAAAACAAAACAAAACAAAACAAGGAGCCTTCAAGGAGCTCAAAATCTAGTGGGAATTAGATGAGCAAATTTAAAAGTCACAGACTTTTACATTGTAATTATAGGGCCATCCAAGGAAACAGAGATAGCAGAAGACACAACAGAAGTAAGGTAGGACAGTACCTACCTCCCTAAATTGGGGCAGCTGCTGATGGTTCCTCCAAAGCAAGGTGGGCAAAGAAAGGGCAGGGAAGGATACAACCAGGGATGCTAGCAGAAAAACTTAGGCATAATCTTCAGGTCAATGAAGAAGAAGAGAGTCCACAGTGGTTTCTTGTGAGAGGCTGCCCCCAAGAATTGGCACATCATTACACTTTTCTATTGCCATTCCCATCATTTCTTCATGCATTGGGACAGCTCAAGGATGCTGAGGATCAGACATTTTAGAGGGAGACTGGGTATTGCTTAAGCTAGTCTGATTGGTTTCCCTCTCTGATGTTGTGGACAGGGAGGGGCTAATTGGTGAGGTTGTAGGGCAGATGGAAATTTCCATTGTGAAGGGGTATATCAGATTAAAGCACAGGGAGTGCAGGCCAAGCAAGAGAAGCAGATGAATCTGAGAGAGAGAAAGAGAGAGAGAGAGAGAGAGAGAGAGAGAGAGAGAGAGAGAGAGAGAGTTTTCAGGAAGACAGATCCATACTACAACAGGAGAGATGTCTTAGCTCTTCCTTAGTAGCAGTCAATAACCACCAGAGCAATTACAAATATCAAGGAGGGTGTGGAAACTCTAGGAGAGCATGGGCAACTTATGGTGAAGAAAGTGCACTACCCTATGGACGTAGCTAATATGGGATTTGTTTTGCCAGACTATGTAGACATGAGTGATTTGTTTTTGTTTTTGCTTTTTTTTTAGTTTGTTCAATGGGAGAGGGTAGTCAGAAGGATAGATTAATTTAAAAATTCTTGTTATTTTAAAAAAAATCACAATTGCAAAGAGAGAGAGAGAGAGAGAGAGAGAGAGAGAGAGAGAGAGAGAGAGAAAGAGAGAAAGAGAGAGAGAGAGAGAGAGGGCCAGTGCACATGGACCAATTATTTTATCCTCGGTCAGAGTTATAATGAAGCTTGGAAAATAAGCATACCCCGTTCATACTCCTTACTTTTTCTTTTCACCAGGACACACTTAATTGGCCCTAGATGCTTCTATGACAACAATTTAAAACAAAGATTCTTAACTTGGAGTCCATGAACTGTTTAAAAAAAAATAATATTTTGGTGACTATTTCACTATAATTGGTTTCCCTTGCAATCTTATGTGTTTTATTTTACGAATTTAAAAGAATGATTTTGAGAAGGGGACCTTAGACTTTACCAGACTGCCAGAGTGGTCACAACACACAACAAATGTTAAGAGCAAGCTCCTGATTTAGAAGATCCTTCTTGTTTCAGGTAAACAGTCAGGTTCTCAGCTATTCTTTCCCATCTCAGGCCTTTTCTTCCCACCTTTTGCTCCCTACTTGACTCAGTATCCTTAAATCTCAGGTGGAAAAGAGCTTAGAAGCTAGTTGATCTAAACTGTAGCTGGACAAGCATCCCATTGATAGTTTACTTAAGAAGTTATATTACCCAAAAAGCTTTTGCTTGAAGATCATTAGTGAGAGAAAACCCACACTCTCTTACGAAAACCCATTGTACATCTATATATTTCAAATTGTTAGGAACTTTTACCTTGCTTTACTGCAACCTCCACACATTCTTCCTAGTGTGGCTCTCAGGGACCAAATGAACCAAATGTATGCCGTGGAACCACCCTCCAAATACTTAAAGTTCTATGACTTAACCTCCCTGGACCTCAGTTTCCTCATCTATGAAGTGAGGAAGACTTTGGACTAGACAGCCTCCTAGATTCCTTTCAAGTCTAGATCTATGAGACATGTCACCCTTAAGTCTTCTCTTCTCCAGGCTAACCATCCTCTCACATTTCCTTCAAAGATCATCATTATGGCATGAACTCAAGCCCCTTTGTCATAGATTTAGCATTGGAAAGGACTTAAGAGGTCTTCTAACTCAACCTCCTCATTTTACAGAGGAGAAAACTTAGGCCCAGAGGACTTAAGTGAGTGGACCATAGTTACATAAGTGGCAATTGCTAAAGGTGAGATTTGAACTCAACTCCCGTGACTCCCAGGTCAGTACCCTTTTCACTGCACCACATTGTCTCTCTTGTTTGTTCTTTGGATGTTCTATATATTATCAACATCTTTCTTAAACTCTGGCTCCCAGATGTGCTACAGACTCAAGTCTTTTTATGTAACAAACACATCTCTAACACTCTTTGCTCCTCTGGATCCTAGGGCTTGGGAAAAGCAACTAGGACCCAACCCAAGTTGCCCCACAAGTAAATGTGCTAATTGTTTTTTTATTCTTGCCAGCCTTTTCACTTGTCAATTTTAAAATGTCATCCTGTTCTCAGAAGATCATTTAAAAGTAAAGGATTTCTATTTTTTCTTGGTTTTCTTTGGTGGACAATGCATCCTAGCACATTGCTTTCCATCAGGTCATCACTATGACAACCCATACTGAAAGGAGGCCTTCCTTTGCCTCTATTCTTTCCCTGAGAATGTAAATTCTCCTGGACTGGAGTGAAGGGGATGGAGAAAGGTGGTGTCCACCATTTTTAGGCAGGAGAGCATGCGGCAGAGCTGTTTTCAGGTGTTAGCAAATAAGAGAGACTGTCTTCATGTTTGAGAGGTCCCAGGCTGCTGGGCTGGTCAGTGACTCAAGAATTTGCCAGTTGGTGCTATGATGTTCCAAGATTATGAAACAAATGAACAAGAAACCCAAGACTCATTTACACAGTATGAAAAAAAAACCCCTTCCTACCCATCTCATCATCTGATTACTTCTTGGTAGGGAATTTGAAAAACTCCAGGATAGAAGACTCATTGATAGAATGCAAGACAGGAAAATTAATGTGATTTTTTTCCCTAGACATACTGGGATGAGAACAGTAGTTTGAGTGAAAATGCCTTGTTTTGCATTGTCAGGATCTGATGATCTTTTGTTGTCATTGGGTATCTAAGACAGAGCAGACTTTGTCTTTTGGTTAGATAGATAGATAGATCATTTATAAAGCACTCACTATGTGCCAGGCACTATGCTAAGCATTGGAGACACAAATAAATTGGGTAAGACAGCCCTCAGAGTTTACATTATAATAGGGAGAGGTGACTCATAAAGGATAGCAGAAAAAATGGGAGGAGGAGGTGGGCATGATGTGTAAATAGATGAGAAGTGATATGGAGGCTCTGTTCTGGGCAAGATAAGGTGATAACTCACTTATCAGAGTTCAGAATCCCAGGAGGAGAGTACAAGGTTCAGGCTGGGGATGAGAGAGATGGGAAAGATGGGGACCGATAATGGCTGAAGTAGAGGCGGCATGGTGTAGAGATGGCCAGGAAGAGATTAACCTTACAAAAAAAAAAGTGAGGGAAAGGCAGGAAAATCATAGGCATTAGATGCTGCTGCTAATTTAATACCAAAATGTAGATTTATTTTAAAATAGTATTATTTGTGTCAAGAAAGGGAAGATACAGTGCCCTCTCTTTGCCACCACTGTAAGAAGTTTAATAAACAAAATAGCAGCTGTTTATGTAACTCATTTAGTAATTACTCGGTCTTAACAGTCAATAAAACCAGATGGAATTAGTTTCCTTCCTGCTTTCAAAAATAAATGTTATTTCTTCCATAGCTTTAAAAAATAGCTTTAAAAATACAAATGACCAAAGATTGGTCTTCATATAATGGCTTTTTTGTTTTTTGGTCAGAAGGACTCATGGAGTCATATACTAAGACATAGTGGGGTTATCACCTGTGTCAATAGGTTGAATATCTATACCAGTGACAGAGAAGATCTTTTGAAAAACTGAAGTAATTATAAGGACAGGCTAAATATTTCAGCCTATTAATAGCATAACAGTGGCAACCATGAGTTCCTTCAAAATTCAGTGGTGCGAGGTAATGGATACCTGCTCCCCCATAGTCAGGATGAACTTGAGGCTTTTTAGCTTGGCAGGAATTAAAATCCAGATGCGATGGAGAGTTTCTCTAAAATGATAATAATGTCCATGGGGACATGGCAACCTGAGAGGTAAGAAGCAGAAAAAGCATTTTTTCTCCACACTTCTTTCTTCTCCATACAAATGTGGCAGACTACAGGGGCAGAGTATTACAGTCACTGTCAGATGTGGTTGATGGTTTGTTTTACCTAGCCATCTTTCTTACAAGGGAGGGTTCTGCAAGGGCATTGTAAAGTGAGAGAAATAGAATGTAAGCCCCTTGGGTCAGGGACTATGAATCCCTAGTGAAATATCTGTATTAATAAATAATTATTAGATAATAATTAATAAATTCTTGTTGATTATTGTTTGCACAAAATACTAAAAGATGGAAGCTATTTTTGAATTCTAAACAACAAAAAAGTCTTAAGACAAGCACTAACTAAAGATAAGATATATAGATAGATTGAATGAGCATTTATCAATTGCCTGTTATGTGCTGGACCCTATGCAGGCATTGGAAATACAAAGAAAAAAAATTATGATAGCCCCTGCCATTGAGAAGATTACAGTCTAGGAAGGGGAGACCTTGTAAACAGATAAATAGAAATGGAAATAATAGATAGGTTGAGATATGGCTTTGGGACCTCAGAGACCCTGTGAGTCTAGGAACACATAAGTCCCCTGGGAAGAAAACACAAGACCAGATACAAATGGTTTAGTGTGAACTCAGTTGGTAAGGGGAGGGGTGGCAAGAAATATGTCCTTAAATAAGTTTGATGTCAATAAGTAAATGAGGACTCTCTATGACTGTCAAGAATGTCCCAGAAACATATTATTTCAGCCAGAACCTGTCCTCCCAATCTCACTTTTCTATCAGAAAAGGGGAAAAAAATCCCCAACTCTGCCCATCAGCAATTTTTTTTCCTCAGCACTGCCAATAACTATAATAAATGGCCCCCACACAGGCAAAAGGCTTGCCTGGGTTTACTGCTACAGTAGGGCTTTCATTTAGAACATGTTAAAGTGTAATAAAGAGAGAGTCTGAGGCTACTCAATATATTTTAAACTGTCAGTCTCTCTCTAGGTCACGCTGTATGGTTATGAAATATTGAATGGAACAGGCAGTGGGATTGCAATTTCCCGGTCTTGTCCCAAACTTTATACAGTCCACACAAATCAAGCATTTCCTGACTTTGCCCAGGGAAAAGGCTAATATCTGTGAATGAATAGCAAGAATGGAGTTGAGAAATGAGGGGTGTCTTTGACCAGCATCTTTCTAGCTGAGCACTTTTTATCCCTTTCTCCAATCAGCCTCATATCAGCTTCCTTGCTATTCAGAACCACTGGCCTTTGGGATAGATGCAGCCTCTCTTCCTTTGAGATTGCCTCCTTCTGCTTTTATTACCCAATCCGCATCTCTGTCATAATCATTTGCCAGCCCATGGGTGCCATTCTCCCTATTTTTCCAGGTTCATAGCCTTACTTTCTACCAAGATCCCTGTCCTTATACTTGGGGGCTTCAATGTACTTGTTGATTTCTGCTTCAACGCAATGACCACCCAATTCATTGATCTCTTCAGGTCCCATGATTTATCTTCATTCCGCATCAACTACCCAGACAGATGGTCATGTCTTAAATCTCACCATCACATTTAACTGTTCTACTTCCATGATAAATGAGCTCTGGAATTGTTCTATCTAATCATAACCTCCTATCTTTCCATCTCTCCCTTTGCCTCACTCTCATTAAACTTATTCTTTGTCCACACTGTGATTGCCAATTATTGTACTCCTTGCTCATTGTTCTCCCAGTGTATCATACCTGTACTTTCTTCCCTTATAGTCTTGGCCCCATAGTTGATCAGTTCAGCTATACAGTCTCCTTTTTTTTTTTGGCACTTGAGGCTAAGTGACTTGCCCAGGGTCACACAGCTAGTGAGTATCATGGATCTGAGGCCATATTTGAACTCAGGTGCTCCAGACTCTAGGGCTGATACTCCATTCACTGCGACACCTCGCTGCCCCTACAGTCTCCTTCCCATCAGCTTTATCTACTTCTACCCATATAAAGCTGAATGCTAGAAGACAAAAACATCAAGAAAAGGGTCTATTACAAATTCAAGTCATCTAATCTCCAATAACACCTCACTACCTCATAGTAATCCTTTTATTCTTCCTTGATTGATCCTTGCAGTGAATTCACATTCCTTGTAATGGATTTTTTAAACCTTCTCTTTCTTCAAACTCCCTATACCATTCTTGTCCTTCTTACTTCCTATTTTATTTTATTTGTTTTTTTAAAGCTATCAATGCCTTTTGTTTTTGCATCATTGTCATTTCTTGAAATATTCTCTATCTCTATCCCTTTAAATAAATCCTTCCTTGAAATAAAGAAAACAGTTAAGTAAAAACACCCAATTTAGTGACCATGGCTGAAAATGTATACACTATTTTGCCTTTGTCTCTCATTTCTCTACATAGGAGGGAGACGTGTTTGAATTTTATTATTTGTTCTTTTTCCCTCACTGTCACTTCCCAATGACTATTTCTCCCCAGTCCCCATATAGAACCTATTTTTGGGGGGATAATAAATGAATACAGTTAAAAGCAAATAAATCAACACATTGGTCATGTCTGAAAATGTACAACTCATTCTACAATCCTAGTTCATCATCTCTCTGCCTAGGGGCAGGAGAAAGACTTCACCATTAATTTTCTGAAGTCAAGATGTGTCACTAAACTGAGCAGAGCTCTGAGGTCCCCAAATGTTGTTTTCCTTTACATTATTACAGTCATCAGATAAATTGGTTTTTTTTGGTTCTATTAGCTTTGCCTTGCATCAGTATATACAATTCTTCCCAGTGAATTCTTCATATGTGTAATTTCTGATTGTGTAATAATACCCAATTACATTTACATGCCACAGTTATTCCCCAATTGATGGGTACCCACCTTCCTTCTGCTCTCTCTCTCTCTCTCTCTCTCTCTCTCTCTCTCTCTCTCTCTCTCCCTCCCTCCCCACCTCTATACACCATGAAAGGCAATAATGTACCATAAGGCTACAATGAAAGTGGGAGCCAGATTATTAGTGGTTTAAAATGCAAGGAGGAGTTTTTATTTTGTCCTGGAGACAATAGGGAGCTACTGAAGCTTTTGGAATATGGTCAGACCTGAACTTTAGGAAAATTGATTTTGTAGCTGAGTGGAGGAAGAATCAAAGAGTGGAACTGCTGGAGGCAGGGAGATTAATTAAGTGGCTTTTGAACTAGACCAGAAGAGATTTGATGATACCTTGAACTAAGGTGGTGGCTGTGTGACTGGGGAGGAGATAGATATAAGAAATGTTGTGACATTGACAAGACTTCAGAAGTAATTGTATATGTGGGCTAAGGGAAAACAAGTAGTTTAATACAACTATGAGGTTTGGGGCAGCTAGGTGGCACAGTGGATAGAGCACCGGCCCTGAAGTCAGGAGGAACTGAGTTCAAATCCAGCCTCAGACCAAACACTTGACACTTATTAGCTATGTGACCCTGGGCAAGTCACTTAACCCCATTTGCCTAAAAAAAGAAAAGAAAAGAAAGAGTGAAAAAATATAACTATGAGGTTGTAAACTTGGATAACTGGTGGGGTATCATACCCTTAGCAGAAACAGTGACATTAGAAATAAGGGTGGATTAGTGGAGGAGGCAAGGGGGGGATAATGGGTTCTTACTGAGATGTGTTGAGTCTGAGATTTATATGGGACATCCAGATAGACATTGCTAGCAGACAGTTGGTAACAAAGGAATAGCCACTGTAAAGAGTGTGATAAATAATCAAGGAAGGGTAAACATGTTAATGTACAGCAGTAAGGACCCAGTTGAGATTAGATAACATAATTTTGTAGTAGAATCACTCAGTATGATTGCATGACTTCCTCTGGTGGTATTCAGGAGCATACAGTTAGGAGCAGAGAAAGAAGGGAGAAGAGATGGTCCAGGGTTTGTAAAAGAATGAATACTAATAGGACAAAGAATAAGGGATTTGAAGGTAGAAAATAGCATGAATTGGTTCATTGTAGGGTCAAGATTTTGAAGGGAGGAAAGCGAGACCTTAGCAGAGGTGAGGGATTAGAAAAGTAGGGAGGGATACAGTGACTGAAAGTTGCAGTGAGGATGAAGAATAGGTTTAGAAGGGGTGAGACACAAAGAAATATGAAAGGACAGGAGGTTATGGACAGATAAAGGCATTTCAACATTTTAGACGGTGGAAGAACATTTGTGGGTGAAGGTGAGATCAAGGATTTGACCATCCTTCTGTGGGCTGAGATGGAATTGACATTGGAGGTCAGAGAAGATAAGGAGGTTGATAAATTGGAAGACTGGCTTTTGTTTGAGGGAACACTAATATGCATATAGAAGTCCTTAGGTAAGCCTTCCCTTGGGTGCTCATGTGATCTGTCTTCTGGGATAGGGATACAGTCCTTTGAGTTATAATCCTTTCTCAAAGTACTTTTCTCTTGGTGTTCAAACTCCCACAAGATGAAACTCATTGTAAGGTCTCTGTCTCTTACAACAAATGAACACCTCCTTCCTATTATGGGAATGTTCTTTAGTTTGTTTCTACTTCTGGGTGAGACCCTACCCTCTTTTTTTTGTTTGACTTCTTTCATCTCAGTCTTTCCATTCCATTGAACTCATATTAGAGGCAGATTAGGTGACACATTGCATAGATCTGAAGACAGAATGACCTGAGTTCAAATTTTACCTCGGACACTTGCTAGCTTTGTGATCCTGGGCAAGTAACTTAATCTCTGCCAGCCTTAATTTCTCTGTAAAATCGGAATGTTAATAATACCCTAATGTTACCTGGGAGCAACACTCCCAGTATTTTTGAGAGGATAAAATGAGGTATTTGTAAAGTGCTTTATGAACCTTGAAGTGATATAGAAGTGTTAGCTATATTATTATGTTCTTATATTCTTTTGCAACCCTCACTCTTGTTGGGAGATTAGAGAAATTACTATCCCTTAGCTGTTCAGCTCTGGGCTAGAGATGGTGACTCTCTAGATCTCTTTTCTTTCTTACTTCCTCCATCCTAAGTCAAGCATTTTCTTACTGCTTAATCCCTCCCACAAATATATACATACATACATACACACACTTACATACTCACTCACTTTTAGAAGATCATTGGATTTAGTCCATGGAGTATTAATTCAGTTCTCCTCCTTTATTTTCCTGAACCTTTAAGTTCCCCTTAAATCTATAGTACCTTATATTATTTTTGTCCCTTGATGATCCCTCTTTGTGCTTTCAGTTCAATTTCTTTTTTTTAAAAATGAATAACATGTGATCATTATTTCATTTATTTGTCAATATATTTCTTTTATTGCTAATTATACTTATTTGCTTTCTGTTTTGGTTGTTTGGCTTATTTGTAAGTCAAATATTTTGTTTACTTCTCTGGTGAAACTTTCAGTTCTTCTTCCTGAAGGAATGCCTCGAATATTTCTTCTTTGTTTAACTTCATCTTTTCTTCTTTGATAATTAGGCTTGGCTGTGCAGTGTATATTATGTTGGATTGTAGCTAAGCTCCTTTGATTTGCTTTTTGGAATAATCTTATTCATTCTCTTCTTCCATTTCTTATGACTGTAGAATAATCCTGTGTTATTAAAATTGCCTTTCCTTCATATTTGAAGATCTGTCTCCAGGCTGCTTGCAAAATTTGTCATTCATTATTAAAATTATGAAATTAAATCACTACATGCTTTTGAATTTCAAGCATGAAATTCTGTTCTCTTAGCAACCTGTGTATTTGGTTCACCAGTGATATATTCTTTATATTCAATAATTCTGGGTAGTTTTCTTGTATTGCTTCCTTCAGTATAGTATTCAGGGTTTTTTTTTTAATTTATCATGTTCTTCTGGGAAGCTTGTAATTCTTTTTT
Organism: Vombatus ursinus; assembly: GCF_900497805.2. Lineage (NCBI taxonomy): Eukaryota > Metazoa > Chordata > Mammalia > Diprotodontia > Vombatidae > Vombatus > Vombatus ursinus. Next base: position 9,803,209 of record NW_020954641.1, read on the forward strand.
TTTAATTAAATATTTACTAATGACACAGCTAGGTGGTTGTAAGAGTTTGGAAGTTTGTTTAATTGAAGGTAGTAAAAGGGTCATCTACTGAGCAGCTACAGAAAAGGAAGAAGGTACTCATTCCCTTTCTCTGCCCATTCTGCCAGCCCCCAGAATATTAGCAATATCAGTCTTGTCCAGTCATTTGCTTTCTTTTACTACAAGATTTAACCAACTTCTAGTCTTTAGTGGATCTACCACTGAAGAGATATTTTTTAAATGATATTTTATTTTTTCCTTCAATTACATGTTAAAACAATATTTTAAATTTGTTTTTTTTTAAGTTTTGAGTTCTAAATTCTATCTTTCCTTCCTTCCTTTCCCTTCCTTCCTGAGAAAATAAGCAATCTGTTTTGGGTTATACATGTACAATCATGTAAAACATTTCTATATTAGCCATTTTGTATAAGAAGATGTGAAAAGAAGTAAAGGAAGGAAGATAGAAAGTGAAAAATAGTTTGCTTCAGTCTGTATTCAGATAATATCAGTTCTTTCTCTGGAGGCAGCCTTTTCATCATAAGTCCTTTGGGATTACCTTGGATTTTTGTATTGTTGAGAATAGCTAAGTTATTCACAGTTGATCGTAGTACAATATTGCCGTTACTGAGTACAGTGCTCTCTTGGTTTTGCTCACTTCACTTTGCATCAATTCATGTGAGTTTCTGAAATCATCCTGCTCGTAATTTATAATGGCACAATAAAATTTCATCACAATCATACACTACAAGTTATTCAGTCATTCCCCAATTGATGGGCATTCCCTCAATTTCTAATTCTTAGCCACCACAAAAAGAGCTGTTATAAATATTTTTAAGACTTGTAATTCTTAAGATAACTGCGCATTCTGTCTTCAAGGTGAGTCACTTTGTCTTGTATAGAATTTATATGTATGTATGTATGTATATACATATTAAATATTGTTGCCTTTTGCTTTGCAATTTTTTTCAATTTAGTATTTTTTGTTGTTCTTATCCCATTATTCTCTCTTTGAGTCATTATTTCTTTGATGAGATTATCCATCATGTTTTCTAAGTTCTGCATCCTATTGTTTGTGTGTTTTAATTATCTTTGGAGAATAATGATTTCTGACAATTTCATTCCCATTTTTTTTTCTTTTAGAAGTTTCTCTTTTACACCACTCTGGAGTTTCTTGCTATTGACCCATGATCTCTGGGAGGTCTGCAGAATTATTTTTTTGATGAGGAATTTTATTTCATTTTTCTACAAAGTATAATGTTTGTTCACAGTGTTAGGAATTCTTTTCAAATTTTTTACTTATTCTTCTTTCTGTCTTTATGAACTACTCTTTGGGTTTATTTGCCTTTAAGGTAAACTTTCACTCATGCAATTCACTTGGCCATTTGGTCTTTCAGTCTTTCTCTGGAATTCCACATTGTTTGTCTCTGATTTACCCCCTCACTCTCTGGACCCTTCTCCTTCCATTGCTGCATATCCCTAAGTTGGTCATCTTTAACCTTTTTGAATTGAGGATGGATGGAAGATAATGCCATGTCTCTTTTGGGAGAAGATTGATTGCAACTGATTTTCCAGTTCCCTTTCCCTTGAGCATAGAAATTCCTTTCTTCTCAAGTTGGCTCAGTTCTTTTCTGTGTTGTCTGAGCCTTCATTCTTGCTTCCATTTGCCTCCTTTCCTTCAAGAAGCTAGCCAAAGGCAACATTTTTCTACCTCTTGTGGGGTGAGGGAAGATTTAGATTGGGTATGGGGAGCAAAGGAGGAAATTTCATTGCTACACCCTGAAGTACAAACCTTTGAGGTTCTTTGTACTTGGTAGGTACATCATGCAGAATGTGTTGCAAGGGAATGCTCAATGAAAACTCTAAGGATCAAGTGAAGTAATGTTTGTAAAGTGCACAGCACCGTGCTTGGCACATAGTAGGGGATTAATAAATGCACATTCGCTTACCTTCTATCCAAGTATATAAGTTGTACAACATGTATTTTGTGCTGTTATATTTTTTTTAACCTTGTATGGTGTTTCTATCTCCTTATCTCACAGATGCAGCTTTAAATACTCTATCTGTTGCATAAAGTCTCTTCTGAAGTTTTTCAGGTTGGAGAAGTTTGAGGAAAACAACTACTCTGCTATGTTGCCAGTAACGTGACTCTGAAATTCCCACATATGAAGGCAGAGGTTGATCTGAATAGGAAAACTGGTAGCAAAGTACTACATTCTTTGAGAAAGAAGAAAGAAGGACCTGAGGGCTGGTAGATATCTATTAGAATCTGGACAGGGTAGTACATAATATATACATATGTGTATATACATATGCATTTGCTTTATATATATAATCTAATTCAATTCCCACAACAGCCCTATGAAGTAGGTCCCATTATATCATATATATATAAATATACACACACATGTCATGTTATATATTATGCTACATGGCATTATGTATGTATAATTATATCATATATAATATATCAATCTTTATATATGTTATATAGAAATAATATATACATATATTATATATTAACATACACACAGATATATAATATACACAATATATGTATAATAGAATATACATGTATATGTAATATGTAATAAACATATGGGAAACAGTAACAAAATAAAAACACAATGCAACATAAAAATGTAATACAATATTAATTTGTGGTTTTCTAGGGATCCCTTTCTTTTTTAGTTTGACATAGTTTGCCAATTACATTTTAATCTAGTTTGAGTCTCACTCCAGAGTTGTACCACTGCTAACTATGCCCACAAGTTTGACTCCTCTGGGGTAAACAACAGTTTCCACAGGACATTTGACTCACCCTTCCAGTAGGACTGGTCATCAGCAGCCAATGCAGAGAAGGATTTCTGGACCTGAGATTCTCAGTCTCTTCAAAATCTGGGATTCTATGAAAAGTCACATTGAACATAAGATGTTCCCACAAAGTCTATTTACCATACTATGCATGGAAAACATGGTTGACTTTGGAGTTCTCTACTAGTGTCATTGCTTATGTTCCCACTGGTTTTTCCTATGACATAGCCAGTGATTACAACTCTTCCAGCAGAGTACACAACTGTAGCAACCATGACAGCAAGGGAAGCAACTGACTTTTAATGGTATTTTAAAGTTTCTTTCTTTCTTTCTTTTTTTCTTTTTTGGTGAGGCAATTGGAGTTAAGTGACTTGCCCAGAGTCACACAGCTAGTGAGTGTCATATCTCTGAAGTCGCAGTTGAACTCAGGTCCTCCTGACTTCAGGGCCAGTGCTCTATCCACTGCACCACCTAGCTGCCCCAAGTATTTTAAAGTTTCCAAAGGGCTTTGCACATATTACCTGCACCACTCCTATGACTTAGGTACCAAAGAAATAAATTGTTAGAGCAGAGATTTTCTCTTCTAGGGCTTATCTACTCTATTTATAATTCAATTACAAAGCAAGGTCTTTATTTATCCTCATGTCCTTATAGAATGACTTCCCCTTCTCATTTGAAGTCCTCTATCTGCCCTTGCTTTTTAGGTCCATAATATTGACAACCTGTAGATAAGTCAAATGAAAACTCACTCCAAATCTAATCTTTTTTCCAACCTGCCAATAATATTCTCCACACTGTGCTAGGCACAAAGGCTTTCCTATTTACCCTACCAGCTATAGGTTACACCTACACACTGGGTTACAAAGACAAAAACCAGAGTACTTGCTTTCAAGGACCTCATAATCTATTGAAGGAAAATAACCTGTGTCCAGATAGCCCCAGAATATAATTTTCAGTTCAAGATGGTGATTCTCCTATGGGCATTGCAGAGATGAATGTTAAAGATGAACAGGGATCTTTTTTTAAAAAAATCTGTTATAAATGCCTCATTTTACAAATGAGGAAACAGAGATGAAGATAGGCCAGGTGACTTCCCCATGTCCATATAACTAGTAAGGGCTGGAACTAAAAAAATAGTAAGCATATATTAAATGCTGGTTGATTGACTAAAACTAGACTTTCTGCCTCTAAAGATTAGTGCCTGGGGGGAGGGACAAGATGGAGAGAAAATTTGGAACTCAAAATCTTGTGGAAGTGAATGTTGAAAACTAAAAATAAATAAATTAATTAAAAAAAAGATTAGTGCCCTTTCCATCACACCACACTACTCTCTTTTAAATGACTTTCTCAGTATTATTTAATTAGTATTAATGTAAGAAGTCTGCCCAGGAAAAGCCTCAGAATGGCTTTATACCTAGGTCTGAGTAGGTGCTATCATTGAGAAAGTTAAATCTGCTCTAGGAATTGGAGAGGGCAGTGGAGAGACAATGTGCTGCCTCTAGGGCTCAGCAGCTTAATTGGTCAGCAAGCATTTATTAAGTGCCTACTATATGCCAGGCATAGTGCTAGGTTCCCGGGATGTAGAGACAAAAGGAAAACATTCCCTCTCACCAGGAGGAGTTTCTAAAATAGATGAGAGAGACAACATAACTACATAGGTATATGAAAAAAATATACCCAGGTTTCTTTAGACCCATCCACAAAGTCTTTGGTAAAGAAGGAAGCATACATGTTCCTCAAGTCTCTCTCTACTCCCCCCATTCCTCTCCAGGCTTTTTGTGAGCTTTGTTCTCCACTCACCAAAGCCAGCCCCTGATTGTTGAGTCACAAAGCCTTCACAAAGGGATTTATGTTCCCACCGTGCTCTCGTTCTGCAGATTTCACTGCAGACCTGTCAGAGCCATAGGAAGCCTCTAATCTGCCACAAATTAAACAAAAAGGGCTTTGTGTTTCAGTTCCCCGAAACCACGGCATGTCCCATGAACATAGGAGAGATGTTGCCAGCTGTGGGATGCTCTGTCTCTTCTTTAGGGACTTTAAATATTTCTCTGTCTCAGTGCATCTGTAGTTTCCCTCAGGGACAGCATCCTCCCTTCAGGCCATGCATTGCTCTAATGATGGGCATATTTCAGAGCAAACACCCAGCATGTGCCCTTTATTTCCCAGAAGACAGGACAAATATCTAAAATTATAAATAATATAAAGCAGTAAATGCTACATGACAAATGAAAGATGATTAGGAAAAAAGAGAGATGGAGAAAGGCAGAGACAGAGGGAGAAACAGCCAGAGGGAGGAAGAGAGATGGAGAAAGGGAGAGAGGAGAGATAAAGAGGGAGAGAGAGAAGGAAAGGAGGGAGGGAGTGACAGAGGGGAAGGGAGAAAGAGGGAGGGAAGGAGGCAGAGTAAGGGAGGGGAAAGGGAGAGAAAAGGGGAGGTAAGGGAGAGAGGAGGGAGAGAGAGAGAGACAGAGACAGAGACAGAGAGACAGAGAGAGAGACAGAGAGATGTGGTCTGCAGGCTGGACTGGTTGAAAAATTCTTAGGAGAGGAGGAGGTGGAACTGGAGTGGATCCTGAATCATAGAATCATAGGTTTGGAACTGGAAAAATATCTTAGAAGTCAACTTCTTCATTTTATAGATGAGAAAACTGTCCAAATAGATTAAATGATTTGCCAAGGTCACACAGGTAGTAACTTGTAGAACCAAAGTGCAAACCTAAGTAATCTGACTTCAAACCATTCCTACTATATCATTCCAAGAAAAAGTAGAATTTAGATGAGCAGAGAGGAGAGAACAGAGTGTTCCAGGCAGAGGGTAACAGAGTGAACAAGGCACATTGCATGTTTAAGGAAGTCAGAAGAGAAGCTTGGCTGGAAGAGAGGTTTAGTGGGCTAAAGGGATCCCAAAATGGCAGCCTGAGGATGGAGCTACATCATTTGTTGGAGTCAGATTAGCTTAACCCCTTCTAAAAGTTTTGTTTTCTCCACGGACACCAGTTTCTATGCTATTGACAGCCTTGTTTTGGCTAATATTCAGCTCGTATTTCCAAATAGTTTAATCTTCTTCTAAAATTATCAAGGGTCGGTTGAAATTCAGATTTTACAGGAGTTCCCAGAGGTCAGGAGAGAGAGAGAGAGAGAGAGAGAGAGAGAGAGAGAGAGAGAGAGAGAGAGAGAGAGAGAGAGAGAGAGAAAGAGAGAGCTTATGGGGGAAGGGCTCAGTCATGGCACAGGTCAGAGCCCTCCACCAGCAACTCAGTCTTAATTCTTCAAGGAACAGTCTGTGTCCATCAATAGCTTGAACCAATGTGACTTTAGGCTCATCTTTGGAAAGATTTCCTTCTTATCCAAATATACATATAAATAAAGGGAGACAGATCGATGCCATGTTCACCTGCCTATGTTAGCAATGCACTCTCTCTCTGTCTCTGTCTCTCTCTGTCTCTCTCTCTCTGTTTCTCTCTGTCTGCCTCTCTGTCTCTGTATCTCTCTCTGTCTCTGTCTCTCTTCTCCTCTGTGCATGTGTGTGTGTGTGCATGTGTGTGTTAGTGTGTCTCCCTCCCTCTCTTGCCTCATAAGTCCTCAGGCTTCTCCTGACATACAATAGGAAGGAACGAGTGACAGGTAGTAAGTAGACTCTTTTTGGATCATTTCCCAGATCCTTGGCTCTTTTCAGCAAACTCAAGTTTATTCTTCACCTGAGCCTCCTGGCCAGGCTGCCAAGAATTCTAAATATTGCAATCTGTCAAACTGACAGGGGAAGGGTCTTTGTTTCCCTCATATTTATTCAAGGATCATAAGAATACTTATGCATGCCCAACAGATACCAGGGATAGAGATTGGGTCTGGCTAACCCACGTGACTCAAGAAGTAGTGGGTGAAGAGCTAAATTTCCACAGATTAGAGACAGCACCCCACTGAATTCTCTCAACACTCCCCTCTAACCAACTTTAAAAAAACCCACTTCAAATCAAATTTTGGGCAAACTGGGAGAGCAAGCAATAGTTTACCTAGCAGATTTATGGAGAACAGCAGAATTCATGACTAAACAGGAGATAGAGAACATTATGAAATGCAAAATGCATAATTTTGATTACATTAAATTGAAAAGGTTTTGCACAAACAAAGCCAATGCAACCAAGATTAGAAGGAAAGTAGAAAATTGGGAAAGAATTTTTACAACTAGTGTCTTTGATAAAGGTCTCATTTCTAAAATATATAGAGAATTAAGTCAAATTTATAGGAATACAAGCCATTCCCCAATTGATAAATGGTCAAATGATATGAACAGACAGTTCTCAGATGAAGAAATTAAAGCCATCTATAATCATATGAAAAAATGCTCTAAATCACTATTGATTAGAGAAATGCAAAACAAAACAACTCTGAGGTACCACATCACACCTATCAGAATGGCCAACATGGCAAAACAGGATAATGATAAATGTTGGAGAAGATGTGGGAAAATTGGAACATTAATGCATTGTTGGTGGAGTTGTGAACTGATCCAACCATTTTGGAGAGCAATTTGGAACTATGCCCAAAGGGCTATAAAAATGTGCATACCCTTTGACCCAGCAATAACATTTCTAGGGCTGTTTCCCAGAGAGATCATAAAAATGGGGAAAGGACCCACATGCACAAAAATATTTATAGCAGCTCCTTCTGTGGAGGCAAAGAATTGGAAATTGAGGGGATGCCCATCAATTGGGGAATGGCTGAACAAGTTGTGGTATATGAATGTAATGGAATACTATTGTGCTATAAGAAATGATGAACAAGTAGACTTCAGAAAAACCTGGAAAGATTTGCATGGACTAATGCTGAGTGAAGCGAGCAGAACCAGGAGAATGTTGTACACAGTAACAGCCACATTGTGTGATGTTTAATGTTGATAGACTTAGCCCTTCTTAGCAATGCAAGGATCTAAGATATCTCCAAAGGTCTCATGATGGAAAATGTTATCCACATTCAAAGAAAGAACTATGGAATTTGAATGCAGATTGAAACATACTATTTGCTATTTTTTTCTTCTGTTTTGTTTTGTTTCCTCTTTCTGGTGGTTCTACCTATTGGTTCTAATTCTTCCTTGTAACATCACTAATGTGAAAATATGTTTAATAAGAATGCATATGTATAGCCTATATCAGATTGCACACCATCTTGGGGAGGTAGGTGGGGAGGGAGGGGGAGAAAAATTTAAAGCTTATGGAAATGATTGTTGATAAATCAAAATAAATTAATAAAAAAAACAAATTTTGGAGTGGCAGAGCCAAAAAAAAAAAAGAAAACTTAGAAAGTCTGAAGGAAAGGTCAGTGGCACCAGGGTGGGCAGAGACCTATCTGGAGCCCTAACATGTGGCAACAGCAACAGTAGCAACAGTAGCAGCGGTTTTCAGGACCTCTCAACCCAGAGATGGTAAAGTATTCAGACAAATAGTTAGAAACAAATTACAGGGCACTCATTGCTGACACTGGGTGTAGTTGATGTTAATTGGCAACTCTATTGCCTATACATAGTTCTGCATCACAGTTCCAGAGTGGAAAGGGGTGCTCTATATCAGTCACATGGGAGCAGGGGCCCTGGTCATAGTTCCAAGGCCATGAGGAGTGCTAATGCTTGTAGTTGCAGGGAAGCAGGGGCCCTTCCCGGGTAAAGACCAGAGTCAGGCCAAGAGAGCAGTGAATGCACCTTTTTCTGGATCACACCGCTTTGGAAGCATTGAAAATTTGCAGACTCCCCAGAACTAGATCTGAAAGCAATACAAAAAAAACCCCCCAAAATCAAACAAAACCAAAACCAAAACCAAACCAAACCAAAACAAACAAACAAACAAACAAACAAAAAAAAAAAACCACTGAAGCTTGGAACAGTGCCTCTTTACCCTTAGGTGAGCAGAGTCCAACTTTAACATAAAGTTCAAAGTTAAGAAATGGGCTGGGAAAATGATTAAACAATAACTACAAAAAGAACTTAACCTTGAAAAACTACTACAGTGGCAAGGAAGAGCAACATTCAAATTCAGAAGAAGACAATAATGAGGAAACTGTTACAGCCAAAGCTTCAAAGAAAAATACTAATTGGACACAAGCCCAAGAAGAATTAAAGAAAGATGAGAGTGGAAGGGGAAAAATTGTAAAAAGAAATGAAAATGATATAAGAAAATGATGAAAAGAGAATTAACAGCTTGATTAAATAGGCACAAAAATATTAAAGAAAATAACATCTTAAAAATTGGTTTAATAGTAAAAGATGCACAAAAATTCACTGAAGAAAAAAAACTCCTTAAAATGCAGAAGGCAAAATGGAAAAAGAGGTACAAAAGCTCCTTGAAATAACTACTTAAAAATTAGAATTGGTGATCTGAAAGCTAAGAACTCCATAAGACATTAAGAAATAACAAAACAAAGTCAAATGTGTGAAAAAAATAGAAGAAAATGTGAAATATCTCATTGGAAAAATAACTGGCCTGAAAATAGATCCAGAAGAGATAATTTAAGAATTATTGGACTACTGGAAAGGCATGATCAAAAAAAGAGTTTAGACATTCTATTTCAACAAATTATAAAGGAAACTTCCTTGATATTTTAGATTCAGGGGGTAAAATAGAAATTGAAAGAATCCATTGATCACCTCCTGAAAGAGACTCCAAAATGATAACTCCCAGGAATATTATAGCCAAATTCCAGAGTTCGCAGGTCAAGAAGAAAATATTGCAAGCAGCCAGAAAGAAATAATTCAGATATTATGGAGCCACAATCAGGATCACACAAGATTTAGCTGTTTCCACATGAAAAGAATGGTGGGTTTGGGACATGATATTCTGGAAGGCAAAGGAGCTAGCATTACAATCAGGAATAATCTACCCAGAAAAACTGAGTATAATCCTTTAGGGGGAAAAATAGACATTTAATGAAATAGAAGACTTTCAAGCATTCCTGATGATAAAACCAGAGCTGAAAAGAAAATTTGACATGCAAACACAAGACTCAAGAGAAGTATAAGAAGGTTAATATGAAAGTGAAATTATAAGGGACTCAAAAAGTTTAAACTGTTTATGTTCCTATTTGGGAAGACAATTCATGTAACTCCTAAAAACTTTATCAGTATTAGGACAGGGCGCTTACATAGATTTATAAAGGAAGTTTACATAGACAGAAGGCATGGGTGTGAGTCAATTATGTTGGAATAATCTCCAAAAAAAATGAAGGGATGAGAAAAAGGGATGCACTGGGATAAGGGAGAAGGGAGAGGTAGAATGCAGAAAATTTTCTCACATAAAAGAGGTACATAGGGGCAGCTAGGTGGCGCAGTGGATAGAACACCGGCCCTGGATTCAGGAGGACTTGAGTTCAAATCTGGCCTCAGACACATAACGCTTACTAGCTGTGAGACCCTGGGCAAGTCACTTAACCCCATTTCTTAGCCCAAAATAAAAAAAAACAGAGAGGCACACAAAGAAGAGTATTTGCAATGGAAGGGAAAATTGGAGGGAGTGTGGTTGGCAATGCTTGAACCTTAATCTCAATGGAATTGGTTCAAAGAGGAAAAAATATAGATGCACACTCAGTTATATATAGAAATTTATATTACTCAGTGGAGAAATAGGAGAGGAAGAACATAAGAGAAAGGGAGAGGGTAGTGACAACAGGGAGAGCAGATTAAGGGAGACAGGGGTTAGAAGTAAAATAGACTTTTGAGGAATGTCAGGATAAAAAGAGAATGTGAGAAATAAATAGAAGAAAATTGGATAAAGGGAAATACATACTAATCATAACTGTGAATGTGAATGGGATGAACACACCCATAAAATGGAAGCAGGTAGCAGAATAGATTAGAGGCCAGAATACAATGATATTGTTTATAAAGTACACTTAAAACAGAAAGACAAACAAAGAGTTAAAACAAAGAGGGGGAGCAGAATATAGTATACTTCAGCTAAAGTTAACAAAAAAAAACATGGGTAGCAATTATGATCTCAGACAAATCAAAAGCAAAAATAGACCTAATTAAACCTTTTCCTAAAAGGTTCAATAGACAATGAAGTAATATCAAAAATTTTTTTAGCAAATTTCTCTGATAAGAGCCTCATTTCTCAGATACATAGAAAATTGAGCCAAATTTATTTAAAAAAAAAACAAAAAACAAAAAACAAGAGTCATTCCCCCATCGATAAACTGTCAAAGATATGAACAGGCAATTTTGAGAAGAAATCAAAACTATATATAGTTGCATTAAAAATGCTCTAAATCACTATTGACTAGAGAAAGGCAAATTAAAACAACTCTGAAGTACCCCCTTGTGCCTATCAGAAATGACAAATGCTGGACAGGATGAGAGAAAAATAGGTACAATAATGAATTGTTGGTGGAGTAGTGAACTGATTTAACTATTCTGGAGAATTCTCCCCAAAGGGCTACAAAACTGTGCAAACCCTTTGACCTGGAAATACTACTACTAGGTCTGTAGCCCAAAAAGGTCAAAGAAAAAGGACTTATATGTACAAAAATATTTGTACCAGCTCTTTGTGATAACAAAGAATTGGAAATTGAGGTGATGTTCATCAACTGGCAAATGGCTGAACAAGTTGAGGCATATAATTGTGATGGAGTACTATTGTGCTATAAGAAATGACAAGGGTAGTGGTTTCAGAAAAACATGGCAAGATCTGTGTGGACTGATGTAAAGCGAAGTGAGAGGAACCAAGATATCATTGTACAGAATAATAGCAATGTTATAATGATGATCAACTGTGAAAGACTTGACTATTCTGACCAATATGATGATCTAAAACAATTCCAAAGGACTCATGATTAAAAAATGCTATTCACCTCCAGAGAGAACTGATGAACTCTGAGTACAAATTGAAGTATAATTTTCTCACTTTTTCTTTGCTTTTTTTTTGCAATATGGCTAATATAAAATATGTTTTACATGATTTCGCTTGTATAATTGACATAATATTGCTTGCCTTCTCAGTGGGCAAGAGAGGGAGTGGGAGGGAGGGAGAGAATTTAGAACTCAATTTAAAAAGAAAAGAATGTTAAAATAAATAAATAACTTTTTTTTAAAAGAAAGAACATTAGCTCTGGAGTCAGGATCTCAGTTCAAATTATATCTCTGGAGGAAGAGGAAGAGGAGGAGGAGGAAAAAGAGGAGGAGGAGGAGGAGGGGGAGAAGAAGAAATAGAAGAAGAAGAAGAAGAAGAAGAAGAAGAAGAAGAAGAAGAAGTAGATGATGATGATGATGAAGAAGAAGAAATAGTAATAGTGGGTAAGCCTGGCTCAATCTCAAGGCCAAAGTTAGAAACTGTAGTTAGAACACACACACACACACACACACACACACACACACACACACACACATACACCTTGTCCCCCTGTTCACACATGGATTTGGGGTTAAATGTAACTGATAAGGTATGTAAATAGAATTGAGTTGTAGATGATCTATACTCATGTTTTCTGAAAAGAAAAGAAAATCCTCTAGCCCAGGCTCTATAGAAATGTCTGTTTCCTGGAGACCAGAATGTGGCTGGTCAATATAAAGGACTAAGATCTCTAGTGGCAAAAAAAACTGTGAACCCAGAATGCTGGGAAGGATGGAAGATATGGTTTCTTTGTCTTTTTTAAAAAAAGGAGAATCGAGAATTTGAGGGAACATCTAGGATGAACTAATTGAGATGAAAGAGATTAGGATTGTAAACTAGAAAATAATTAAAGGTGAGAACAGATGGTTCACGGAACACAGTAATGAAAGGCTAGAGGCAGGTTCTGTGCTCCAAAAAAGGAGAGTTCAAGGGAGTTTCTGTGGTTGGCACTCCTTTGAACATCAGTGAATTGAAGTGGTGAGGAAACTACCAGGTGGTGCTTTAGACTTGAAGCCAAGCAGTGTAGCTGGGGTCTAGACTGGTGGGGGGGGAGGGAGAGGGAAGACTTTTCATCTAGCATCACCAAATAGGCCAAAATAAATTGATCATTCTTGGAATTAGAGTGACAGTGAAGGGCAAATCAACCAGTCAAGACATTGATCCAAAGAGTCAGGTTCACTGGAGAAGTCAGTCTCCTTGGGAGAAGAGGATTAATGCTCTAAACCAAGTCAACCTAACTGAGAAACGTGACCCCAGATCCCCAATAATTTGCCTGTTCTGTAATGAGGTTATACCTTGAGACTGCTAGCTCTAGAATAAAATTGCACGACCACCTTAAAGCACTGATGATGTTGCTTTATGCAAAAAACAAAGTGAATGGTTGGGTGACTCCTGAGAGAAAGAAAAGGCTATGAATCCAAGTAATTCAGCTTTTGGAGGACAAATTCCTTTAGTGGAAGCAATAGGCAACTGCACACAAAGTGACAGAACTGTTACAGTAGCTTTTTATTTGGGGTTGGAGGGGAAGGGTGGAGAGAAGGATTGCATCCCAGAGATCTCCGATGACAGATGATTGGAAAGACTAGGGTCCTGGATCCTGGCATTTTAGGGTGCTGCCTATCCCTGCACAGAATCACACAAACCCAGTTTCTTCTTCATCTTGGGGCTAAGTGTTTCAGCGAAATCACTCTTGAAAGTGTTTGAAGGGATCCAGGTGGAGTAATGAGATTTGACACTGATCTTCTGTGCCAGTGAGGAGAATGACCTTTGCAAAGCTTTCTGGGGGGCTCATCTCTATGATGCCAGCTTTCTGGGCAATGAATCAAAGGTTTCAGGCCACTGCTACTCCCTCTGTCCCTTCTGGGTAAAATTGCAGACTGGGCAGATTCTTCTCAGTTCCTCAGGCATATGGTCCATTACTTTATGGGGGAGTAAGTCTCAAGACTAGTGGAGAAAGCCACAGAACTTTGAGAGTATTCAGCCAGCTGGGAAGAGAAAGGAGACCCTTGTCTTTGTCTGGCAGAGAGCCAGGCCAAGGAATCTCACTGCCAAGAAGCAAGAAATATTTTTTTTAATTCTTTGTTAGAAGGGAAGTCTCACTGGATAAAGGAGTGGGGAAGAAAGAGGGATGCATTCAAAAATGAAAGTGATGTAAAAACAAAAGATATTATTTTTAAAATAAATTTAAGCCAGAGAGAATATGAAAAACACAAAGGGTGTGAGAGTAACTGTGGGGTATTAACTCGTAGAGAAATCACTTTCAAGAATCTAGCCATAGGTCCCTAAACCATAAGATCTCAGTTCTAGGGATAGCTCTGTGCTGCAATGAAATTATCAATGCAATCACCCCTGAAAGAAGAGGATTTGAATAAAAAGAGGGAAAAGAGTTTCTTTTGCTTTATTCTGTAACTTCCCCACCTTTCGCTCTGGGTCTATTCTTTTTTAGAGCTTTCTATTACTCACCATCTCAGGGAACAGACAGATGAGTGCTATAGGACGACAGTCTCAGGATGCTCAACACCCACGCAGGAAGCCCTGAGCTGCTAGGGGTTGAGCGTGGTGTCCAGCGCATGGACTATGCTGCTCTCTGCTGGCCATGTGTGGTATTGGCTGCAGACGAGAAGGTTTCTTATCCCAGGAAATGGTTATGGTCCCTCTGAGCCTCAGAGTGATTTTTAGGTTGGAGATTTTCTGGATAATGAATTCCCCTGGAATAGGTCACGCACCTCAGGAAGGCCTTTCCTGCTAACCTTTCTTAGTCAAAGCAAAATAGAGCTCAGTTCCATCACCTAGCAGCATTGCTCTGGAAACAAAAGATTGTCTTCTCCAGAGTGAGCAAGGACAAGTTGGCAAGACGTGCATAGACAATTAGACCTGGAAAGGGGCCTTAGAGATAAGTAAGACCAACCGATTTCTCTTATAGATAAGGATGGTGAGGCTCAAAGTGAAGGAACACACAGCTAGGGAGTACCAGCTAACTTCACTCTCCTGGTACAGCCTCTGTCTGAAGATACCTGTCAGAGGTGACAAACCTGCCTCTTTCTATCCTCCTTAGCAATGGCTTCAGGATTGTTTTCACTCCTCATTTGCAGTTTTTGAAAAGGCTTGGAGAGAACTTCTAGCTTGTTTCACAACCAGATATTACATTTCCTCAAATTCAAATTAAGCCAAACTCTGCTACTCACTGTTTCCCAAATACATTTTTCCTGTCTGTCTGTGCTATTGCTTATATTCTTCCTTCCGCTCAAAATATCCTCTGCCCAGCCTCACCTTCATTGCTATAAAACAAGGATAATTATGTATTGGATAGAGAGATGGCTTGGGAGTCAAGAAACCCAGGTCCAAATCCCATTTCTGACATACACTGGCTGTGTATGACACTGTGAAAGTGATTTAACCTCTCAGTATGCCAAGCAATTCTCAATCAATCAATCAACAAATATTTGTTAAGCACCTACAATATGCCAGGCACAGTGCTAGGTCCTGCATATGCAGACAAAAATATGTCTACTCCTAGGGAGCTTATGTTGTCATAGGGAAAGCTGGATATAGATATAGACATATAGATACAATACAAACATATAGATTTAGATCTATAGATGTAGATATATAGACATAGATGTAGAGATATAGATTCATAGATATGTAAATATAGTTATGCAAATATATATAGATATAGCTTTACATATTTCTATACATCTATACATATATATATATATATAATTTCTAGAAATATACAACTTCATCCTCACCCCAGAAAAGATGCTATTTTATTCTTATTTCCCCATCTTCTTCCTCTTCTTTGACACCTCCGATGTAAAGGACATTATTGACTTTTATTAAAAATTCACCAAGGGGCAGTTAGGTGGCTCAGTGGATAGAGCATAGGCCCTGGAGTCAGAAGGACTTGAGTTCAAATGCGACCTTAGACACATAGGACTCACTAGCTGTGCGACTCTGGGCAAGTCACTTAACCCAAATTACCTAACCAAAAAAGAAGAAAAGAAAAAGAAAAAGAAATTAAAGAGGAAAAAAAAACTTCACCAAGGTGTCCAGACAATACCCTGAAGATACTAATTAGCAAGGAGACCAATTAGGATCCTACACACACACACACACACACACACACACACATGCACACACATACACACAAGTGTATGTGTATGTATGTATATATATAGTACACACACATCCATACACACATACAGATGTGTATGTATATATATACACAAAATAATAAATCTATAAGCTAAAATCTAAAGAGAATAAGTACAATGATATACAAAGAACTAAAATCTTGGGTAGTTTGGGAGGGAGGGCAGATGAGGGGTCAGGAAGGCCTTAGGCAGAAGATGGTGCTGGAGCTGTATCTTAAAGAAAGAGGGTGGGTGACTAAGAGTTGAAAGTAAGAAAAAGGAACACTGCAGGCATGGCATCTGCCTGTGCAAAGGCAAGGAGGTAAGAAATGGAATGTCATGTCTGAAGAGTAGACAGAAGAACCGGTTTATAAAGGTTTTGAAAGTCAAAGGGAGGACATTCTAATTGATATTACAGGGAGACAATAGGAAGTCACTGGAGTTGATCAAGTAGGGGACGCACATGATCAGATGTACATTTAAGGAAAATTCCTTTGGCAGCAGTGTTTAGGACAGACTGGAGTGGCAAGAGAAAGGAGGCGGGGAGGCTAATTAGGAGACCTGTGATAATCTTGTTGAGAATTGAAGAGGTCCTGAACTAGGGTGCTGGCTACGTGAGGACTGAGAGGAGGTCAGATGTGAGAGATGTGAGCGTAGCACCAGCAAGATTTAGTGATTGCTTAGACGTGTGCACTAACAGAGAGTGAGATGTGAAGATAATGCTGAGGTTAATGAATCTGGGAGCTGAAGAATTGTAGTAATTTCAACAGAAACAGGGAAATCTGGAAGAGGAGGAGAGATGAAGACGGTTTTTGATATGTTGAATTTGAGATGTCTCTGGGACATCTGTTTTGAAATGTCCAATAGGCAACTGGTGATGAAGGACTGAGACTCAAGGGAGAGACTGGGGTTGGATACCTGGATCTGTGAGTCAAATGCATGGAGACAAGAGTTCCATTGATAACTAATGAGGTCCCTGAGAATGGGGGTGTGTGAAAAGAACAGGATCTGGGAAAGTACCCTAAGAAAAATCACAGTAGAGGCTGTGTTATGATGAAATGGAGTGATATGATGAAATACAAAACAAAGGAGACTGATGAGAAAATAAAGATTGATCTTGTATCATGTTCTTATCGATCCTATTTACAATTAATTGGTTTTGTCCTGTCCTTAAGTCATGGTTCTCTGTCTCTGAACTTAGCTCTGAATTCAGCTAGCCTATAATGGGTTAATTTTAGAAATCCAGCTCTCCTGCTAATCATTGATTTATTCTTGCCTCAAGGAATTTAAGTGAGCTTGGAGAAGAGTATGAACACCAAAGAGTTGGGCGTAATATCTTTATACCACCAAGCTATCCTTCAAAGATGTCTATTTTGCTATCTTGCACCTGGGCTTGAACAGTGAGTACTTCTTAGACTCAGGAGAGGAAAAAGGGGGTCATTGCTAGCCCCCATTACCAAAATTGCAACCAATCATGTTATTCCTTGTGTCTCAGTTTGGTAATCAACCATGTTTACTCAATCCCTTGATGTCATCTACTCTGCTCTGTTCTTTCTTCTGTATTCCTCAAAACCTATAAAAGGAGGACTGTCATTTTGTTGGGAGTATTTGGCATAAGTGGAGGAGATCCATTGACCTCTTTATTGATAGGAAACATACCCCTGTTAATAAATGTTATCTTGTTTGGAGAATTGCCTCAGTTTACCCTTTTGTTAAATTTTACTTATGCCAACAGGAAGCAGCTTTCAGACTTATAGGAGGTGAACCAGGAGACATTAATGTAAGGAAAATCCAGAGTAGAGAGAGTATTCCAAAGAAAAAAGGACATCAAGAGTATCAGATGCAGCAGATAGGTAGAGAAGATTTAGTATTGAGAAAACATCACGGATTTGGCAATTAATAAATCACTGGTCACTTTGGAGAGAGTAGCTTCACTTGAATGATGAGGTTGAAGCCAGACTATAAAAGGATGAGGAAAGAGTGAAAAGACAGGAAATAAAGAGGGTTCCTCCCCAAGAGAACTTCCTATACTGATGAAATTATAGGTCTGATAAAAAAGAGGAAAAAATAAGAAAATAATACTGCCACACAATCTTATTGTGAAGATAGCATTCTATAAGCTACAAAATTTTCAACAAGCCTATTCTGGAGGAAGTTGTACCTTATGGTTTTTATACTATAATCATTTTCTGGTGCACCCTTTCCCAATTAATCCTCCCTTGTAACAGAAAACAACCAACCAACACTATGACCCAACTGATCATGTAAACAACATTCCATGCATGAAATCCTGACCCCTCTCTGCTAAGAAGAGAGAGCACTGTTTTGTAATTTGCCCTCTGGGACTGAGAATAGTCACTGTAATTAATCAGAGTTCCATGGCCTTCTAATTTTTTTAATTTACATTTTGATAGTTACTGTATTTCTTGTTCTCCTGGTTCTCCTTTCTTGACTTTGCATCAGTTCCTATAAGTCTTCCCATGTTTCTCAGAATCTCTCATATTCTTTGTGCAGCCTTCTCACTTATAGGATCTTAGATCTAGAAGCAGAAGGGACCTCAAAATCTGTGTAGTCCAACCCCCTCATTATTGAGGCTCAGGCAGTTAAAAAGCTTTGCCTGAGGTCATACAGGGAGTAAGGGTCAAAGGTGGGATTTGAACCCAGATCCTCTGACTCTAGGGTTATTGATATTCTATTACATTTATACATTGTAACTTATCCAACCATTACTCAATAGATGAATACTTACTTTGCTTTCGTGTTTTTTTTTTTTGCTATTGCAAAAGTCAACAAGCCTCTATCAGTCACCTACTATGTTCAGGGCATTGTGCTTGGTGCTATATAAATATAAAGCAATTATGCTTTCAGAGGCTCATAGGATCAGGTTTTCAGCTGGGAGATGGATCTTGGAGTTCATCTGCTTCATCTCTCACTTTACAGATGAAGAAACTGAAGCTCAAGGTGTTAAATAACTTGGCACAAATTCACAGGTGGTAAAAAGTGGCAGATCTGGGCTTCAAACTCTAATGGCCATTACTCAGCAGGTCTATTGAATTGGTTCAGTTAAAGGCAGGTATGTTACACTAATGGAAGAGATGTATTTATAAGTCAAATATTTAATCCTGATTTCTGATTATTGACTTTGAGGCATCTTGGTGGCACAATGGATAGAGAGCTGGATGTGAAGTCAGGAAGACCTGAGTTCAAACCTGTCTCAGATAATTACTAGCTATATGACTCTGGGGAGTGGATAGAATACTGGGCCTAGAGTCAGGAGGATCTGAACTCATCTTCACGAGTTAAAATCTTGCCTCAAGTCACTTAACCCTGTTTGCCTCAGTTTCCTCTTCTGTAAAATAAGCTAGAAAAGAAAATGGCAAAATACTCCAGTATCTTTGCCAAGAAAACCCTAAATAGGATAGTGGAGAGTCAGACACAATTGAAAAACAACTGAACAAAGACTCTAGGAAAGTTACTTAATCTCTCTCAACCTCAGTTTCTTCATCTGTAAAATCAGGAATTTGACCTCAAAGGACTCTAGTGGAAATGTCTTTCCATCAAAGAACCTGTCACTTCCAGCTTTTAATCTAGGATCCTATAATTTTGTCATTGGCTTTATTGACTGTCACATAGCGTTCTCATATAGACAAGGGTGAAGATTCTTTTGGAGAACATTCTCTAAATGGTCTCATTTCTGAGCTTTGTTTGGTATTTAGAACTGTTTGCTCATCCCTGACTCAGTCCCCCTCACTCTGTTCCAGATTCCCAACCCTCTGAATCCTCAGCATGTAGTCCTTTCCCCCCACCTAACCTGAAGCTTACTCACTCTTTTTCCTGCTCCCAAGCTTCTTAGAGCCCTTCAAAGTTATGGGACAGGCTCTGCAAAGAGCTGGAGTTGAGAAATTCTTGGGGTTTATAGTGCAAATTGGAGTGATGTCTTATTTAAATGCAATGTGCTGGGCACTCTGACATTCATTTCCAGAAGTGCTTCAAAGACAGGAACATTTCAAAGTGTTTGAGGCTCCAATTTGGAACAGACGAGCCCCTTATAATTTGGATGCTTAGCAACGCAGAAAGTTCCCTAGCAACAGAGTCTCTGCCACTTCCCATAGGACTCCATCTTTGGTCTTGGGAAGATTTTTCTGATAATTAGTACCAAATCTTTCTTCTTTAATCGAGCTCATTACTGCTAGGCTGTTCATTTCCTAGTCTTCCCAGCTCACTAGCTCTACGAAACCCCTACCCCATTCTCCTCTTTTTGAAATTAAGATGATGAGAGATATGTATTCATCTCTAAGGTTTGCCGAGTACTTTATATGCAACATCTCACTTGAGAGTGAAGTTCATAAAGGTTAAGGGACTTTCCCAGGGTTACAAAGTTATTTAGCATTTGAGGAAGAATTCAAACACAGGTTTTGCTGACTCCAGGACCAGCGGTGGTTACATTCTAAACAGCTGTACCAAGCTGCTTCTCTGTCTCCCTGAGGCCAAATAGAAACCTGTTATAAGCTTGTTGCTTAGGAGGTATGGACATTAACTTATACAGTATTTAATGGTTATAAAACACTTTCATGCACATGATTTCATTTGAAGCTTTCAATAACTTTTTGATGTAGGCAGTGCGATGATCTATCTTCACTACAGAAGTAAAGAAACTGAGGCCTTGAAGTGAGGTTGTCTGACTTGCCCAAGGTCATATTTGGTCTTCTCTTTCATTATAGGTTTCTCAGAGTTAATAGTAAGAGGTCAGATGTCAATATCCCATGAGGTAATGGCAAGAATTCTGGATGTCAAATAGAATATTTGAACTGAATTTGAATTAGAGTATTGAGTGGGTCAGCTAGGTGGTGAAGCTGATAGAGCTGGACTTTCCTCAAGTCACTTAACCCTGTTTGCCTCAGTTTCCTCTTTTGTAAAACGAGCTGGAGAAGGAAATGGCAAACCACTCCAGTATCTTTACCAAGAAAGCCCTAAAGGGGGTCATGAAGAGTTGGACATGACTGAAAAACAACTAAACAAAAATTGGGTTCAAATGCTGGCTTTGCTACTTGCCACCAATAATTTGCCAGTGATGGCACAGAAGCCACAGCATTGGCTTTGGGATTAAAGGGTATTCTAGCTCTTTTGCTTTCTACCAGTGCCAAGGCATTTAACTCCTCTAGGCCTGTCTATTTATCTATCTACTCATTTATTTATTTATTCATTCATCCATTTATTTATTTGTTTGTTTGTTTGTTTGTTTGTTTATTCATATTCAGCAATGGTCAGAGGTGAGAGAGCCTGAGAATAGATATTTCCAGACTTCAGGTTACCTTCTCATAAGCAATCCCTGAGTTTGAGAAGTCCTGAGTTCAAGAGTTTTGGGGTATCAGTTTCAGGCACTGGCCTCCTAGCATGAGAAGATTTTCTTAACAGTGCCCATCTCAGTGGAAGAAAGGTAGAGCCAAACATTAGCCCAGAAGCTAGAGGATTTAAGCCATTGGACCTGCACCTTGCCTACGCTCCCTGATCTTACTGTGACTTGTGTGGGCAGAATAAAGATTCAAAGTAAATGGCCAGTATTTGTTGTGCCATCCCACAAAATATCGCTACCTTCATTGGGAGAGGCTAATGGGAGATAGCACAGTACAATGGGAAGCACACTGACAGTACAGTCAAAAGGATATGGATTTGAATCCTTCCTTCTACACTTACTTGCTGTGTGACCTTGGAGAAAGCACTTGATCTCTTTGGGCTGCTGTTCTCTCATCTGGAAAAATGAGAAGGTTGGACTAGATAATTTCCAAGGACCCCAGATGTAGGGATTTTGTTTTTGTCCCCATTTTTATTCATGTTTACCTGTGAGTGTTTTGTACCTTATACATGTTCCATGGTAGAGGAAATAAAAAACTGCCCCATCGACAATACTAAAATTGCACGTCTTTTGTGGAGAGTATCTTATTACTCCCTTTTGAGTAAGTATGAGGCATAAGCCATATTTAAGTCTTGTATTAGAGATTTCCCTGGAGCTTTACTCTGGGCTAGGAATAGAGTCAAAGTGAGAATCTGACTCCTTTGAGGTCAGTCACTCAGGATAAAACCCAGTCTGTGTGAGCCCAGAATCACTTGGTGATGGAGATTAGGGAGAAGAGGAAGCAGAGGCCATAGGTAGCATGTAAAATGGGAGAGTTGGACAAATGATCTGTAGCATTTCTCCTAGTTATAAATCCCATGATCCTAGTTTACTCCCAGACATCTAGGCAGGACCACTACTGATGTTTTTCACCACACAAATCAGAGATGGTATAAATCAAGCTGTATCAACTTTGCTTTTTTTTTTTTAAATAAGTTTCATTGATGGATTTTGTTTTTACATCACAATAATTTCCACCAAGCCAAATTAAACTCTCCCTTGTAACCAAGAAAAACAGTTCGGCAAAAACATCCAGAGCAGTGACCATGCCTACTGGTCTGTGGTGGCCATTCTTTGAAGAATGAGTGAGTAAATATTCCCTGACTGGTTTCAGTCTTCACAGAATGCACATATATTCTCTGCTTGGTTCCAGTACAAAACAAAGACATTTTGGTGAATGGGTGAATGAGTATTTGGAGATGGGATCCTGATGACCTGGTGAATTTGGGAGATCTAGAGACTCAATCAATGATCCAAGTTGATAGCAGAATTCACCAGAGCTAGCAGCAGCAACAACCGAAGTCCAGAAGTGACTGGGCATCAACCTCAAGATGGGAGTGTCCAGGCAGGCATCTTGTGATCCTGGAGATTAAGAGATCCCATCGGGGCCCTACTGCCAACTGGAGGTTGTAATGGTGGACCCCGGAGTCATGTTGGACAACAATACCACCTATAGAAAGATGTGGAAAGACAGACACCTGTGGACACCAGCAGTCTGAGGAATTGTGAGCCCGTGAGAGGGAGAGAGATCTCATGATGGAAAGAGACGTGCTGGCTATGGGCCGTAAAGAGTGCCTGATCCTTGGAGCCCAGCAAGGGGTTATGCCTAAGGAGATCTAATCGAGGAAGAAAGGAAAGGAAGAAAGACCTTGGAAGGGTAGGACTTAAAATGTCATGCTAGGCCACATGCATTTTGTACAGAGGTGTCTCAGTTCCTTTTAATTTAAGATTTAGTCTTCTATTCTCAGGGACCTAGTTTGTATAAAGTGATAGCATGTTCTTAGTTTAGAGGGTAGATTTTATGCCAAATGTTCCAGCTGTAGCCTATCCATTTTCTAAATCCATTTTCTAAAAGCTAATGGAGTTCAATTTGTTGATTGGTAATGGGGAGTACAATGGTGAGGATTCAGGAACTAGAGAAAGAAATGAAGCAAACATTTATTAAATGCCTACTATGTGCCAGGTACTATGCTACATACTTTACAGGTATTATATCATTTAATCCTCAGAACAACAGTGGGAGATGGGCGCAATTATTATCCCCCATTTTACAGTTGAGGAAACTGAGGCAGAAAGAGATTAAGTGCCTTAACCAGGATCACACAGTAAGTGTCTGAGACAGGATTTGAACTCAGGTCTTCCTGATCCAGACCCAGCACTTAATCTTCTGCACCAACTGACTACCTTTGCAGAATGAGAAGCTACAAAGGCTCAAGGTTGCCCGATAGAATCCTGAGGGATTAATAGTTAGCTACCCTTTAGAGAGGAGGAGCTGGAAGAAACAGCCACAGGGAGTACTGCATTTGCAGGGTGTCCCAAAAGTCTTTGTGCAGCTTTAAGCTATTAGAGTTAAAATTTAAGCTTTAATTTAATTTAAAAAACATCAAAGCTTCCACTCTCCAATTTTATATGTTACCTGTGGTCTCGCTTTCCTCCACCATTAAAGCTTTAAGTGCTTAAAGATGCACTAAGAATTTTGGGACACCATGTATACCATTATTCCCTAGCAGTCCCCTATCTCTCTTCTGAGATGAAGGAGGCATATTTTGTTATTTGTTTCCAGGGCCATTATCTATTTTTCAGTTGCTTGGAATTCAGTTTCCTTTTAGTATCCTTCATTTTCACTGTTGTGGTCATTGTACACATATATACATACATACATATACATATATATACACACATATGCACACAGGGGCCATATCCACTCATCCTGATCTGTATATCTTGCCACTGGACCCAGATGGCTCCAGAGGAGAAAGTAAGGCTGGTGACTTTGCACAGCCCTTCCTCATTTAAATCCAACTCACTTGCAAGTCATGGCATCATCTCCCTGGTGCCATGGTCCTCATCGCCAATGAAGGACAAAGAACAACAACAATAGGCACATGCTCTGTACTAGTTTATTAAGTTTTTTCTATGTTTTGTTGAATTTTCAATGCATGATAATGTCCCATTATGTTCACATACCATATTTTCCCTATATGTCCCCAAATCAATGGGCAACCACGTTGTTTCCAGTTTTGTTGTTGTTGTTGTTCAGTCATTTCAGTCATGTCTGACTGTTCCTGACCCCACTTGGGGCTTTCTCGGCAAAGAGACTGGAGAAGTTTGCCATTTCCTTCTCTAGCTCATTTTACAGATGAGGAAACTGAGGTAAACAGGGTTAAGTGACTTGCCCAGGGTCACACAACCAGTTTTTTTTACTACCACAAAAGTCTTAGAGTAGACTGCAAAGCACAGCAGAATGAGTTCTGGAGTCTGAAGACCTGGTTTCCAAACTTACTTCTAATATTTACCACCCATGTGACCTTGGATAATTTGCTCATCTTCCCTGGACCTTGGGTTATTTTTAATCTCTGTACCATGAAGTGGTGGAACTACACGGCCTCTCTGATGGCTCTTTTCTACTTCTTAATCTACAATCCCATGTATTACAAAGATTTTGGTATTTTTCACTTTTGTTTCTCCCATTGAATTCCTTGGCATCTCTCTGAAAAAAAAAATCTCTGATGGACTGCCTTTGTCTTTACACCTGGAATATGAAAAGAAGTTTCTTGATAATGGACAAAAGTTCACCAACTTTTGCTTCCGTGTCCTTCTTATAGGTGGCATATCTGGAAGCATTCTCTAATGAAGCGCTATGGAGTCATACATTGATACTATACCCTATAGAGGAGCCTGGATACAAACCTTGCCCACTTCTGCCTCTGTGTCCTATAGGTGGAATATATAGGAGCAAGTGCTTGTGAAACCCCTCAAAGCCAAACATTGCTACTCATCCTCTCCAGGAGGCAGGAAGCAGCACAGGAAGGAGTCACAGAGTCAGGTCGGTTTCTGTTGAGCTTGCAAAACAGTCAGAGTTCCCTGTAACCTTTAATGTTCATTTAGATTCATAACCAAATTGCCTGTAAAATTATACAACTTTCAACAGTTTGCCTCAGAGGAGAGAAGCCCTGAATCTGCTTTGCCAGCAACTCCTAACGAATCCACAGATTAACTCCATGGAGCCAATGTGTGACAAGAACACTGGGTTGGAGGGTGGGCAGGAATCAGCCACCGCTGGCTAACAGACTGAAGCCTAGCTGCAAGGGGACCCTTTAAGGATGTGACTTTCTTCCTCCTGCCTCATTATTTCCAATTATTCTTGTGAGAGGGAATGTAAGACAGCAAACAAAACACAAGAAGGGAGAGGAAGTTCTGCTTTCATTGACCACTCAGCAGCAACTCTGGTGGACTGACATTGGTGAAGACAGGGATGGGACATTAAGGTGAGAGATGTGTTCAGGAGCAGAATATTATATCCTTGTTGTCAACTCCAGGCTTTCAATGGCCTTTTTTCCTGTCTCATAATGGATAGAAAAGCTCATATCCACCTACAAGAGTGCCTTTGATCCTGTAAGCCCCCAAGAGAGAGACCTCTGAATGTCTAGTTCTCTGGAATAGATAGATGAAGGTTTGCTGCTCATTCTCTACATGATCTTGGACAAATAACTTCCCCTCTCTTGTGAAGCTTATGCTTACTTCTTGACAAAGAGGGAAGAGACAATTGTAAAACTGTGGGCATTTTGGAGGAAGAATGAGAAGCCTTGGCCCCTCATTGCAGTGTTCTTATCTATTAAAAGGATGAATAGGCAGGAAATATCTATGCATTCTTCGAGGACTGGCCAAGGTGACTCAGGCTACATGTTTTCTAAAGTCCCTTCCAGTTATGAAATTCTATTTTAAAAATATGAAATTCTATTATAAAAATATGAAAAACATGCTTATATATTCCATGAACTTGTGTCTTAATGTCATCTTTAATTATATTTCTTTAAGCAGGGGAAAAGGTAATGTTGTCAGGCCTCATGGCTATTCATGACACCAGAAGGATAGCCCCATTTGATGCCAAGCATCTGGGAGGTCTCCAGGAAAGCAGCTTAAAAGTCACTTGCCAATCCCGTAGACTGCTCTAGTTTGGTGGCTTGATAGCCATCTTCTCTCTAAGACTTTCCTCTGCTCCCCTCATTCCTCTAAACCTTTGTATCTCAGGCTAACCTTACCCAGGGCTGATCACAAATCATGGAATTTTTGAGTTGGAAGGGACCCCAGAAGCCATCCAGTGCAGCCCTTACCTGCATGTGAAATCTCCACCACCTACCTTTGCTTGAAGACCTCCAATAAAGGGGGACCCTACCACCTCCCGAGGCAGCCAAATCCACTCTGCGATGGCTCTCATAGTCAGGATCTTTTCCTTGCCTAAACCTCCCTCTTTGTACTTTCTCTCCACTGCATCTAGTTCTGCCCCCTGGGATCAAGCAGCGCAAACCTATGTTCCCTCTTCCACTTGACAGCCCTTCAAATACCAGATGACAGCTGTCATGTCTCTCAGAAGTCTGTGCTTCTGCAGGCTAAACATTTCCAGTTCCTGCAACTGATTCTCATTCAACACCTTCCTTTGTATCCCCCTAGCTCTTATGAATATTAGATTATTTTGTTTAGCTGCTGCTAGAGATGGACTTGTTTATTAGGTTCCTGTTATGTCTACTTATGCAGTTTTTCCAGATGTGTCTGTTGTACTATTAGACAGGAGCCCCCTGCGGGTGGGGGCTGAGTGTTCCCCCTCTGACAACTCCCCAAGGCTGTGGGGGTTACCTGTGCCTCCTCCTTCCTCTGTAGAAATATTCCCATCCTCTCCCCAACATCATTTGCCACCTCTTTTGCCCCGAATCTGATGTTCCCAGCCACAATATTAGCACAGGCAGAAAAGAAATCTATGCTGTTGACTCCTATGAGAGACAAAGTCTTAAAGGGCACTCAACTTGCAGTGAGAGGTCAGAGGATCGTACATTTAGAGTTGTAGGAGACCTCAGAAGCCATCTAGTCTGGTCCTCTTTTTACAGATGGGGAAACTGAGGCCCAAGGAGATGAAATGACTTGCCAAGGATGAAGAGTCAGTGGCAGGGCAGGGATCTGGATTCTGGTTCTGTAACTCCAAGTTTAGTACTTTTCCCACTGTGTAATGCCTACCTCAGTAAATGGCTAGGTGTCACAGTAGATAGAGTGCTGGACTGGGAGGCAGGAAGACCTGAGTTCAAATAGTTGTGTGATCCTAGGCAAGTCACTTAACCTCTCTCAGGCTCAGTTTCCCCACCTGTAAAATGGGTATAATATAACACCTGCCTCTCAGCATTGTTTTGAGGATCCAAATGAGATAACATATGACATATGTAAAGCCCTTTGCAAACCTTAAAGTTCCATATATATGTTAGCTATTATTATTATTATATTAATGGTGAATGTTACTCCTTCCCAAATCTCCAAAATGCTAAACACATTAAACTTAAAGCCAAATTCCATTGGCTCTCTCTTGGGGGAGAGTCCTTTCCTATTGTATAATTCAGCACTGGAGTTGCTGATGATCTGGGAAAGAAAGAAGATGGAGAGGTTTGCAGGGGTTAAATAATAGGGCATGAGTAATGAAGCCAGAGAGTGCTGAGAGCAAACTTCCCACACAAGCAATGACAGCTATATCCCCACTTATCTGGCACAAGCAGCTTTGCAGAGAGGTTCCTCCAGGGTGCTGCTTATCAGGAATAATAGGGGGATGCCTGTAGACTGTATTAGTTGTCTGATGAGCAGTTCTATCTGGGGCTTCACTGCTGCACAGAGGACAATGAATGAATACATCAGCATAAACTGAAATGCTCATGTTTTCTTCTTCATAAAGAGGCAAGTGAGGATTGCAGAATCATGGAATTTGAGAGTTTTGGGCTGGAGTTGGGGCAGAAGGGGGCAGGGAGGCAGAGGGCTCTAGGTCCAGAGAGGAGCTCTTTTCCATGAGTCTCCTCTCCATAGGAGAGGGTGAAGGATCTTCCTTTAGGGCACTCTGGGAGAGTTTTCAGATGGACCTCTTGAAATGTCAGGGATTAGGAAGCTGTGCTGACCAAAAGGCCAAATGGTTCTGACAAGACTACATTAGATTATGATCTCTTTGAAGGCAAGAGTTGCATCATTTTTTTAATATGTCTGACAGGTCGTAGATAGAGTGCTGGATTTAGAATGAGGAAGGCCTGAGTTTGAATCTTGACTCAAATATTTGCTATGTGATCCTGGGGAAGTCACATCACTTTTCCAAGGCTCAGTTTCCTCATGTGTCAAATGGGTATAATAATAGCACTTAATTCATGGGATTGTTGTGAGGGTCAAATAAGATTATGCATGTAAAATACATTGTAAACCACCAATGAGGCCCCACCCTGCTGCAAACCAGCAGCCCCCTAGTCAAGTGAACAGTCTGTGCAAAGCAGCAAGGACCCACCCTAGTATTCCATCCCCAGCACAAGCCACGAGTGAGGCACTGACCCCACAAGCCCTGCCCTAAGGCTGGCCAACAGCAAGAGTCCACCCCTGAGGTCTACCAGCAGCGAGGCCCTGTTTCCATAGCAACCCAGCAACAGGGCCCCACCCTGGCAGGACAGTAGCTAAACCCCACACCTAGGGGAGGCCAACAGGGAGGCCCCACCTGCCAGTACAAACCAGAAGGGAAGTCTACCCTCCAGAGGATGCAAGCAGCTAAGCCCTGAAGTCCAGTGAAAGCCAGCAATAAAACCCAGAGCCATAGCACAGAAAGCTTGGGACAGTGTCGGACCAGAGCCCCAAACCAAAAACACCAAGTCACAAAAAAGGCAGAAAAAATGAGCCCACCCCCCAAAAAAGAGCTTGACTATAGATAGTTACTAGGGTGATAGGGAGGATCAAGGCATAAATGTAGAAGAGGACAATAGTGTCAAAATGGCTACATGTGAAGCCTCAAAGAAAAATGTAATTTGGTCTCAGACCCAAAAAGAATTCCTTAAAAAGCTTAAAAAGAACTTTAAAAAGCAAATTAGAGAAGTAGAAGAAAAATTGGGAAAAGATGAGAGTAATGCAAGAGAATCATGAAAAAAGTGTCAATAGCATGGGAAAATATCTGGAGAAAATTGAATGGGAGTAGAAAGGAATATACCTTTTTCTAAGTAGTACTTGGCACCTACAAAAAAATTGACCATATATTAGGACATTAAAAACCTCACAACCAAATGCAGAAAAACAGAAATACTAAACACACCCTTTTCAGATCATAATGCAATGAAAATTCCATTCAATAATGGACAATGGAAAGAGATTAAAAATTAATTGAAAATTAAATAATCTAATCCTAAAAAATGGGTTAAAGAACAAATCATAGAAACAGTCAATAATTTCATTAAAGAAAATGACAACAAATTTATGAGTTGTAGCAAAGTGGTACTTAAGGGAAAATTTCTATCTCTAATAGCTTACATCAATAAAATAGAGAAAAAGCAGATCAGTGAATTGGGCACACAACTAAAAAACAATAAAAAGAACAAATTAAAAATCCCCAATTAAACACTAAATTGGAAATCCTGAAAATCAAAGAAGAGCTTAATAAAATTGAAAGTAAGAAAACCATTGAACTAATAAATAAAACTAGAAACTGGTTTTATGGGGGAAAAAAGACAATAAAATAGATAAACTGTGGGTCAATTTGATTTAAAAAAGGAAAGAAGAAAACCAGATTACTAGTATCAAAAATGAAAGGGGTGAAACCAGCACCAATGAAAAGGAAATTAAAACAATTGTTAAGAGCTTGTTTTGCCCAATTATATGCCAATAATTTAACAATCTAAATGAAATGGCTGAATATCTATAAAAAATATGTTACTCAGATCAATACAATAAATAAAATACTTAAATATTAAATACTTAAATCTTAGAAAAAGAAATTGAAGAGGTCATCAATGAACTTCTTAAGGAAAAAATCCTTAGGACCAGATGGACTCACAAGCGAATTCTACCAAACATTAAAGAACAATTAATCCCAATACTATATAAACTAGTTGGAAAAATAGGCAAAGAAGGAGTCCTACAAAATTCCTTTTATGACACAAACATGGTGCTGATACCCAAACCAAGAAAAGCCAAGACAGAGAAAGAAAATTATGGACCAATTTCCCTAGTGAATGTGACGCAAAAATTTTAAATAAAATACTAGCAGAGAGATTATAGCAATATATCACAAGAATCATACACTATGACCAGGATTTATACCAGGAATTTACACCAGGAATGCAGAACTGGTTCAATATTAGGAAAACTGTTAGTATAACTGACCATATCGATGACAAAACCAATAGAGGTCATATGATTATCTCAACAGATGCAGAAATAGCTTTTGACAAAATATAGCTCCCATTCCTACTAAAAACACTAGAGAGCTTAGGAATAAATGGAGTTTACCTTAAAATAATAAGTAATATTTATCTAAAACCATCAGCAAGCATTATCTGTAATGGCGATAAACTAGAAGCCTTCTCAATACATTCAGGGGTGAAGCAAGGATGTCCATTACTAACTTTATCATTTAATATTGTTCTAGAAATGTTAGTTATAGCAATAAGAGAAGAAAAAGAAATTAAAGTAATTAGAATAGTTAATGAGGAAACAAAACTATCACTCTTTGTAGATGATATCATGTTATACTTAGAAAATCATGGAGAATCAACTAAAAAACTACTTGAAATTATTAACAACTTTAGCAAAGTTGTAGGATGCAAAATAAACCCACATAAATCGTCAGTATTTCTATATATTACCAACAAAGTCCAGCAGCAAAAGATAGAGAAATTCCATTTAAAATAACTGTAGACAATGTAAAATACTTCAGAGTATACCTGCCAAGATAAACTCAGGAACTATATGAACAGGAACAACTATAAAACACTTTTCACACAAATAAAGTCAGATCTAAACAACTGGGAAAAATATTAATTGCTCATGAGTAGGCTGAATCAATATGATAAAAATGACAATTCTACTTTAATTTATTTTATTCAGTGCTACACCAATCAAAGTATCAAAAATTATTTTATAGTGCTAGAAAAAAACAATAACAAAATTCATGTGGAAGAACAAAAACTCAAGGATGTCAAAGGAATTAATGGAAAAAAATGAAAATGGTCTAGCAGTTCTGGATCTCAAACTGTATTATAAAGTGGTTAATTATCAAAACAATTTGGTACTGGCCAAGAAATAGAGTGGTGGGTCAGTGGCATAGATTAGGTACAAATTAGATTATTGTAAATGACCGTAGTAATGTAGTGTATGGTAAACCTAAAGATCCCAGCTTTTGGAACAAAAACTCATTATTTGACAAAAACTGCTGGGAAAAATGGA
Source organism: Vombatus ursinus (assembly GCF_900497805.2). Lineage (NCBI taxonomy): Eukaryota > Metazoa > Chordata > Mammalia > Diprotodontia > Vombatidae > Vombatus > Vombatus ursinus. The sequence goes on from NW_020954641.1 coordinate 9,834,654, forward strand.
AAACAGTTTGGCAGGAACTAGGTATAGACCAACATCTCACACCTTATACTAAGATAAGGTCAAAATAGGTACATGATTTAGACATAAAGGGTGACACCATAAGCAGATTAAGAGAGCATAGAATAGTTTATCTGACAGATTTATGGATAAGGGAAGAATTTAGGACCAAAGAAGATAAAGAAAGCATCACAAAAATGTAAAATAAATAATTTTGATTATATAAAATTTAAAGGTTTCTGCACAAACAAAACCAATGCAACCAAAATTATAAGGAAAGCAGAAAACCGGGGGGAAATTTTTGTAACAAGTATCTCTGATAAAGCCCTCAATTCTCAATTACATAGAGAATTGATTCAAATTTATAAAAATACAAGTCATTCCCCAATTGATAAATGATCAAAGGATAGTTTTCAGACAAAGAAATCAAAGCTATCTATAATATGAAAAAATGCTCTAAATCACTATCGATCAGAGAAATGCATATTAAAACAACTCTGAGGTATCACCTCCCACCTATCAGAGTGGCTAATATGACAAAAAAGGAAAATGTTGGATGTAGGAGGGGATGTAGGAAAACTGGTACATTAATGCATTGTTGATGGAGTTGTGAACTGATCCAACCATTCTGGAGAGTAGTTTGGCATTATGCCCAAAAGGCCATAAAACTCTGCATACCTTTTGATCTATCAATGACAGTACTAGGTATATATCCCAAAGACATCCAAAAGAGGGAAAAGGACCTATTTGTACAAAAATATTTATAGCAGCTCTTTTTAGTGCTGGCTAAGAATTGGAAATCAAAGGGAAGCTCGTCAATTGGGCAATAGCTGAACAAACTGTGGTATATGATTGTAATGTAATATTATTGTGCTGTAAGAAATGACAAGCAGGATAACTTCAGAAAAATCTGGAAAGACTTACATGAACTGATACATAGTGAAGTGAACAGAACCAGGAGAACACTGTATACAGTAACAATATTGTTTGATGAAGAACTTACCTATTCTCATGATTTAAGACAATCCCAAAGGACTAATGGTGATGCGTATTATCCTCCTCCAGAGAAAGAACTGATATTGATTGAATACAGATGAAGCATGCTATTTTTTACTTTCTTTCATTTTTTCTCTTATTCTAGTCTTCTTTTACAAAATGATTAACATGGAAATATTTTACATAATTACACATGTATAACATATCTGATTGCTTACCATCTCAGGGAAGAGGGAGGGGAGAAGGAAGGATAGAATTTGGAATTCAAAACTTTAAATAAAACTGTTAAAAATAATAATAGCTAACATTTATATTATGCTTACTATATGCCAGGCACCATACTAAGTGCTTTACAATTATTATCTCCTTTGATCCTCACAGCAACTCAGTGAGGCTGGGCCATCTTCAGTCATCCTGATCTGTATCTGGCCACTGGACCCAGATGTCTCTGGAGGACAAAGTGAGGCTGGTGACTTTGCACCCTCACTAAAATTCAATTCACTTGTGAGACATCTTCCTGATGTCATGGCCCTCTTCGAGAGCAAACCACAACCACAAACACAACCCTGTGAGATAAGTGCTATTGTTATACCCATTTGATAGATGAGCAAAGTGAGGCAAACAGAGGTTAAGTGATTTGTCCAATGTCATATAGGTATTAAATGTATGAGGCTGGATATGATCTCAGGTCTTTCTGACTCCAGGCTCAGCGCTCATTCTAAACTGTGCCACCTAGCTGCTCTCATCTTTATATTCCTAGCACCTAACAAAGGACTTTGTATGCAGTGTTACAAAAGAACTGAAAAGGAACTTGAAGTCCAATTTGTACCTGAAAAATCTCTACAGTCTTCCTGATGGATGACTATCCAGCCTCCCTACCCTAGGAACAACTGAGAAGATTTAAAAAAAAAATTCGGTTTTTGTGGTTGGTAATTGAGCAGTTTAGCTGCTCCATTGCTTTCTAGATCTTAATAAGAACTGACTTTTCAAAATTCATCAAATTCATTGGGTCTTCACAGAAGTTCTATGGGTGCTGGTTGTTGTTATAGTGACATGCCCATGGTCATAGGCCTAGTGAGAGTTGGAGGCAAAATTAAAAGATAGGGCTTTCCTGGCTCTGAGCACTGCACTCTTTACATTATTGTACATTATCTCTCTAGAGCACTCCCTTCTTTCTGGAAGTGGCAGAGGGTGGTGCCCATCTGAATGAACTGCAGACCGTACCAATGACCTCAACTGCTTCTCCTGGAGTAGAATCGAAATGACAAACTTCAGCATGATGGGCACATAAATCCTCTGTCCCAGGTGGAGAGTGGCTGGGATCTTGGCCTAAACATGAGGACTTAGGTGACAAATGGTTTGCAAAGAAGTAGGGATATTATAGTTATGTATTGTGCATATGTATGTAGATATATACCTTATGGGTTGCATGGATAACATTGATGTGATATACCTTTGGCAAACCAAAAACAATATTGTTCTTTTAAGTGCCCACTCAGTCTTTTTGACAGAGCTCTTTCAACCTAGGAGAATTCATTAGCAGCTTTTTTTTTTTTTAACTTTGGTGGTAATGTCCATTCAGTGACACAGGCCTCCTTACTGTTCCTCAGGACACAAGATAGCCACCTCCTGGCCCCACCCATTTTCATTGGCTATCCTACATCTCTGAAATGCTCTCCGTCCTCATCTCTGACTCCTGGATTTCTTCAAACCCCAGCAAACACCCTACTTTCTGCCAGGAGCCTTTCCTGATCTCCCCTTAATGCTGTGCCTTCCCTCTGTGATCATTTTCAGTTTATCCTGTCCATATCTCTTTTAGCACAGTGCCTGGTACATAGTAGGCACTAAAGAAATGCTTGTTGACTTGTTGACCTAACTCAGAGCAGCTCAGTCTTGCAGACCTGATGAGTGTAAGGGCTATAGGTCATTCTCCTGCCTTTGATGTCCAGCCTCTCTCAGATGCTCATATTGCTCCGAGGTACTCTTTTTGTTTCCACTTTAAGTGATTTCTCATTATCACTCCTTTCTGACGTAGACAGTGAAAAAGTAGATCAGGTAATCCCATGGACTCTGAAAACTAAAGTGAAAAGGAAATACTTTTTTTTTTTTTTTTTCAGAAAAAGTGAGTTTGGGGAAATCTAAGGTAGTACTGAATTAGAAGTCCTATACAAACACAGGGAGATGGACAAGATGGGGTTGACTCAGTCAGTTCAGATGGTCCCTAATTCTCCGATTTTCTCATGCTCCAAATTTACAGGATTTTGAGGTTGTCCTCATCTGGCCTTCTGCCCCCCTGTCTGATGATGACGGATGTCCTACATTTCTCTGTCTCTCTGAGGCAGGGCAAATGATGTTGTGTGGATTATGTTAACCATTCCAAATCCTCTTCCCCCCTCACGCCTACTCCTTAGCATGTGGGTGTGAAGCCTACCATCATCTCTGAGAAGTCCGCTGGTAATAAAAATGTCAGCGGAAGAAGGAAAGGAGAAGAGTGTTGCTATGACGGCTGTAATGGTAATAAATGATTTATGTCCACCGTAATGGTTACATAAGCAGCTGTTACATTTTAAAAGCATCATGCAAACAATGTGAAACATTTATTTAAGTGGTTCTACACTATAGGGAATTTGATTTAATCAGACTTTATTTCTGTTCTCATTAGAATGAAGTCTGGCAGCTCTGGTAGGCAGCCCTCCCATACTCCACACTGCTTCTAGCTACTAAAAGCAAATATTTTTACTGTGCAACAATTAAACATTTATAGGGTGCTGAACTCCCCATCTGTCCTGCCAAGTGAAGTGGGGTTACAATAAAACCCAGTCCCAGAAATGTTTTTCTTGAAAACTTCTATGGAGGGGTAAAAGATAAGGTCACCCAACCCCCAAATTGCTAAGAAGAGGGGATCAGAGAATAAGAATCTTCACTTGTTTATAACATTTGTTTTGAAACAGTAAGAGCCAGGGGTATACAATCTATGATTTAACCAAATAGACTCAATCTTTACTATTTCAGACTGAATAATAACAATAATAATAATAATAATAATAATAACTGCCAATTATGTAACACATTAAGGTTTGAAAAGTACTTCATATACATTATCTCATTTGAAGGTAGTAAGGTCTTCATGATGCTTTTATTTGCAGCTGGTGTTATACTAATTGCATTAAGCCCTGGAGCTTCCTAAATAAGATTTATAATCATGCAAGAGTTTGCAGTGTAGTGTACTTGATAGGTGGCTGTACTTATTGTGAGGGAGATCCAGGTTATAATCCTACTTCAGACACTCATTGGCTAGGGGACAATGGGTCAGAGGCTAACCCCCTCTCTAGACCTCAATTTACCTATGTATAAAATGAGGAGGTTAGACTGGCCTCTAAATAGCCTTTCAGCTCTAGAGTTAGGATGCTATGGTCCTGTGATTTAAAGGGAGAAAACTGATTGGATGAAAAATACTTATGGTCTGCTTGTGCAACTGGAGGGACATTCTATAGAACCTGTTTATCAGTGTATGCATCATGGATGGATACTACAGATGGACAATGAGTAATTTAGGCCCAGAATGGAATTTGAATAGGAGAGGAGATTGGACTGGCTTTGGGGAATTGCAAATTTTAATAACTCTAAGCTTCTCCCTTAAACAAAGGTCCATTTAAAAATAATAATTTTATGATGGTATTGTATGCCTGTGAGTCATGAAAACTCTATTGTCTAAAAAAATTAAAATTGAGGATTGCTCAGGAAACGAAGGAAAAGCAGATAGTGCTCCTGATCACCTGCGCACACATATACATAGACACAGACACACATTCAAAACAAGGCTTATGGAGGTACAGCCGAGATGGTAGAGGGGTAGGAAGCAGTACAGCCAAACTCCCCTCCACAGAACCCCTCCAAGCAGAGCTAGAAAAGGCACCAGGCCAAATCCTGATGGGGAAATCCAGAAAAAGTCAGTGAGTCATTTGTCCAGCCCAGCTTGTCCTAGGGAGCCAGACAAGGAGGTCTGCAGACACTGGGGACAGGTTTGGGCTAGGATCACACTATTGGGCACTCAAGTGCCCAAGGAGAGGCTGTGCACCAGAGGAAAAGGGAGACCCAGACCCATACCAGGGCACCACCAGACTCATGTTGAGGGGAGGGCACTGTTATGGAGGCAGCTTTGCCAATTCCCAGGCACAGATCCAGCGCAGACCTGTGGCAAAGGACCTGTGGCAAAAGGAAGGCCCTGCGTAGTTTACCAAGAAAGGAGGATGTTCAGAAGCATCAGCAGTATAATGCTGACCCCAGGAGCAGAACTGAGTCTTATTTCTAGCATCTAGCCCAGCTTGTAGAGGAAAGATCAGGGCAGGAATGTATATGAGAGAGAATAAAAAGATGGGCTGATCATATGAGAAGAGTGAAGGCTAACCAATGGATAACTCATAGGCTCTGTATGGAACCTCATGGGGTAAGGAGAACTTGAGGAAAGCCTCCAGCATTTTGGGTGGACTTCCTGAGACAAGTATATGGGAGGACATGGATATGAGTCCCATGGGATGGGCAGGCATGGGCTTCATTCTACATTATTGAAAAGACTATCTACACTGATAAAATCCATTGGAATATTGGAATAATGACTGCATGATGTAGGGAGTACAGATATTACTACCTCTATTTTGCATCTGAGAAAACTGAGGCTTTAAAGAGGTTAAGTTACTGGCCCACAGTCACATAGCTAATAAGTGACAAAAGTGAGATTCAAATCCAGGCCTCTCCTGACTCCAGACTCAAAGTTTTTTCCCTTTAGATCATGTTCTGCCTCTACATTTTGAATTCTAGAAGAGTTTGTGGTTGAGCCATTTCACTCGTGTCCAACTCTTCATGACCCCATTTTGGGGTTTTCTGGAGTGGTTTGCCATTTTCTTCTCTGGCTCATTTTTTGCGGATGAGAAACTGAGGCAAACTGGGTTAAATAATTTGCCCTGGGTCACACTGCTAGTAAGTGTCTGAGGCCAAATTCGAACTCATGAAGACGAGTCTTCTTCACTCCAGGTCTGGCACTCTTATCTACCATGCCCCTTAGCTGCCTTATTAGATAACTAGGTTATTGTTGTTGTATTATAAGGTTATTCAGTCGTGTCTGACTCTTTATGAACCCACTTGGGTTTTTGGGGGGTTTTTTTGGCAAAGATATTGGAGTGGTTTGTTATTTCCTTCCCCAATTCATTTCACAGATGAGGAAATGGAGGCAAACAAGGTTAAATGATTTGCTCAGAGTCACGCAGCTAAGAAGTATCTGAGGCCAGATTTGAACTCAGGAAGATAAGTCTTCCTGGCACTCTATATACTGCACCACCTAGATGCCCCTAGAAGAGTTAGAAATTAATTTTAATTGCTCATGGAATCCTAGGGTGTGGGGGGTGACTTAGACCAGAAGTAGCTGCAGTTCTCCTGAGTGCAACCTGAACCAGACTAAAATGTAACTGGGAAATATTTAACAAAATAAATAAAAATTCAGTAGAACATAGGTAATGTTAAAATGCAGTTTTCTAAGTCAACATGCAGCTGCAGGGATCCTCATATATGTTTAGTGGCCCAGGTCTCTATTGGAGTTTGACGCCACTGACTTAGGCCAGCCTGTGTCTAGGCAGGACCAACTGTCTCAAAACAGACAAAAAAGGAAACAATCCACTCTGGCTTTATGGCTCTTATGGCTTCTCGTGACATCGAGTTTTCCTTTATAGCTAATCTAGATTCTTTCTGCTGGAATTAAACCCATTTGCTCTTTATTCCCATAAAGGACAATAGATCAATCAGGCTCTCTATAGGGACCCATCAGAGACTTGAAAATTCCATTTCCAGCCTTTGCGCAAATGGTTCTGAAATGAGAATTAGAATCCCCACCTTCCTTCAGTGTTGATCTCAAGTGTTACCTCTTTGTTGTTATTATTTGGTCATTTCAGTCACGTCTATCTCTTCGTGACCTCATTTGGGGTTTTCTTGGCAAAAGTACTGGAGCAGTTTGCCATATTCTTCCCTAGTTCATTTTACAGATGAGGAAACTGAGGTAAACAGGATTAAGTGACTTGCTCAGAATCACACAACTACTAAGTGTCTGAGGCTGGATTTGAACTTGGGAAGATTAGTCTTCCTGACTCTAAGCCTGGCACTCTAAACACTGTGCGACCTAGATGCTACCTCTTACTAAAGACCTGTCTTAATTCCCACCATTATTGATATTCTCTCCCTCCTGAAATTTTACTTTGAGTTTGCTTTGTAGTTATGCATTCATTTACAGAAGATATTCCCTAGCAGAATGTGTTTGGTATTTCTCCTTCTAGCCCCACCCCCTAGCATCATACCTTGACTAGACTTTTAGAATATAAGCCCTGAAAATAAGGATTGTTTTCATTCTTTGTCCTTCTATCCCCAGGGCCCAGCATACTGCCTGGCACATAGTAGGACCTTAAAAAATGTTGATTAATTGATTTAATAAATGGTTGCCGAACTGAATTGAAAACAACCAGTCCTCTCATTGCACATGGAACCTATAGCATAAAATTCATCACTCAAGAATAATGTCACATTTATGTAAGGTTGAAAGTTTGCAAAGCACCTTCCTCACAACAAACCTGTGAGAGTAATTTATTATCTTTCTTTTATAGATTGGGGAAAGTGAGGCTCTGAGAGGCCATGTAACTTGCAGCTCTGAAAAGGAGATTCTAACCCATATCTCCTTACTTCAAATTAATCACTTTAAAAATATATATATACCATGTTACTTCTTCCTTACTGAACTATGCAGAGTGTCTCAAAAGTCTTAGTGCAGTTTAAAGCTATCATAGCTCAAAACTGCACTAAAACTTTTGGGACATGCTGTATAGTGTTTTATATTAATGATTTGCTAACATTTCATGTGTGTTAGTCTTGGCTACCCAATTAAACTGTAAACTCTTGGCCTTTTGATTCTTCATATATCACATATTGCATAGCTCCATATAGTGGATTAATAATAATAATAATAGCTAACATTTTATATGGCACTTACTAAATGGCAGGCATTGTGCTATGTACTTTACAACCATTATCTCATTTGATCCTCGCAACAATCCTGGGAGGTAGATGCTGTTATTACCTCCATTTTACAGATGAGGTAAACTGAGGCAGACTCAGATTAAGTGACTTGCTCAGGGTTGCACCGCTAGTAAATGTCTGAGGCTGGATTTGAACTCGTCTTCCTAACTCTAGGCCCAGTACTCCAGTCATGTGCCACAAAGTGGGTGCTGCTCACTGCTTCATCAATCAGATCAATAAGTGTCCCATCTGTTTTTCCCTTTCCAAGCCACAGGTCTCATTTCTAAAGCACTCACTGATTAGAGATCTATTTGCATATTTTTTGTTATACTCAATCCCGTATTTTCAGCTCACCTAGGATGTAGGAAAAATTAGGAAATATATGTTTATGTCAATACTGATTTAGAATAATTAGGAAATTAGTTTCACTTTAAAAACTTCAGTTAATACCAAACTCAAATAGAAGTTGCAAATACCCAGCTTCGACTTTAATGAGAAAGATGCAAATTATAATGATTCTTTGTTTTTATATAAAAATAGCTCACATTTCTATTGTACCTAAAGGTTTTATAAAGTGCTTCCTCACACCAGTCCTGTAGGTAGCATGACTATTTCGCTTTCTGAAAATGAGAGTCAGAGTGGGGTAACGTAGAGAGGGACTGACCTGAGCTTCAGGGCACACCCTGGGTTCAGGCCCGATCTCTGGCATATATTGGGCTGTGTGACCCTGGACAAGTCACTTATCCTTTCAGTGCCTCTACTCTAAGTCTATAAATTATAAAACAGTTGCTAATATGCACTGGTGGACGGAGTTTCTTTATTGGGAACACCCTATACTGACAAGAGTCTGGACCAAAAGAAAAATAAATTACAGGTGAGGAAACTGATATTTGGAGAAGTTAAGAGACATGGTTAGTGTTAGAGTTCACCCCCAGGTTATCTAAGTCCAGGTTCAAAGTTCTTTCTACCATGCTCTATACCTTCCCAAGGCAAAGGACAAAAAGGAAAGAGTAAGCTCATGACTGATGATATAGCACGCTTCTCATCTCTTGGCAGGGAAGTGATGGACTAGGGTGGCAGAATGAGGCATACATTTTCAACATAGCCCATGTGGGAATTTGTTTTGCTTGGCAATACTGATTTGTTACAATAGAGCTTTTATTTTTGTCAAGCTGAGTAAGGGAGGGGTGGAAATGAGGGGGGTGGAGGGTAGTCCTAGTGATGCAAAAAAGAAAGAAAGAAAAAAGCATTAATAAAACATTTAAAAAATACTCCAGAGAGAGCAGAAGAAAATTCTGGAAGGCACAAAGACAAGGAGGGTGGTCCTGTTACTATTGTGCTAAATTTAACATAAACATTAATACCAAACTTTACATAATGCAGTAGTTCACATTTTCATAGATAATTCAATTTTTCTATTCTTTATCTATCACAATATTCATATTTGTTGATATTTTCCAGGTCCAAAATAAAAAAGATTTTTTTTTAGGCAAGTAAGCTCAACTCAGGCATTTTTGTCATAAAGTCCTTACACATAAGCCCCATATCTCCTTCCCTTGAGGTAGGTAGGAGGCACAGTGGCTAGGTCAGGGGTGGGCAACCTTCAGCCTCAAGGTCACTCTAGTGGCCCACTAGGTCATCTCAAAGGGCTGCACTTGAGGACCTAGATGGCCACATGTGACCTCGAGGCCACAGGTTCCCCACCTCTGGGCTAAGTTATTGGACATAGGAAGTCTTGATTTCAGATCCTGCCTCAGATATTTACTTATTTGTGTGACTCTGGACAACTTAATTTTTTTCAGCCTCAGTCTCCTCATCAGTAAAATGAGAATGATAATGCCTCCTAGAGTTTTCATGAGGATCAAATTAATGAACATGTGTGAGTACTTTGTAAATAATCCCCTATACTAATATATAATATAATATAATAATCTTGATATTATTATTAAACCCTGAAAAATCCTCAGTTGTCAAAGGGTTACTAAATCAGACTTGTAACGTTATCGTTACTAAGAAAGGACCATGGGCTGATGCGTTTTTGTTGTTGTTGTTGTTGTTGGTTTTTTTTTAGAAATCAACAACATTTGCAAATACACAAATAAGATGGTTGCTGCATCTGTATCAAGATCAGGCTATGAGAAACTGACCAGAATCCTCTCTGTCCCCTCCAGGATTCTGGTTACTTACAATTTTACTCTGTGTGTTTCCCTTCTATACCCTGGGATGGAGGCTCAGTAGCTAGAGGTTGGGGAGTCTGCAAGTGATTCTCTTTTCACTCATCCTTTTCCTGTGTGTGGCATTCTCTCTCTTGGGAAGCTTTTACAGAGATGGTTTTCTTGGGAGAAGCTGCCACAAGATGGCAGTACCTCAGATCACAGAGGCTTCCTGACTTAGATTCAAGAGAGGAGTCCGGGACAGCCAAGTGTGACTGAGCTACTGGGGAGAATCTCAGCATCATAGCATTTCAGAGCTTAAAGGGTCCTTAGAAAGGGAAGACCCTAGGGTGGGACCTGGGAATAAGTGTGCCATTCTTAACATCAGAGAGATTATTTCACTAGTAGTGTCTAGCACTTAATAGTCATGCAGGATATATTTTTAATGCAATTTAACAAATATTTATTAAGCACCTACTAGGCTTAGTACAATAAGGCCTTAATACAAGGTTTTATGCTAGATGGTAGGGAAATGAAGATAAATATGATAACCACTCTGGTACAGACCCTCATCACCTCATCTTGGACTCTTGTATAAGCCTGCCGGTGGGGTTGGCCTACTTCAAGTCTCTGCCTACTCCCAATCCATCCTCCATTTAGTCACCAAAGTGATTTTCCTAAAACACAGGTCTGACAAAGTCACTCCCCTACTCAATAAATTTTAGTGGCTCCCTATCCCCTCCAGGCTCCAGGTTTTATATTTATAAAGTGCTCTGGCATTCAAAGCCTTCATAATCTCAGCTCCCTCCTACCTAGCCAGTCTTCTTCCACATTACTTCTAGACAGGTACTCTTTGATGCAATGACACTGGCCTTCTGTTCCACAAACAAGACACTCCATCTCTCATCAACTGGCCTTTTCTCTGGCCCTCCCCCCTTCCTGGAATGTTCTCCCTCTTCATCTCCCCCTACTCGCTTCCCTGGCTTCCTTTAAGTCCCAGCTAAAATGCCACCTTCTGCAGGAAACCTTGCCCAAGCCCTCTTAATTCTAACACCTTCCCTCTTGAAATTATTTCCTATTTATCCCATCTGTGGCTTGTTTGTACATGGTTTCTTGTTGTCTCTCCCATTAGATTATGAGTTCCTTGAGGACAAGGACTGTCTTTTGTCTCTTTTTTTTTGTAGCCGCAGTGCCTGGCACATAGTAGGTGCTTAATAAATGTTTATTGACTGACTCATATGACAAGATATTTCTCAATTTAATATAAGTGTACCAGAGCTGGCACTTTGGAGTTTGCAAAGTACTTTACATTCATTAATTTCTTCCAAGTTTCACAACCCTATGAGGTAGGTACTACTCTTCCTTTTATCCTTGTTTTTACAATGATTACACTGAGGCTGTGGAAAGTGACTAACCCAAGGTCACACAACTAGTAAGGAATGGTCAGAAGCAGTCTGACCCAGGTTATCTTGACTCCAAGTACAGTAAACCATCAATCTACCCATTAGGACCCGATGCTTTTCTGTTATGGGAGAAAACATATACACTAATGATTATGATATAGGGAGGGTGACATCAGGGCAAGTGAAAGATCCCAACAAAGTCGTATGAGAAATCTACGATTTTCAACGATTTTCATTTTAGGTAGGATGGGGAAGGGATGGTCAGAAAAGGCTTGTTGAAAGAGGCAGCACGTTGAAGAAAGTAAGGGAGTTTAACATACGAAAATGGGGGAAGTGTGCTGATTCAGACACAGAGGATGGCTGTAAACTATCTTCTCTTTCTCCTAACCACCAAAGAAGTCTAAAATGTCTGCATCTAACTAGTTTTCAGATTTTGTAGCTTCTGATACCAGCTCTCAAACTCGTTCCTTTCTCTCTTTTCCCACTTCCTCAGATGGAGTTCAGGCTGGTCTATTGAAATAGCCTAGAATCTGGAACTCAAAACTTGAAAATAAACGTTAAAGGATTGTTTTTACATGTAATTGGGGAAAATAAAATTATTAAATAAAAAAAGAAAAAAAGAAACAGCTTCCTAATTGTTCTCTTGCCTCCAAGTAATCCAGCTAATATTGCTCCCCTCCTCCTAATCCAGGTGGTCCCAACCTTTTTTGGTCCCTGTACTTCCTCGGCTTTCAGCAAAACTTCCCATGCTTTCTATTCAATATAAAAGGAAATACATTCTAAAGTTTATCCTGCGGGTGCCATAAGCAATAAAATAAAGGGATCAATTTTTTGATAAATAAAACTGTTTAGTACATAACATTTCCCAATCAACACTATTATTTCTGGAATATTTCAGTAGGTCAATGTAGTTATTTATCAAATAATCCCTGTACCCCTTTGGCAAGCTTCTTATGTGCCCTGGAGGTATATGTACTGTAGGTTAGGAATGCCTATTGTAATTGATCACACACTGATCTGATCAGTCTTATTCCCCTGTTCAAAAAACCCCTTCAATGGATGCCCTTGTCTACAGAGTAATAAGAAGTGGTATGTGTGTGTGTGTGTGTGTGTGTGTGTGTGTATGTAAGAAACTAATCCTATTTTGACCTGTCAGTTGCCTCTCTTTGGGCATCTAGAGGAAAGGACAGAAGCTTCATTTGAAAGAAGAAATAACTACAGGATAGATGATGACATAATGCCAGAAAAAGAAAAGATTCTTGATGACAAATTGGGTGATGAAATTAGAATAAGTGGGAAAAATGAGGGGAAAGGAAGATTTTCTGATTTCCTTTGCATCTCTAGTGATTTCTGTGTTTCAAAACCTTTTAATATTTTATGTCATTTTGGAAAGAATGGATGTTCTCAGGACAGCTGGAAGCTGGCATAGTTGGAAGGCCTAGGTTTGAGTGACAGTTCTAACACTGATTAACTTTGAGACTTTAGGAAAGTTCCTTAATTTTTAGTTTACTCATCTGTGAAATATAAATAATAATGTCTCTTTTATCTCTCAAACAGGTTTATTGTGAAGATCAAATAAAATACTGTATAGAATTAGAAAAAAGTATAAGGTACTATATGAAATAAATATAACATTATTTTGCTATTGCTATTATCATTATTGTTATTATTCTCATCATAGCCTTGTAAGGTAGGAATAGCTAGCATTATTATTTTCCTGATTTTGAATGTAGTTATTTTATAAATGGGGTAACTGAGGCCTAGAGAGGTGAAATGATTTTCCCCATGTCATATAGTTGATTCTCCAGGTAGACAAGCCAGCCAGGCCAAAGCATCAAGGAGCCTGATGACAGAAACAGGAAGCTGTGTGGTGGAGAATAGCTTATTCACTAGGACCATGACCATACCTCCCCTCAGACTTTATTATAGGCAGCCCAGGACCCCTTAACCAAGAGTCCTGTGAGTAGCGGTGAACTACATGCCATTATCCCTGACACCAGCCCTGCTCCTGACACCATCCAGGAGAATAACCACAGCGGAGATACGGCCTGGGAATTTCCTCTACTGTCACTGAACTGCCCACCTCCTCAGCAGTCATGATGACTGAAGACCTGAGAAAAAATGTTCTTATTACCACAGTCCTTGTCTCTATGAAATGATCCAATGCCAAAAATGGATATGGTTCTATCAATCAAAATGACAGCAAAGATGTATTGGTTTATCAGCATTCTTTCCTCTTTCTCTCCATCAAAATTGGATGTATTTTCCATTCACCCCATTGGATCATGCCACCTGCCCTGCTGCACCTGTCTCCTGAATCTCCTGAGTATCCTCTCCTGGACTGATCTTTCTGAACCTGTCTTCTGAATTGTTAGAATGTAAGCTTTTTATGGAGGAGGGGGAAGGCACTGGTTTTGCTTTTCTATTTGTAGCCCCTGCTCTTAGCACAGTGCTTTGTACATAAGTGTTTAATAAATACTTGTTCATATATTCATTCATTCATTCATTCATTCATTTATTCATTCAACTCTGACTTGAGGTATTTTCCAACAGAATATACTGCCTATTTTTTCTCTTTTAAGATCTCTGATGTGTTTATGATGGATGGTATATAAATGAATCAATGAACAAATGAATGAATGAAATAATCATTTATTAAGTGCTGATTATAGTCCAGGCACTGTTAAGTTCTGGGAACAAAAATGCAAAAAGCAAGATCATTCTTACCCTCAGAAGTTTACATTCTAATAGACAAGACAATATGTATATGTAAGTGGTTGTAATGGATGGGTACTTTAGACTGGGCAATCAAAGGGGTGGTGAATGGAACCATAGGACAATTGATTGACCTGCCTTTTCCAGGAAAGGTAGCTTGGAGCTGATTGCTGTTCACTGAATTGCAAGTGGAAAGTGGAAATGGGCTGGAAGGGTGGAGATAGGGGACTCAGTACATAGTTGGTGCTTAATTCACTCTACTGTTTTTTATAGAATGGAGCAGAAAAAGGCATGGATTTACAATTCAGTTTTTTTTTTAATTTCAGCTCCAAATTCTCTCCCTAACAGCACTCCTCCCCAACTGCTGAGAAGGCAAGAAATACCACAGCCGTTATACAAATGAAGTCATGGAAAATATGCAACAATTCAGTTTTGAGAGATATTATGGTATAGTGGAAAGAATGTAAACTTGGAGTAGGGTCAGGCGTAGGTCTGAATCTTAAATCTTCTACCTACTAACTTTTGGAGCCTGGAAGTCACTTAAATTTCCTGAGACTTGGTTTTCTAAGCTGTATAAGGATAATCATGCTTATACTGATACCTCAAAGAGCTGGAATAAGGAAAATACTTTGTAAGCTTGTTTCAAGAGTCAACAAAATAGGAGTTATTAGTTGAGGAAATATCAAAATCAAACAGTCAAATAGTAATACTAGGCTGCCCAGAGTTATGTGCCAAAAAGGTATATTTGAAACGTACTTTTTGAGGAAGGGGGTTGCACTGGAGAGGTCAAAGAAAGCTGAGGAAAGGATGTGAGATTTGAACTGTAGGTCAAAGAATCAAAAAAATCTTCAAGTTGGAAGGAATCTCACCTATAATTCAGTCCAACTCATAACTGGAAAAGAATCCTCTCTACCTCCTACCTGTCAAAAGGTTGTCCTTTGCTTCAAGACTGCCAATGAAGAGGAACTTTCAGGATGTCATTTGAGGTGACCCAGTGCACTTTGGGAATGCTTTCATTGCTTTTCCCCACATTAAGCCTAAATGTGCTTCCCTTGCTCTTAGTTGCACCTTCTGTGACTAAGCAGAAATGCACCAGTTTCTCTTCCATGAGGCAGTTTGGTGGTGCAGTGGCTAGAGCAATAGGTCTGGAGTCAAGAAGACCTGGGTTTAAACATGGCCTTATACACTTACTAGCTGTGTGACCCTGGGCAAGTTGCTTATGCCTGTCTGCTTCAGTTTTCTCATCTGTAAAATGAGGATAACAACTCACCTACTTCTCAGGGTTGATGTGAAGATCAAATGAGGTAATCTTTGTAAAGTACTTAGCACAGTGCCTGACACATAGCAGGTGCTTAATAAATGCTTGTTTCCTTCCTTACATGTGACAAACCTTCAAATGCTTATTTATCCCCTATGTCTTCTCTGTTACTGTCTAAATATATCCAGTTCTTTCACCCAATCTACAGATGGAATTAACTGGAAGTCCTTCATCATCATGGTTGCCCTTCACACTCTTCTATTTATCTGTGGGTCTATAAAGTCTTGGATATTATAACTTTCTCAGTTTTGCCTAAGATTTCATTGGTCTTCTTGACTAAAATATCATATCCTTGACTTATATTGAGCATAAAGTCCACTAAAAACATTAAGTCTTTTTCAGACAAAATGCTATCTAGCCATACCTACCATACCTTGTATGTGTGTAGTTGATTGGGGTAGGTGGTGGGGATGAGAGAAGGCAGCTAAGTGGAGGGAACATCATGAATTGAATCCACATGACACATGAAAAGGGTAATGTGCACACCCTGATTGAAGTAGAAATGTGTGGGTGAGTTCTGGAGGATAAGACTGGAAAAGTAGGATGGAAAGAGATGATGGAAAAATGTATTTTAATATTTTACAGATTTGATCTCATCAGCATAGACACTTGTTCTATTGAAAGAGATCATAATGCCCTCTTTCAGAGGTGTTACGGACCTCAAATCCGTCCTGCTATAGCTAATGTATTAATGAGCCTCTTTGAACTTAGCTAGACTGGTGCTTGGATGACCATCATACAGGCCATCAGAGGGACCATGCCTGAGGCCATTCTAGCTTGTTAGGTCCTGCTAGAACTTGTATTCCAGTGGCATGATCTCTGTAGACCCATGGTTGTTTTCAAGCCATAATGAGGCATCCAAGGAGGATGAAGACATTAAGACCACTAGTTTCAATTTCTTGAAGATAAAGTAGTTTGGTTCTGAATTTTGACAGTAGACTGGTTCTCACTAATTTCCTGAGATACAGACTTCTGGAAAGTTGGATGGTTGGGAGAGATCCAGTGTTTTATCTGAGTCTGGGTATGTGATAGGAAAAATAGGAAAAGAAGATCCTTTCCTCACTTTTCTCATGTATCTTAAACTAAGTAACCTTTACTTAAATAGTAGCAATAGCAGCAGCAGCAGCAGCAGCAGCAGCAGTAGTAGTAGTAGTGGTGGTGGTGGTGATGGTGGTAGTAGTAGCAGTGGTACCTAATATTTATATGGTACTTTAAGGTTTTCAAAGCAGTTTACATATCTCTGTTTCTCTGCTCCTTAAATATCCCTGTACTGTAGGTGCTGTTATTATCCTATTTTGCAGAAGAGATAACTGAGACTGAAAAGTTGAATGACTTACCCAGGGTCACACAACTCACAGCTATTAAGTGATTCAAGTAAGTAAGAAGTAATTAAGTAATTCAAGTAAGGCAAGATTCAAACCCGGCTCTTACTGATTCCCAAGTCCATGGCTCTCTTCACTGCTGCCAGAAAAGATAATACTCATGAGGAGGAAGAAGTTTAACTTCTCTTTGCATCTTCTTTTGAAGATAGTAAGCAATCAACAAATGTATGTGGAAAGAAAAAATGCCCCTGGTGTGGGTGTGGCTTGGTTGAAGGCTCCCAGGTCTAGAGGTTGAAGTCTTTGAATCGAAGGAGGAGGAGCTTTTCTTCCCCTAGTCATGGTATTTGAGTTGCATGTGGCTATTTTT
Source organism: Vombatus ursinus (assembly GCF_900497805.2). NCBI lineage: Eukaryota > Metazoa > Chordata > Mammalia > Diprotodontia > Vombatidae > Vombatus > Vombatus ursinus. The sequence goes on from NW_020954641.1 coordinate 9,851,978, forward strand.
GGAAACCATTCATTAGAAAGGAGAAGAAAGAAATGACCCAGCTGAGCCTCGAGGTCAGTCACGATTAATACAAGAGTGCCTGCTGGTTCCTGCCCCAGCAGCTGGTGACTAACGTGTTAATGACAGCCCAGGGTGTGAAGGGTTCACAGTAGAGAAGTACACAGGCTTCATAATGTCGGAATCAGCCCCATGTGCCAGTGGATGCTTAACCCCTCAATCAAACTGCCCACCGGAGAAGAGAAGTCTTTATAGGCTACTGGTCTTTTGAATGCTAAGACGCAGTTGGACAAAGTCCTATACAGAATACTGGCATTCCAATTTCAGCAAAACCCTTGAAATTTCTCATGCTGCCCTTAATAATAATTTTTCAAAATGACGTTTATAAGATGCTTTAAGGTTGGCAAAATGCGTAATGTATACAATCTCATTCAAATCTCACAACAACCCTGTGAGGTAAGTCAGATATTACTAACACCTTACTGATAAATTAAAAAAAAAAACAAAAACCTGAGGCTGTGAGAAATTTTGGTAGGAACGACACATGCTTCAGGTAAGCTGACCTAGTCCTTTCAAGGGGCAGGGACACCATTTTGTTCCCTTGCTTCCCTGTGGTATAAAAGGCTAGATCAGTAGGAACTGATGTCAGATGCTTCACCTTGCCTCTCATTCATATTTGTTAAAGTTTATTTTAATTGCATTTTATGTTCCACAAGTGCTGATTACATTCTAAACCTTGGATCTATTTGAGGCTTGGCCTATAAAAGAAGTCAAGTGACTTGTCCATGGTCATACAACCAGTAAAGATATGACAGGATTTGAATAATAATAATAATAATAGCTGACATTTATATAGTACATACTATGTGCTGGGCACTGTGTTAAGTGTTTTACAATTATTATCTCATTTGATTCTCCCAACAACCATGGGAGGTAGGTACTTTATTATGCCCATTTTAAAAATGAGAAAATGAAGCCAAATGGAGGTTAAGTGACTTGCCTGGGGTCACACAATTGTTAAGTATCCGAGGCCAGATTTGAACCCAGGTCTTTCCTGATCCAAGCTAGCATTCTTTCCACATATTATACTGCCTTCTGAATAGCATAGAGAGATGTAGACCAGGTGATACTAGCATTAGATTGGCTCAATTCCTGTCTCTGATGCCTAGTGACTATGTTACCCTGGGCAAAGACTTAACCTCTCAGTGCTTAGGGCAACTCTTTGGTAGAGGGAATGTTCAAACTAGGAATTCCCTAGGTCACTGAAACTATAGGTACCAAAGCCTTCAAAAATTATCACTAATAAAAGTGATGTTTTTGGGGGGTGATGTCTTTTGATTCATGAATAAATTGGATTTAACTGAGGCAGAGTTGATGAAGACATAGGCCCTGTTCTCTTCTCCAGAGTCATCATAGTCCAGTGGCAGGACAGAATCAAGATGACTGGTAATGACTCAAATGTAGTGGATGACCTGGATGTCTTTGATGTCTAACCAAGCTCTAAGAGCTCCACAGAACCTGCTTCAGCTGTCTTCATGGCTGTTGGAACAGACTGTTCTCATCTACCCGTTCTACCAGGGGAAATCTTCACATGCTTAGGGGAGACACCCCCTAACTCACCAACGGGTTTGAGAACCCTCAGTTACCCTCCACCTGGTTTAGTCCATCTGCTGCAATGGTGCACCAAGTTGTGGCCTCTGTGCATGCTACAGCTTTTTTGAGCCACAGGTGAGAGTTAGGTGCAACAGGTGGACACCGAAGGTGGAAAGCAGCCTTGGAAAGGGCTCAGCAGCCTTCACACCAGAGGTACTAGTCTTCCCTGAACATACCCTACACCCCACTAATAAAAGTGATCTTCCTAGGACAGCAGTTTGATCACGTCATAGGAATGTTAAGAAATATCAAAACTCCAAACTCCTTAGTCTAGCCCTGAAGGCCCTCCATCGTTTGTCCCAAACTGCTTCTTAAACTTTTCCTCGTCATATTTTTAGATGAACTGTCCACTGCAGTTGGACTATTCTCCTTGAACCGCCCCCCACCACCATATTTATATTCCCATACTTACACTTTCGCTTAAACCAGCCCACCTCCCCCTTAAACCTTTTCTGACCATGCTAACCACAGGAATTTCTCTCTTTGCATAATAATAATAATAATAATAATAATAATTAATAATAATAATAATAATAATAATAGCTGACTTATACACAGCACTTTAAGATCTGCAAAGCAATTTATCTATATTACCTAGTTTAACACTTACAAGGTGTGAGGAAGTTGATATTTTTATCCCTATTTTACAAATAAGGAAACTGAGGCAGAGAGCAGTTAAGTGTACTAGGATCATATATTTAGAGCTGAAAGGGACTTTCGAGGCCATGGAGTTCAAGACCCTCATTTTACAGATAAATAAGTTGAGGGATAGATAGGTTAATGGACTTACCCAGTACAACACAGCCAGTATGTGCTAAGGCAGGATTCAAACTCAGATCTTCCTGACTATCCACTATATCATGGTGACTTCCTATCATTTCTGTATAATAGATGGGGAAACTGAGTTATAGACTAAGGTGAAGTTGTTCATGGTCATGCAGATTGTGAATGGCAAAGGCAGGATTTGAGCTCAGATCTTCCTCACTCCAAGTCCAGTGCCTTATCCACTATGCCACATAGCTCGTTTATGATATCAATGGTATACTTCCTTGTATTAACAGTTGCCTTTTTATACATAAATGGGGGAACTGGGACTCCAGATACTGGTTGACTTCAATCCAAGCTCTTTTGTCCATAATGGAGGAAGTAAAGAAACTTGTTTGCAGTCAGTAAAGCCCCAGGGTGGCAGAATACAATGACACTTGTGCCCAGATGTAAAGATTGCACCAGAAGGCTGAGATTTTGGAAGGGGAGACTCAAGTAAGCAGGAGATGTCACTGTGCAGAGTGTCTGGGCAGGGCTGGGAAGCAGGGCAAGGCAGGGGGAGAACTGAACTTGGAGGAGTCTGGTACTGTGGGAATACAGCCTCCTATATACCCCTTGAGTTCCAGTTCTGAAAAATGAAAGGACATGTGGCCAAGAGGTGGACTGAATGTGCACTAGTTTGCAGCCCGGAGTAACTAGAGAGATCTCCACATTGTGCTAAAATCACATCAACCACAGAAACCATGAGGTGTCATGAATATACCCTTGACCTCTGGACTTTTCAATATTTTATCAATGAGAAACGAAGGCATACATGGCACACTTATTAAATTTATTGGAAACAGGTCTTGGTGATGGTAAAAAAAAAAAGAAAGAAGAAAAAACAAACCCTGGAAATTAGGAGGATGCCTATCAATTGAGGAATGGTTGAATAAATTGTGGTATATAAATGTGATAGAGTGCTATTGTACTGGAAGGAATGAGGAAGTAAATGGTTTCAAAGAAACATGGCAAGACTTACATGAGCTGGATCAGAGTGAAGTGAGCAGAACGAGAACAATTTATCAATCAACAAACATTTACTAAGTGCTTATTATGTTCCAGACTCTGGAATAGCCTGGGGATACAAAAAGAAGCAAAAGATAGGACCTGCCCTCAAACAGCTTATAGTCCAACTGAGGGAGACCATGCTGTAGGCAAATATATACAAAGCAAACAATATACAGGATAAATAGAAAGGGGTTGGGTAAAGTTTCAGTAAAAGAAGGGATTTTAGTTGGGAGTTAGAAAGATAGTATGTATATGTGTGTGTATGTGTATACATACATACATATAGATGTGTGTCTGTGTGTGTGTATATATATGTATATATATATTATATATATACATATCCTTAGAGGGAATTTGTTTGGCTTAACTACGCATATTTGTTATAAAAATTTCTTTTTCTTTTTTTTCCCCTAATGAGGAGGTAGACAAAATAGGTTTCTGTTATTTTTTTTTAAGAGAAATGGGGGAGGTGCAGATGTGAAATGTGGTATGAACTTTTAGATGAGGTCACTATTATTAATCTGACTTAACTGTTTTACTTTGTCAGAAGAGACCGCTCATGCAGTGGGAATAATCTGTAAATGTCTGTAATACAAAAACAAAACACATCTACAAAACTTTAAAAAAAAAAACTTGAGATTTTAGTAGACTGCAAGGTCAACATGAGTCATAAGTGCTACCTGGCAGGCAAAACGCACAAGGAGCTAATGTTTATTTTCCTAAGCTTCATTAAAGGAGGCACAGAGGTGGTTAGATTCTGCTGTTCATTTAGTTTCCTGCATGAACTATTTTGGTATTCTGTCTGAATGAAAAACCTTGTTCTTTTCTTTGTGGCTCTTACATGCTTTGTGAGTAGATGGAGTTGTAATAATGGCGGCTCAAGTTGTGGTTTGGACAATTGATTGCCCCAAACATGCCACAATGAACTTGAGAATGGAGCAATGGGATTTCCAGTGCCAGAGTTTTTAGGGGGACCCTGGTCTCATATGTGTATATGCCTTATTACCCTACTAGAAAGCAAGCCCTACAAGCTCAGAGATCCGTACTTTTTATGGCCCCCTTATTGCCTAGCACACTACTTCCTGAGCAAGTGCTTAGGGAATGTTGGTTGGTTGGATGGCCGCCAAACTACCTCCTTTCTTGGAGAAAACCTGAGTAGGGAAGTGTATCATTTCTTTTAAACCAGGACTTCAGCAGGGGGGATAAATTGTGGTCATTAAGAGGCTGTTGATGGGCCTCAATAAGAATAATAAAGTATAAATCAAGGTATCAAGTGTTCATTGCTATCTTGGGAAGATTTTGAAAGTCACTTTTTCCTTTGTAATTCCATTTATTAGACAATGCAAAGAAATTTTAATATTCATGTGAAAAATTCAATTCAAATCTGTTAAGCATTTAAGTATTTACTTGATTGGTCAAATGTATATTTTCCCATTATAATTTAATTTCCTACCTTTCAAACAGGAGTGTTTCATCCCCAGAAATATGGGTCATTATTTGCACTTAGAGATTTCTTATTAATCTTGACCTGACCTCTGTGCTCAATACTCTATGCACTGAAGCTACTCTTGTTTCCTTTTCACAGGACCTATTAAAATGCCCTTATTTTAATTGGTCCCAAACAGGAGAAGAGCTAAAAAAAATACTGCCCTTCAAATCCCATTTAAGGTTGTAATAAAAGAACACACATTTGTTCTGTGCAACCTTATCCCAAATCAGGAATAGCTCAAAGGCAGTGAATCCAAGGTTACCATATGTGGTGATTGAACTGGCATTTGCCTCTCAAGGGCTACTCACCTTCAAGTTCTTTTGTAAATAAATCAGTGAAATAGCAGAAAGAGTGCTGCTAGATCTGGATTCAATTCCTGCTGCCAACACTTAATGGCTGCGTGACCCTGGGCAAGTCACTCAACTGCTCTGAGCCTCAGTTTCTTTATCTATAAAACAGATAATATAATAACATCTATCTCAGAGGATTTTTGTGAGGAAGGATCAAATGAGATAATATATACAAAGCACTTTATAAACCCTAAGTAAGGCATTATATAGTGTGAGCTATTGTTATTAGAGCACAAAATGTGATGAGTCATAGGATTTTAGAACTATGGGGTTGTAGGCTTTTGGAACCAGAATGTACCTTAGAGATCATCCAGTACACATGTAGTCATTAGTAAAGCTATCAAGGGGTTGGGGAATGGGGGGAGTGGGAGGCTATACCTTAAAGCTTTCGTTGATTAGCAACTTCCCCAAAGTGAGGTCAGTTATTAGGACTGAGGAGGAAGCAGAAGAAGGATCAGTGGAGGAAGAGAATGACTCAGATTGGGAGGAAATAGGCATCCAGAACTACAAATGATAAAAGATAAGACTCAATTTTATTTCCTGTCATTTTTTGTTGTAGTCAATGTAGATCAAGTACCCATAATAAGCTGAATGTGGAATTCATATAAATGGTTACATTTGAGGCTACAATTTTAAAAGCCCTAAGATTTTAACTGTGGAAATCTGCCACTCCCTAATCAATATACCACCTCACCATAGCTAATAAATTGGATAAATTTTCCTCTGATAAAATTTAACTAGGTGTTTATGAGAACTCGGAGATTTGTACTGGCATCCTTGGTTTCACAACTTAGTATCTCCCGGGAAAAATGGTGTTTATAGACAAGACACATTCTTCTTCCATCCCTTCCCTCTTTGGTAAAAATACTCTCCCCTAGAGATAAATATGTATTAGGTCATTCATATACTCTTTGGTTGTTTGTTTTTCAATTGAGAATTTCATAAAGATTGTGGCTTGTTTGTAGAGATTGCTGAAGGAAGAGGAATTAAAGGGAAATCACCTTCTCCCCCCTCAATGCCCCCATATTTTATTCCCTCCTCCAAAGAAATTAGGTTTCCCTAGGTTACCTCAATGGAATTTGATCCCATTTGGAAATTCTTCCTCTTTCTGGGGAGCCTGCTTTCATTCTCATACCTCTCTCCCACCCATCACCATGAGTCTCCTTTGCTTCACAATTGGTACAAGTCTAGGTAATGTAAGAAAGAAAGAAAAAGAAATGAAAAATGAAAGGGAAGATAGGAAGGAAGAAAGAAAGAGAAAGAAGGAAGGAAAGAAAGAAAGAATGAAAGAAAGAAAGAAAGAAAGAAAGAAAGAAAGAAAGAAAGAAAGAAAGAAAGAAAGAAAGAAAAAAGAAAAAAGAAAGAAAGAAAGAAGAGGAGGAGAAGGAGGAGGAGGAGGAGGAAGAGAAGAAGAAGAAGAAGAAGGAGAAGAAGAAGGAGAAGAAGAAGGAGAAGGAGAAGGAGAAGGAGAAGGAGAAGGAGAAAAGGAAGGAAGGAAGGAAGGAAGGGAGGGATGAAGAAAGGAAGAAAAAAAGGAGTTACTAAACACTTAATTAGATGTCAAATTCTGTGCCAAGCTCTAGGGATACAAATACAGTAATCAAGACAGTATCTACCTTCTAGGAGCTTATAGGAGGAGACACACTTATAGGGAAATGGTAGTTAAGGAGAGGTGTTTTGGTGTGGGTAGTGACAGGGATGGCAAGTAGAATCATTGGGCAAATGATTCACTCATCCTTTCCATGGAACAGCAGTATTGATTTGATTACTGTTCCCAGAACCAAATTTGGAAAGCAAAGGGAGATGGAACACAGGAAAAGTACTTACATGTTGGCATGGAATGAAAATGTTCAGAGGGCAATGTAATGGAAAAGACATCTTTGGTACCTAGTGGCAATTTTCTAATAATGACAAAGTGGGTATGGAATGATTCAACTCTTAACCTCGAAAGTCCCAGACAGTTTACTCAAATGAGATATTACTCAGAGCAGATATTTACAAATATCTCTTCCAATAAATTATTCCATCAAACAGTAATTCCACTATATAATAACCTCAACTGTTAATAAGTCCAATGATCCTACACCATCTAATATCCTTCTCCCATCTAACAAATTCCTCTACCATTCAACAGTCTTTCATCATCAAATAATATACTTCCATCTAGTAGCTTTCCTCCATCTAATAGTTTCCTGTACCAATTGATCCATCTAATAACAATCTACCATTTGTTCATCAACAATAGATAGCATATTATGGTATAATTGAAGGCTATAGATTAATAATGGGTTACAATTATCCATAGATTTGAGGAAAATTATGAAAATGCCAGTTAACTCACTCTTGGTAATATGGCTTTTTCTTAAAATCCTGCAAGATTGAAATATTAAAAGTGTAACTTTTTAAATGGCCAAATGGAGCAGTAAAATTGGAACATTCAGTAACTATATAAATAAACTAAATTTCTATTCATGCTCCTGATGTTGGTATTTGATATAGTAAGGAAGTTATTTATGCTGCTAGTTGATGGCACACTTCAGGACATTTATTTCTTAATCCTCAGTCTTGGCACATCATTTATCCTTTCCAAACAGTACAACAGAAATAGCCTAATTCATTTTATTAGCTATAATGACTGGTTTAATATTTACTTCACTATTTTGATATATCTTTGGTCCTATCAATTTGGGTATTATATAGGACAGAATCCATCTTTTCCTTTAAGACCTGTTTGATTCTTGTCCATTATTTTTACTGTAATTGCTCCATAGAAGTTCTGTTCTTTCCTCCAATTCTTTTAATATTTTGATTATTAATGCAACATCATGTATTTCCTACCACTTATTATGACTGGGACATCTTCTTTTCCTACCTGAATTTCCTGATGTATGTATACCAAGACCAATATCATTAATGAATATTCATGTGAAAATATTGAATGAAATATTAGCCAAGGTTATTCACTATTAATAAGCTGGATTTATAGAACTAGAATTTAGTTCAACATTAAGGAAGCTATAAGGATAATAAACCAAATAAATAACAAAACAATAAAAAACCACTTGACTATAAAAATAGGTACAGAAAATGTCTTTGATAGGACACAATACCAATTTATGCTGAAAACATTAAAAGAATAGGAATAAATGAACCTTTCCTTAATATGACAAACAGTATGTTTCTAAACCAGGAGGCAGCATTTATTTGTAATAAATAAATGATAGAAGTCTTTCCAATAATCTCAAGGTAAAGCAAAGGTGTTTATTGTTGTGACTACTATTTGATGTATTTATAGAAATGCTAGTTATAGAAAACAAATTTAGGAAATAAGCAGAAGGAAAACAATTAAACATGAACAGAATTAATGCAGCTAGTCATATAAGACATATAAGTCAAAGTGGCAAAATTACCTCCATGTGGAAATGATATGATAATTTTCTTAGAAAATCCTAGAGAATCAACAAAAAATTAATTGAAAACAATGGATAATTTCAGTAGAGTAGCTGGGAAGAAAACAACTAAACATAATCATTTCTACACATTGCTAACAAACTTGGCAACAGGAGATAAAAAACAAAGTTCTCTTAGAAATAACTACAAAAGATATAAAATATCTTGGAGTCAGCCTACTGATGTACTCAGGACATCATCATCATCGTCATCATCAGCATTTATATTATGCTTTAAGTGCGTAAAATATTTACAAACTGTTCTATAAATATTATCACATTTTATTCTCAATACAGCTCTGGGAGATACATGCTATTCTTATCCTTCTTTTGCAGATACACAAACTATGGAAAAAAGGTTAAATGACTTGCCCAGGGTCACACAGGTTAAAAAGGTCTGAAGCTGGATTCAAACTCATGTCTCATGTCTGATTTCAAGTCCAATGTTCTTTCCACAGAACCACCTAGCTCCTTTGTATGAATACAATCTCAAAACACCATATAATCAAATAAAGGAAAATGGTACACTAATATACTCTTTATGAAGCTGTGGATTGGCCCAGTCTTTCTGGAAAAACATTTTGGAATTATGTGGGGAAAAAAGTGACTAAAGCCTCAATGCCTTTTGACCCAGAGATTCTCTGTGCTAGACATATGCTAAACACTCTAGGGGTGGTCAAAGACAGAAATAAAGCTCCATCAATACCAAAATATTCATAGCAGTACATTTTATGGTAGTAAAGTACTAGAAATAAAGTAAATAAATATCAACTGGAGAATGGCAAAAACAAATGGTAGCACATGAATGTGATAAAATATTATTGAACTATAAGAAACAGTGAATATAAAAAATTCAGATTAGCATGGGAAGAACTGATGGAGAGTAAAGTAAGTGGAGTTAAAAAATCAATATGCACAATAATGAGGACAATGCAAATGGGAAGAATAATAAAACAAAACTAAAATCCATGCAATTATAACAACCAAGCCTAGCCCAAAAGAAGGGTTGAGAAAATGCACCTACCTCTTTTCATTTCAGAGGTAGGGGGGGCAATAGAGAATACTCCAGGTATTAATGGAGATGGTTAGAATATTTACTGGTTTTGTTGAACGGTCTTTCAAAAAAAGTTTCTTTTCAATCTTTGTTCTAAGCCATAGCTTGCTGGGTAGGGAAGGGAGAAAGCTATATTCAGAAATGAATGGGCTATAAAAACAAAAAACATCAATAAAGAAAGATATAAAGGAAGGCAAATGATAGGAAAGAAATCCATTGTTAATGCCTGGACTACACTAATATAATAAAAAAATGACAATACTACTACCTACATTAATTTTCAGCTTTAGTGCCATACCAATCAAATGAATGAGGAGTTACTATATAGAATTAGACAAAATATTAAAATCCATTTTGAGGAGGAAAAGGATAATAATTTTGAGGAAAACAATGATAAAAGTAAGAATGAAGGGGCCTAGTATTATCAAATAAAAGAAGTAATTAGTGAAAATTATTTGGTAGTGGTAACGAAAAGTAGAAAGATGGATCAGAAGAAAAAACTAGGTAAGCTAGACTTAGAACAATAAACCATAGTAACCTAGTACCTAATAATTCCGAAGACCCCAATTACGGGCTAAGGATTCTCTTTTCAAAAACATTTCTGAAAGCCCAAGAAAGCAATTTGAGGGGTGGAAAAGGAGCTTTAGATCAATAGTTGTCTGATTTATGTCTCTGAATTCCCAATGCCTGTCACATAGTAGGCATTTAATAAATGATTATTGTTTGATTGATTTAGTGATGTATCACATTGCAAAATGTAAAAACAAAAAGGTCACACCATAAATTAGAAGTAAATATGTTTCACAGCTATGGTTGGTGGGGGAGGAGGTATTCTTAACAAAATAGAGGATAGAAACAATCATAGAAAGTAAAATGGATAATTGTATTACATAAAATTGAAAAAAAATCAACATGAACAGAATTAATGCATCTAGTCACATAAGACAATAAAATAGGAAGAATCTTTACAGCAAATATATCTAATAAAAAGGGTCTCATGCTCAAGGTATATAGAAAAATGATACAAAAAAAGAAAGAAAAATGATACAAATACGTAAGAGCAAGAACCATTGATTGAATAAGAAAACAACTGATATGTGGTCAAATATGATTTGGGGCAGCTAGGTGGGACAGTGGATAGAGTGCTGGGCCTGAAGTAAGGAAGACTTGTCCTCCTGAGTTCAAATCTGACTTCAGACACTTACCAGCTGTGTGACCCTGGGCAAGCCACTTAACGCTGTTTGCCTCAGTTTCCTCATCGGTAAAATGAGCTGGAGAAGGAAATGGCAAACTATTCCAGTATCTTTGCCAAGAAAACCTGAAAAGAGGTCATGGAGGGTCAGACATGACGGAGACAACTAAATGACAACAAATATGAATAGAGAATTTTCAAAAGAAGATACATAGACTATTAGCAAATACATTGAGAGATTGTTCAAAATTACTACTAATAAAAGAAAGGCAAGTTAAAACAATTCTAGGTTTTTACCTTAAACCTATTGTGATGATTGGCAATGACAAAATAAAAAGAGGGAGAATAGTAAATATAAGAGGAACTGGGAGAAGACGCGCACACTGACTCAGTTAGTAGAACTGTGGTTTGGTTGAACCATTCTGCAAGACAATTTAGTTTAATATTTAAGAAGTCATCGCATCGTATCTACTCTGTGACCCAGTCACAGCTAGACATAGAGTTCAAGGAAGTTAAAGAAAGAGGGGAGAGTCCCATATGTACATTTTTTAAAAGTTTAAATAAAAGCAAAACTAATCTGTTTTATTGATATTTTTGTGTTTACATCTCAATCATTTTAATTCCCCTTCCATATTGAACTCCCCCTAGTGAAAAAGAAAAACAATTAAGCAAAAAAAAAATCTGAGTTAATATTTACATATGACAATGTATTATGCTCTCTTAGTAGTCCCTTAACTCTTTTCTGTGAAGAAGGAGTTATGTTTCTTCTTCTATTCTCCAGGATCTTCATTGGTTTTCCGAGTACTCAGAATATTCTTTCTTCCCAGTGAGCATTTGATTGACATTGTAGCCCTTTTGTATATTATATTCTTAGTTCTTCTTATTCCTTTCTTTCAGTTCACAAAAATCTTGCCACTTTTCTGAATTCTTTACATTTATTATTTCTTACTTCTCAATAATGTGCTGTTTTGTTCATATACCACAGATTTTCCGACATTCTTCAGTTAATAGGCATCCACTTTGTTTCCACTGCTATGCTAGGATTTTGTGCTATTATGAACAATGATGTATTTGGAAGTTGGTTTCTGCCTTTGACTTCTTTGGAGGCATATATTCTGCAGAGGGACCAATAATTCAAAGGTATGGATAGTTTTGTTACTTCCATTGGATAATTTCACACTGAAATCCAGAGTGATTGAATCATTCAATCAATCATTGTTACTAATCATTGTTAGACCTGTATTTCCACAGCTACTACAGCACTGAATGCTCCCATCTTTTGTCATCTTTTCCAGTTTGTCTGGTGTTAGATAAAACAGCAGAACTATTTTAGTGTGGGTTTTTTTTTTTTTGCTATTAGTGATTTGGAGCATTTTTTTCATGTGGATATTTATGGTTTCAATTCTTCTTTAGAAAACTGTTTATATCCTTTGACCACCTATCCATTAAGGAGTGGTATTTGATATTATATATTTGTGTAAATTTCTTGTGTATTTTGGATTTTAGAATGTTTTCAGTGATATGTAATGCAAACATTTTTCCTATTCTACTTCTTAAATTCTGTTTTCAATGATTTTATTTGTGCAAAAGCTTTTTAGTTTTATAAAGTCAAAAGCATGCATAGGTCTCTATTTATAGGGAAATGATAAGGGGAAAGAAAAAGAGAATGAGATTTTGCTGATATGAGAAAACAGGGAACAGTCATAACCAAGGTGAACCAAATGGAGATTTGTCTCAGGGTGCCAAATTAAGAGAGTACCAAAAGTACTTTCAGTCCCTGAAGAGCAGAGAAAAAACAAAACCTAGTACTTACTCGTGAGTAAGCAGAAATAGTAAACACAGGAAACTATCAACTGACCCACTTTCTTCACACACACACACACACACACACACACACACACACACACACACACACACACAC
>NW_020954641.1:9864907-9916831 GCF_900497805.2 Vombatus ursinus
CACACACACACACACACACACACACACACACACACACACACACACACCGTGGAATCCTCTGAGGCCTGAGAGTGGGGACTCTGGGAGTAGGATCTTACCTCCCTCCCTGACGATGTCATTCCTGTAGTATTCTAGTTTCAAATGTTGATTTGAAAGAATATTTGGTGCCCTTTTCCTTTAGTGTAATTCATATTTCTCCCTAGGTGTAAAATATTGCTTGTTTTAGTTCTAGTGGGGAGTTGTTATCTGATCAGAGAAATTGAAACCCCAAATTAAGTCAAAAAACTACCAAAAGCAAAGAACAGAACTACAGATAATCAAGTGTTATAGCAGAAAATGAATGGTAAATAATTCCTGCTTTTCTCTCAATATTTCCTATTGACCTCCTATAGTCAGGAGAAGCCATTGGTGATGAAGGAACCTGGACCAAGGGGCAGATCCCTGTATATTCCATATTCTTCTAATCCACTATCCATTGAGAGAGTATGTGGCATAGTAGACAGTTAGCCTTACAACCAGGAATAACTAGAGTCAGATTCCACCTCTGACACATGCTGTCTTTATGAACACGAACAAGCCGCTTAATCTCCCATTGCTCTAGGCAACTCTCTAAGACCATTAAGTTACAGAGAAGATGCCTACCTGCACTGGTAGAAAGAGGTCCTTTAACTAGGAGTTGCCTCTGACAATGAAATTACAAATGCAGTCCCCATCCTTTATACACTATTTCTGCTTGCTTGTTGTTTGGAATTTGATTAGCTTAATGGCCTATTCTAGAGGACTTTTAATTGCATCTCCCCTATAGTGCAGGGGTTCTTATCCTTTTTTATGTCCATTAGATTTTAAGCTCCTTGAGGGCAGGCATTGTCATTTGCTTTTTTTTGTATCCCTGATGTTTCTCACTATGCTTGGCACATAGTAGGCCTTTAATAAATGTTTACTGATTAATGGGTCTTTCTGACAATCTGGTGAAACAAAGTACTAGGTTTTATTTTTTCTCTGCTCTTTAAGGACTGAAAGTACTTTCAGTACTCTCTTAATTTGGCACCCTGAGACAAATCCCCATTCTCAAAAGGATATTTTTAAATAATTAAAAGAGGCATTAAAATTTAGCTAAAGGTTAGTGAAAGTTAAGTTACATTTTTTCCCATCCAAGTTTATAGATCCCCTGTAATCTATCCATGAAACCCTTGGGTATCCATGCACCTCATGTGAAAGATCCTTATTATAGATAATGGATAAACCCATTAACATCTTGTTGAGAAGGCAAAAGATATCTCATTATAAAGTCTTAGCATCTGGGGCCTCCGCCCCACTAAATAAGTTGGTTTGGAGGCAGCCGTTGACAACTTCTGAAAGATGGACTCCACTCTGCCTTCAAGATGTATTAGTTGGCTTGGTCTTTGGAGAAGATGAGCTCTTCTTAGGGGAGTCACCCCTTTTCATTGGCCTGTAAAAGGAGTTTTTTTTAGAGAATTCAGAGCCTTTTCCAACTTTACTACTTTTCTTCCAGAGAAATCTTGAAAATACAATGGATTTTGCATGTTGGGAGATGGGGAGTAAGTGTCCTCTTGCCCTGCCACCAGAAGCTGATCATTATGGCATTTTAGCAGAAATGTATGGCAAATCTGCATGTATTTTCGTGTTTCCAGGAAGATTCAGAGTCTATCTCTAGCCTCAGGAGTTGTGTTGCTTATTTAAGACCCTAGGTATCTGGCTTTCTAGCCAGGGGTGAGGTGGTGTGAAATGATTTGTCACACATTAAATTGGTGACAGAGCCAGGGCTTGATAAAGTTCTTGTTTCTTCACTCATGCTACATACGATTCATCAAATATTTATTATGGGCCTACTAGGTACCAAGCACTGTGCTGGATGATGGGGATACAAAGATGAAAATGAAAGAGTTCCTGCCCTCAGGGAGTTTGCATTCTATTGGGAGGAAACAACAACATCATATGTATAGAAAATAAAGTAAGAATATATACAAAGCAATGGAGGAAGGAAGGTACAAATTTAATGTGAAGGGAAGCAGTTTGCTGCTGAATTTGTCCAAGGCCTAGAATAATAATAATTAAGTGATCAGTAAATGCTATTGGACAATGATGACCAGGACCAGAATTTTTTTTTTTTTTGGATGAGGCAATCGGGGTTAAGTGATTTGTCCAGGGTCACACAGCTAGTAAGTGTTAAGTGTCTGAGGCTGGATTTGAACTCAGGTCCTCCTGACTGCAAGGCCAGAGCTCTATTCACTGAGCCACCTAGCTGCCCCCAGAATATTTCTCCAAAATAGAGTGGATGCTTATCATACTAGACTCCTAAGCACAGTTTATGTGAACTGCTTTATCCTCCCATTGGTCCAGTACAAGCACGCAGATGACTAATCCTAGTATATCTTCTAGTTAAGTCTTATATAAGATGACATACAGAAAGGCAATCTTCCTCCTTCCATCTCATTTCTCTACTCAGAGCCATTCTGTTGGAGAAATAAGTAGAGGATTGAACTGGCTTGGTGATAGAGACACATTTCCGATTGGAGTTCTCCTAGATTTTCTAAGGCCAGACAGGAACATGCAAAGACTGCCACACTTCAAAACTCAACCAGACCTTTAATTAGGGTAGGGTGAATAGGCTTCGTCCCAGGGTGCCAAATTTACGGGGTGTTAATATCACTTTAAGTCCTTTAGGTGTGTAGAAACAACAGAAATTAGCATATAGTTAGTAATTAATATAGGAAACTACTACATGGTTGTTTGACATGATCCCCTCCCCCACAATTCCCTGATTTCTCCTACAGAACTCACTCCCCAAAGTGACTTTGCTCTGGTGTCCTGGAATCTCTCTCACCTCAATAAAACCAATGTTTCCTTTCCCACTTGAAGTTATGTTCCATGCCCCATGCCTTAGGAGTAGCTTGTGGTATATCCCCCTGGTGCAATAATCCATAGTTATGACTCTGATTTCAACTCAAACAATTACAGCCCAAACTTTGCCACACTTCCCTTTATGAGAAAAGGAAGCTGCTCCTCTCTCCACCATCGTCTGGCATCCTCTCTCCCTGTGACCTTAAAGGAGAGGTCCCCACACCACTCTACTTGGAGATTGTCTCACTGTGGGTGATTAATCCTTCCCCTGGTGAAGGCAGAGTTCAAAGCAATCTTGTTAACTCCCAGAGAAGTGGTTAGTGAAGTAAATAATGGAGTCTTATCCCGAAAGTCAATTTAGACCTCCCAGCAATGTAAAATCAATCTTATTATTTGTGGATGACAAACATACATTTTCATTAATGTGTAACAGAAGGAATTAAAAAGCTCCTCTCTGCTCTTGTTTATCTTTCAAAATTCCTTGCAGAATGTGACTTCTGGGGACACCCTGAGGGCAGTAGAAAAGCCAGCTTGGTAGAATGATGAACCTCTCTATTTGGGATCTTTCCAGGTCTTGGCCTCTAGAGAAATAAGTTGTCCTGTGAGCTTAAATGTATCAAGTACAAGTGAATCTGCTTATGGAAAAGAAAGATCCAAATCATAGGTGTACTGAAGTGGAAAGACCATTGGTCAGAGGACTTGGATTCTGGTTTTGGTCCTGCCAATAGTTTGATGCTACAAAAGGAATGAGTTGAGTTTAACAGAAACATGCAATCCCTTCTAGCTCTGACATTCTAAATCCTACCCTCTTCATAATTCCCTCTCTATATGCATACATATAAATACATGCATGCAAACTCATAAATATGCATACACATATACACCTACACATATATACATGGATAGAGAGCTGGGTTTGATACCAGGACTACCTGGGTTCAAGTCTTACCTCTGCATGGCCTAGCAGAGTGACCCAAAGCAAGTGATTGAACCTCTCAGTGTTCTCAGAAACTTCAAGGCTGTTAGTTGCAGGGAAAGTGAAGACCTGCACTCATAAAACGGGATTTCCCTTTACCAATGGATCCCAGATCCAGTGCCCATCCCTCTAATGATCCTAGATGATCCGCTGTCACCCGAGTGACTTTTTTTGCAAAAGCATGTATTGTTATATATTACAATGATGCAATAGACAATCCATAGAGTTGGTCCATCAGTACAGCTGTCTTGGACAGACAATGCAAATGGGTGATAAGATGGGTCAGAATTGAAGAGGAGGAGATTAAGACTGGATTAACTTCAGGAAATTATGTGATCCTGAAAGAATGATGTTCTAGTGGGGGAAACAAAATACCTGGAATCTCCAGGGCTTTGCACAGTGCCTGGTATATAATAGGTGCCCACTAAATGTTTGTTGACTGATTAAGTCTCTGAGATTCTTTATCATTTTAAAAGGGCTTGTATTTTGTTTACTAACTTATTTTATTTTATTTTTGCTGCTGCTGATGTCCTGACTGACCAGGCAGATGGCTGGTAGATGGCTACTACTGTGTCTAAATCTGAGAAATAAATACATGTATCTCTAAACATATAGAGTGCTATAAAAATATCATGAAATAGAGTTTTCACCAGCTGTGTTAAGAGGGGCCAGTCCCAGCTGCACCACAGGCCACCTTCCACTGGTTTCCATTTCCCTGAAGAGGTTGGAAGGTATAATGATTGAGGAGGTATCTTCAAAGTCCTAGGTGCAAGTTAGATCCAGACAACAACCTCCTGGATAACTCATTAGCCACCTACCTCCATCCTTCTCCTCTCCTCCCACCACGCACATAACACACACACACACACACACACACACACACACACACACACACACATTCCCAAACAGCTGGCCAGGCAACCTTGGTGTCTCCACCATAGTATTTCAGTGGGTCCTCACGTAGCAGGCCTTCTCGGAATCTTTTCCAGGTCTATGACATCTTTATTCAAGTTCATACATCCGATCAGCAAGTGGCAATCCCAATGAGGACAGCTGGTCTCATACGGGAGGTAAGCTTGACAAACTAATTGCAACAGCCAAGGATGGACTGAAAACATCTTTGCCTTTTTACTGTGATGTCCAATAAACAGGCAACTTGGTCTCCTATTAATATGTTTCAATTAAGAGAGAGTGGGGGCAGGAACAAATCACTGTAGAGAGTGTCAGGGAGACCTTAACAACTGCTCTCATTTCACAGCTCGCTGACTCTTAAGAGGCTGGAGAAAGGAAGTTGGCTCATTAAGCCAAGATGCTGCATGGTCTCTGACTCCCTGCTGGACCATCTCAGGAGGGTCTCCAGGATTTCTGGTGAGAGTGATTAGGAAAGGAAACTACTGGGACCACCTTGACCAACCTTCTGAGAAAGTCAACACTTATTAAGCAATCACTGTGTGCTAAGCCCAGTGCTAAGCACTAGATACAAATACAAGCAAAACCAAAGACATTTCCTGTCATTGAGGAGCTTACGTTGTAATAATGGAAGACAATACATAAAAAGGAGATGAAAAGGGGAGGGGATGGGGAAAGTACCCGTGCCAGACACGGTGGTGAAGTCCAGAGAATGAAGCATGGTTGATTTGGGCCTTTCATTAGAATAAAGCCTCTAAGAGAATCTCACCAATGAGAGAAGGGGGAGAGGAGGGAGGGAGGCAAATTGATGATCTGTGGCAAAATCCAGAGAGGGAAACCTGAAATCATCTTATAGTCATGAAATAATTAGAATCACCTGACAGTCCTTCAAATACTCAAACATAGTTGTTATGTCCACTTTCTCTTATCCAGATTAAACTTCTCCAATTCTTTCTGACCCTAATATGGCTGATCTGAAGGCTCCTGATCTGTCATGTTGGCTGACCTCCTCTGAACATCTTTCAACATCTTTCGTATAATGTGGTGCCCTGAAGTGAAATGCTATTTCTTAAAATCCTATTACTGGATTGAAGTGAATTCAATACTCCAGGTGTAGTCTTACCAGTGGGCTCTCACCTCTCTCCCTAGCCTATGTATGACCCGTCTCTTGATACTTCCAGATTGTGATGGGATCATCTTAACAGTACAGAGACTCTCTCTAATAATGTAGATTGCAGTCCATCTAAGCCTACCTATCTTGTACAACTTCTGTCCTGGTTTTCTTGTAAATCCCTCCATTGGTGGTTCACCCAGCCTTCTGGGCAGCTTTCTTCTTGGTTTCTTCTTATTTCATGGAAACTTGCTTTCATCACATAACAGGCACATCTTTTTTTCCTGGACTTACAGCCTTCTGATGACATCCTCTATACTTCTTCTCCTTGTCTATAATGTACTGTAGCCTACTTAGGTTCATCATGTGTCTCTTTTTGTTGACTTTTGGATAGATTCAAAGAGAAAGACTTCAAAGACTGTGGCACTCCATGACTCATAGTCATACAGTACTGCCAGAAGAATATCAACAATATTATTATTTTTTCATTCATTTTAAAATGAGTTTTTTATTGACATCCTCTGTTTCTCACATCATCATAGTTATTCCAACTATCTCTTTCGTCTCCCTCCTCCCAGAGATCTCTCTCATAGAAAAAACAACACTTTTTTAGAGAGAGGAGAAAGAATCAGCACAACTGATAGATACATTGAAAAAGTTTTAAAAATTGTACATTGTGTATAACACCTGTAAACCTCCTAACTCCATGAAAGGGTGGGTTGGGAGTGTCCTCCCATATCTCTTCATTTGGGTCCTGTTTGATCTTTACAATTTTGTTACATTTACTTTCAATTTTTTGGTGTGTCATTTTTCTTTCCATTTATACTGTTATCATTACTGTGGTGTTGTTTTCTTGACTCTATCACTCTGCATCAGTTTCTATAGAACTTTCCAGGCATCTCTGTATTCATTTCACACACACAATTTCTTACAGAGCAGTAATATTCCACTATATCCATGTACCACAATTTGCTTAGCCATTCCCCAAATTACTGTTATTTAAAGAGCTGATCTTTGTTTTCAGAAGATGCAGCCTTTTTTCCTCTTTCTATTCAATTCTGTGCTGAACTGATTACTCATTTACAGTTAACAACGCAGAATCTTTCTACAAATGACCTTGCCAACCTGGAGAAATATCTGCCCTGGGGACCTCCTGTCCTTGTTGGTGACTGCTTTCTTCACATCACTATTTCAGGGAAGTTCCAACCATGTTTCACTTTACTCCTTACTCTGTTTTTCCTCCTCACCAATCACCCTGCCTGCCAATTTTTCCTCCCACCTCGCTGGAGTTCTAGAACTATTAATCAAATCAACTCTGCCACTGTTCCTACATGAGGTGTGTCAATCTACTCCCCAGGGACCCAGTCACAATACCTGTCATTTGTATCATTTTCTCAGCGCTAAACACAATGCTTGGCATACAATAAGTGCTTAATAAATGCTTTTAAATTAATCCATTCTGTCCAAGATATATGTAGTAATGGTCACGCTTTATAAGTTGTCTATCTAATTGTTTATCATTATGGACACATAACTATCTCACTGAGTTTACAATCCACTAACCCTCTCTCCACCATTCTTTTTCAGATGAAATGCTGGCTAGCCTCCCCCTTTGTACTTGTGAACCAGATTTTTTTAACTCAATTGTAAGACTTTACATTTATCTCTGTAACATTTCATCTTACTATATTCTATCTATGTTCCATAGAAAATGGACAGTAGGCATTCTTCATCAGTCTGATTCCCCAGGCAGACAGATTGAGCTCTTTTGAATGATTATGGATATCAAGAATATTTGCAATGGGCTTAATGCAGTCATCACAATGTCATGCCTTGGGAGAAGTTCGTCATCTATAGGGAATCTCTCTTTGGTTTCATCTCTGTTCTGAACATCCTCCCAATAATTGTGGCAAACAATCCAGGGGTCATTGAATAAAGTTGCTTCTGTTACATCTTTTAGAGAATCTCATAATATTCTACAGCAGACATCTTTGTAGTCATATAACTGACCAAAAAGTGAAGAGAATGCAAGATCCCAAGGTCCTGCTAACTGTGGAAAGGATATATCTATATCAGTATTGATGTCGATATCTATATCTACATCTATATCCATATCCATATCTATATAATTGTGTGTGGTCAGTAGTTTCAGTTACGTCTGACTCTTTGTGAACTAATTTGTTTTTTGTTTTTTTTTTTTTTGGTGAGGCAATTGGGGTTAAGTGACTTGCTTAGGGTCACACAGCAGGTGTGACCTCCTGACTTCAGGGCTGGTGCTCTATCCAGGGCACCACCTAGCTGCCCCCATTTGGAGTTTTCCTGGCAAAGATACTGGAGAGGTTTGCCATTTCCTTCTCCAACTCATTTTACAGATGACAAACTAAGGCAAACAGGGTTAAGTGACTTGCCCAGGGTCACACACCTAATAAATGTCTGAGAGCATATTTGAACTCAGGTCTTCCTCACTCCAGGCCTCGCACAGAATCCATTGTACCACCTAGATGCCTTTTTCTATATCTATATCCATAATTTTTCCTAATCTTTGGTTTCCTCATAACACTACATATTTTGTTTTATTCATTTAAAAACATTTAGATGGGGGCAGCTAGGTGGCTCAGTGGATAGAGCACCAGCCCTGGAGTCAGGAGGACCTGAGTTCAAATCCGGCCTCAGACACATAACACTCACTGGCTGTGTGACCCTGGGCAAGTCACGTAACCCCAATTGCCTCACCTAAAAAATTAAAAACAAAAACAAAAACAAAAAACATTTAGATGATCCACATGCTTTACCAGCTAGTCATGACTAAAAAGAAATTAGGAATCCTGCCCTAGATGCATGCATAAGTTATTTTCATTCATGCTTCTTATATTGGTCATTATGACTCAGTACAACTTGTTTGCAACAAGTATTTTCACAGCCCTATCATACTATCGACTCCCATTGAGCTAAAAGTCTCCTCCTCCTCTGTCCACCATTCTTTTCTTCAGGTGAAATGCTGGCTAACCTCACCTTTCCCACTTTGTATTTGTAAAACTGATTTTTTGAACCCAAATGTAAGATTTTACACTCATCTCTATTACATTCCATCTTACTACATTCTCTCTAATATTCTAGTCTGAGATCCCTTTTGGTCCTTTATCTGTCATCCAACATGTTAGCTAACCCCTCTGTTACAGTGTTTTAAAGCCTACACACTCCTCATAACAATTTTGTGAGGTAGATAATGCAAATATTATTAATCTCAACCACCTCTTTACATATTTTTTAAAGATAAAGAAATTGATGCTCAGAAAGGTTGCCCAAGATTCCTGACTCCAATTATAACATTTTTCTACTATACCACACTTTTACTGATCAATCTTCACACTCTTACCCCATCCCAATTCAAATATACTTTTATAGCATCTGAGATACACCTAAATAAGAATTGTTTCATTCTTTGTACTTGTATCCACTGTGCTTAGTACAGTGCCTGGCACAAAGCAGGTACTTAAATACTTGTTGATTGATTGTGACTAGTTACAGCAGTCCATGAACCTCCAGTGGGTATAAGAGACTATTTCTGCTTTCAGTGACTTCTGTAACCCAGCTGGTATTCAGAAGGGCAGGGAGCATCCCTGCAGGCAGACATCCTCCATCTCCAACTCCAGATCGCCAGCACAGTGCCTCCAAGCAGCCCCCAAATGCTAGATTCTGTTCTTGTAACATTTCCCCTGGATTCTTGCCCATCTTGTCCCAGAGATAAATAAAGAAGAGGATGTATTTCAAAGCGAACTGAGCACCCATATTCTCTCTTCTTCCCTTCAGAGGAATGTAACAGCATAGCTCAGTTTCTTCCCCCCACCCCCAATCTTTTAAAATATTAGTTTGGATTTCCCACCAGACTTCAGAAAAAATTTTTAAAAAATACCGAGAGGCATTAGTTGATCTCCTCTCTTTGGGTACCTGCTCTCCTGAAGTCTATGTCCCTGGGGGATGCTGGGTCTCATACCTTACCATGTATGGGCACAGAGACTGCTCCAGGGATGGGGAGCACGGGGCCAGCCACAGCTGGAGGAGCCCTGTAAAACAAAGCTTCCTGCTGGAACTCAGGCTGCTTCCTTGGGGCAGGCGTGGGGGTGGGGCAATGGAAAACTTCCTGGCTCCC
This sequence comes from Vombatus ursinus, assembly GCF_900497805.2. NCBI lineage: Eukaryota > Metazoa > Chordata > Mammalia > Diprotodontia > Vombatidae > Vombatus > Vombatus ursinus. The sequence continues at coordinate 9,874,916 of NW_020954641.1, forward strand.
CCCGGCCTTCGGAAAAGAAGTTGTTCTCAAAGGTGAAGACAAATTCAGGAGCCAATATAGACTGTGAGTACCTCTCAGAGAGCACTTTCTAAAGCCTGTCTCGCAAAATTGTTTGTCCAAGGATATGTGGGGGGGGGGGGTTGTGATGGTAGGAGGCAGAAGTTTTGGAAATGTGTAGCAGAGTATTGATTGGGTAGAAGACATCAGATGTGGATGAGTGAGTGGGGAGGGCAATGTTAAAACAAACATATTTCCTCTCTGAGACATGGATCCCGAGGCAATAATGCCTGAGTTACTTAGGACCTGTCATAACCATATTTGTCACCAGAATATTGGGGATGATATAGGGTTTAGGGGGAGGATGTCTCAGAGCACTCAGTGTCCTGTCCCTCAGAGTGGGCGCCCAGGGTCCCCTAGAGTTCGGAGAGGATGGCACCCCAGGGAGAAAAGAGAGACCTCATGCTAGTCAGAAGGAAAATTAATAATAATCATCAGGCAGATATTAGTATGGGAAGTCAGAGGCTTCCCCTTCCTGCCTTTTTCTTTACACAGCACCTTCCCCCTTTTTCTCACCCCCATAAAGGGATGCTATTTGCCGAAGCAAGTCTGGCCAGTCCAAATATAAGATCACAGTGGAGGGCATCTATCCTAGAAGTGTCAGGAAGTCTTACTATTCACGTCTCCAGTGATGAACAAATTTACACCATATCTATGCCATACAGTGAAGGGATTCTAGAAAAGAAACTTATCTGGCTTTAGAGTGCCACCTCCTCCAGAAAGGTTTCTTGGATGCCTGCCACCTCACCCAGAAATGATCTTTCTCTCTCTGACCTCGCATGCATTTTGTACTTAGGCTATTATTACATATTCTATGTTACAGTTATTGTAAACTTTTATATTGTACTGAATATTTGTTACTTATATCATATCATCCCCATTAGACTATAAATGCCGTAAAGGCAAAAACCATGCCTTAATTTTCATTGTATCTCTTCCATTGCCTACTGTAGTGCTTCATAAATAGTAGAATCACAGATTTAGAGTTGGAAGTAAGGTAATCTAGTCCATCCCCTTCACTTGACAGATGAGGAAACTGAGACCCAAGGAGGTTAAGCGACTGACAGCCTAAGGTCACGCAGGCGGTAAGTGGACCTCGGTCCTCTGCTCCAAGGAATCTTTCTACTATATCATAGTCATAACTAGTTGCTATTAAATGAATGATGTCTATAGATTTAGACATCAAGACCAAGTGCCTCATTTTACAGATGAGGAGACTGAGGCCCAGGGAGGTTAAATGACCTTTTCTCATCCATTCCCGATAGAACCACTAAGGCCAAACTGGGAAGCAGAGCTTATATTTGAAGGCTGTTACTATAAATGTTCAATCTGAACCGTTCAACAAACTCCTCTCTCTGAAGAAAATCCCAGAAGTGATAAACAGCTTTAAAAATCTTACATTAAAATCAATTTCCCTTTTCAAACTTTCTCTTTCCCCTTTAGGAACTCCCTCCACCTTCACTCTATTGACTGAATGCTGATCCCTGGCTGCCTGACTATCCCACCCCTCTCTAACTGTGAGCCCTTCCCATATCTTCCACTGCTACATGTTCATGCTTGTTGACTTTTCCAAATACCTCTCCTCTGTCAGAATTAACTTATCCAGGGTCCTAGTCCATTAAGACTCTGGTTTCTGGGTGGAAATAACTAGTTAATCTAATAAATTAGCCAATGGCAATGGAGTAATGAGGGTAAATGGATTAATTTCTTTGCTCCATGGTTCGATGGAAAGAGTAGAGACAGCTAGGTGGCACAGTGAATAGAGCTCTGGATCCGAAGTCAGGAAGACCCACGTTCAAATTGGGCCTCGGACACTTGTTAGCTGTGTGACCCAGAGCGAATCACCTCGTCTCTGTCTGCCTCAGTCTTCTCATCTGTAAAATGGGTATAATAATCGCATCTACCTCCCAGGGTTGTTTTGAGGATAAAATGAAATATTTACAAAGCATTTTGCAGACCTTAAATTGTTATAAAATGCTAGATACATACACAAATACAGGGTATGCCCAAAAGTCTTAGGGCAGTTTTAAGCTTCAATAGATTCAATATACACTTTCGCGTATATGTATATGTATATGTATATGTATATGTATATGTATATGTATATGTATATGTATACATACTCATATATACACGTATATGTATATATACATACACATACTCATACATATATGTATGCATATATACACACACTGGAGCAGTCTCTCTGCCCATACACGGTAAGGTATGAGACCCAGCATAACCCAGGGACATAGACTTCAGGAGAGCAGGTACCCAAAGAAAGGAGACCAACTGATGCCTGTGGGTATTTTTAAAAAAAATTTTCTGAAGTCCGGGGGGGGAAATCCAAACTTTTTTTAAAAGGTTGGGGGTGGGGGGGAAGAAACTGAGCTATGCTGTTACATTCCTCTGAAGGGAAGAATATATTTGTGTGTATATATAATATTATGTGGTATATATATATATATAGAGAGAGAGAGAGAGAGAGAGAGAGAGACATATACACATACAGTCTAGTTTAAATCATGACTCCTCTTATTAACCACATGGTCTTGGGCAAGTCACTTGATCTCTGTGGACCTCAGTTGCTTCCTTGGAATGTGAAATGGTTGAGCTACCTGGTCTCTAAAGTCCCTTCCAGTTCTAAATCCTCTAATCAACCAGGTGTAAAATCATGCAGCTGTTATTCCATGGGCACAGAAATTCTCTGTGCACCTAAGCAGATCGCAAGGTGGATATAACTTTTAGTCTTAAAGTTACCTGAGCAGCAGAAAGGTTATACTGTCAGTGAGGTTGCTGATCTAGGATTTCCTTGTTCGACTCTCTAACCCTAGGAGGGGCGAGACAGGTCTGTTTCTCAGAGTCAAGATGGGGAAAAATTTGGTGACTGCACAGATCCGAGGAGAGAGCCGTGCCCTGTGCCTGGGCGCTGTCATGGTGGTGTGTTCTGCCATCACCTACTACATCTTGGGGACAACCGTGCTGCCCTTATACCAAAAGAGGTACCCAATATCCCTTTTCCCTACATTATCTCCCTAGTCTAGGAACTTAAATGCCTTGCAAACTTTCTACCCACTGGAGAAGGGACATTACAAAGTGGGATAAGATGGAGTCAGGCTTGCCTAGAACACAGGAACCATCAAAGAAATGGGCTAATAATAAGCCTTTCTACTCCCTCTACACCAATCAAGTAGAATCTAACACCTCTGACTATTGCTACTCCCTCCTCACACCTCTCTTGCCGTAAGTGTTCTGGGAGAATTTAAGTCCACAAAAATTAAAGGGAATGAAATATTCTATGTTAAATCATATCAGTGCTTCTTAGAATCATAAAATTACACCTGGAAGGGATCTCAGAGACCATCTGATTCAACCCCTTGATTTTACAAATGAGAAAACTGAGGCTCAGAGTGGTTAAATAACTTGCCTAAGGTCATTCAGATAGGAAGTAGCAAGTTAGGATTCAAATCCAAATTAAAATCTTTATACTGTGCCACATTGCCCCAAATTTATTTCGTTTATTATTGTTGTTATTATTATTATTGCCTTTTTTGGCCATTGATAGTTAAATTTTCTTTTCAATTACTTTTCATTTTACATTCATCTTTTTTTTTTAAGAAAAGGAAATTTTTACTCTAAAATGGAATTAACCATCTCTGAAAGCATTAAAGTGGACCTGTTCTTGTCAACTGTCCTGGTGGAATATTGAGTTTATAATGATGACTGATTACTGACCTTGATCATAGCACCTCAGATTTGAAAAGGACCTGAGAGGTCATTTTCCCCAACATTCTATTCTGCAGAAATCCCTGCTACAATATCCCTGACAGATGCTTATTCAACCCCTGAACACTTCCCATGATGGGGATAATACTATTGTTGTATGGAGCCATTCTGTTTATAGACAACTATAACAGTGAATACAAAGGAATATAAATATATAAGGAATATATAAGGAATATAAATTTTGATTGCTTATACTTCACAAAGTATCTTGGGGTTTGGAGGCTAGATTTTTTACTTCTCTACTTATTTATTTGATCATTGGTTTTGTTTTGTTTTTTTAACTGGGACAATTAACTCTTTTGTCTTATATAATTTTCATTTTATTTCTTGAAGCTCTGGAAAACCAGGCTATGATAAAGCTTTTTGGGATTCAAATGGAACTCCTAGACTATGCCTTTAAACCCAAAACACTCTGGCTCTCACTGATTGGCCATTATACCTCACTTGCTCAGTGTTTGGGTTTTGGTGGCTCAGAATTGAGTGTAAATAACCATGTTTCTGTTTTGGCCAGAAATTCTGAGGGTCTTCCCCTCCCAGAATGATTCTTTTGGGAAGGCAAAACTAGGCCATCTTTTTGCTTCAATTCTTATCTAACCTTTACCTACTGAATGGGTGTTCTCTCAGACAAACTGAGACCTGGGAAAGATCTTAACTTAAAAAGGTCAAGGTCTTCCACTGCATCTGGGGCCATCTCCTGCCATCCTGACCTACATCTTGCCACTGGACTTAAATGACTCTGGAAGAGAGAGTGAGGCTGGTGACTTTGTACATCCTTGCCTCACTTAAATCCAATTCACGTGCAAGTCAAGAAATCACCGTCCTGGTGTCATTGGTCCTCTTTGAGAACTAAGGACAAACAACAGTTGTGATGTTTTCTTCCATAGTGAGCTGACATATACTTCCCTCTGAATTGCATCTATTGACCCAACCATTCACCTTGTCGGGAAGACATTCCTGTTTGCTTTCTTCTAACACCCTTTCCAACATAAGGGCTGAGGAAAGTGAGCTGAGGGTGTCTGAAGCTTTTTTGGTTAGTAGTCTGTGGCCTGTATGCAATGGGTAACACTGAATAACAGCACCAGAGGACATTAGAAGCAAGGAGTTGTCTCTTCTTTCTTCAATATTATCAAGGATAAGGCAGAAGCTCACCTAAATTATGAGCCCTAATATCCTGATTTACTTGACATGAAATTAGAATTCTCCCTAGGACACCTTCTGTACACCAAGTTGAACTGGGAATCTTAGCTGACATCCATTCTTTGAGCTTTCTCAGAATGGAGCCCCAAGGTTGTGGTTCAGATTCTGCTATTAATTAGCTCTGTGATTTTTGACTTGGCCATTTCCCCCTATCTGGGACTCAGTTTCCTTATCCATAAAATGACACTCTTGGAGATAATCTCAAAGATCCCTTCCCCCTTTGAAATTCTGATTCCTCCTCTCTGCTAAACACCAATCAGTAGATCCAATCTAACTGCTTTTCCCCTCTCTACTGGGCCCAGATGGCTCCAGAGGAGAAAGTGAGGCTGATGACTTTGAAAAGCCCTCCCTCACTTAAATCCAATTCACTTGCAAGTCATGGCATCATCTTCCTGATGCCATGATCCTCTTCAAGAAAGAGGGACAAACAATAAAACCAAAAAGCAAAAACAAATAATCGAGAGGATATCTCATAAGAAACGGGAAAAGGGTATGGCATAGGTCTACTAGGGGAGTCTTGGAAGATCCAGTTTAATTACTACCAAGCAGTGGCTGGGGGCGGTTGGAAAAACTAAGGGAGTCAATACTGGCACAGTGTCAGCGGCCACCAAAGTAGGGCACTGCTCTCATCTCTGCCAGTATCCTTGTGTGCATATGTGTTTCTCCTAGTGTATGGACCAAAGTATCCAACTGCCACCTGATTGAAATAGACATAAGGGAACATGAGAAGCTGGAAGGCAAGAAGGTTCCCCAGTACCCATGTCTGTGGGTCAACGTGTCTGCCATTGGGAAGAGTGCCATTCTATACCACACAGAGGAGACAAAAGAAAAAAACCACCAGGTAAGAGCAAGAAAGTTGGTCTAGAAAATATTATGTTATATCATATTATATTATATTTGCACATGTGTATGTATAAAACCATAACATGTGATAAATGTGTCATCTTGTCTCCTAGAGAAACCAAAGGGCACCCCAGGAAGCAACTCAGGCAAATTATTTGGAAGGGACCATCTAGAAAGTCAACTCTTAGGGAGCATTAAGGAGTGAAAGGGATACTAACTCTGGAGTCAGAGGACCTAGGTTCAATTCCTACCCTATGTGACCCTGGATGGGTCATTTAACCTTCCTAGACCTTAGTTTCCTCATTTGTAAAATGAGAAAGTTGTGTAAGATGACCTCTAAGGCCCCTTCCAATTCTAAATCTATGAACCCCTGATAAAAACTCAAGCTAGCTCAACTCCAAAGCAAATCATCACAACTGGATATAGAAAGCCCTGAATTGAAAGCCCGTAGACCTCAGTTGTATCCTTTTTTTTCTGGGAGCCTGTGGAAAAATTCCATGATTCTGTGCCTCACCAATCCCATTCTGTTAGCCCTTGTTTCTTGCCTAATTTTCAAAAGAGCCTCGCACCCACCAGCTAAAGACCTGAAACCATTAATGCTAGACAAGGAGAGATGGCTGGTGTCACTCATATGTGTTGGAGAGAAGTCTTGGGAGCATCAAGACAACCAATTTACTTCTGGACCTTATTTACTAGATAGCTCTAATCAATTGACCTTAAGGGGAGATTGAGAGAGAAGCAGGCATCGTTCCAGACTCACTTTGGCAGTGAAGGTGAGAATGGGCATAGATCTCCATGCTTTTCCCTTAATAAGCTATCAGCTTCGTGTCAAGCCAAACCTCTGTCTGCCCCTCAACAGGAAGTATTTACAGCCTCCAGCTGATCATTGCTCTGCCTCCTGTTCACGCCGAGTGGCCAATTACAGCTCTGATAGGAGGTTGCAAATAGGGTGATTTGGTGAGCCTACCCTCACTGTTTACATCTGCCAGGCAGCTGCCCATTTGGTCCAGTTGCTTGTTTTATATTCATTAATTTATAGAAAGTAGGAGGTGGGGTGGGGAGGCAGTCCTCAGGGACCAGCCAAGAGGGCTCTGTAGCAAAGAGCAGAGGCACAGGAGAGACAAACACCTTCCATGGCCAGGCCCTTCTTACATGCACTCTGGACGTGTGGGCTCCTGAGCTTCACTATTCTCTCCATAAATACTGGAGGTGAGGTTCAGGCTATGGTGAAGATGATGCCACTAGTAATTGGGATTTTGACAACTGGGATCAATTTGACTCCCCTGGAAATTGGACTGAGACTTTAGTACTATGAAGAATGGTAGAAGGAATGGCCCAGGGGAGCTTCAGATTTGACTTCCCACAGTGCTCCTGGGCTCTACGACTGGTAGACGCTGGGCATCTACAAAATACATAAAATCCTCACCACCAGTCCTTACAGGATAGGATCAATTGCTTTGTAAAAGGCTTAGGGTAAATTTAGGTAGGGACATATTATAGCACGCAGGGGTTCTTAACCTTTTTTTCTATCATGGATTTCTTCAGCAATCTGGTGAAGCCTATGGACACATTTTCACAATGATGTTTTTCAATGCTTAAGATAAAATTCAAAGGATTCCAAAGGAAACCAATTATATTGAAATAAAGATGTAATTTTTCCTATCTAAGTTCACAGATAATCTGAAATCTGTCCATGGACTTCTTGTAGATCTGTAGATCCAAAGGTTAAGGGCTCTTGGTGTAATGGAACCCTAGATTTATTAAGTCCCTTTCTTGTACAGCTATAAACTTATCTTGACAACATCCTGGAGCAAGACAGAGAGAGAGACAGACAGAGAGACAGACAGAGACAGACAGACAGAGACAGAAACAGAAAGAACGGAGAGATACATATACAGAGACAGAGGCACAGAGAGACAGAGACATATTATATAGGGGAGAGTTCCAGGGGGAGGGAGTGGATTTTGCCTGTATTATAGAGAAAATGGGGACCTTAGCTTCTCTTCTACATGTCTGCAGTGGTCAGCAAAAGTAGGGGCTTCATAAATACTTGTTAACTTATAATAGTATACATTTCTATGGCATTTAAAAGCTTGCAACCCTGTAAGGCAGATGGTAAAGGTATTATTATCTCCATTTTACAGTTGAGGAAACTGAGACTTACTTATACAGATTTGGGCACAAAGGGTCTCCTGATTCAGTGTGACCTCTCCCATGGTCAGACTATGCTCTGTTACCATTAACACAATGCTCCTTCCTCCCAACCCCCCAAATAAATTTTGCCCAGGTACAATACTCCCTAGTTATAGCTCTTTATACCAACACCTAAAAGAATGACCCCAGGTACTCTGAAGCAAAAATACAGATGGTGAACTAGGCTGACTCCTCAGTCAATCAATCAAGAAGCTTTATTAAGCACTTACTAATATCAGGCATTGTGCTAGGCACTGAGGATACAAAGACCCCAACTGAAACAGTCCCTGTCATCATGGACTTTATATTCTATTGAAAGAAAGAACATGTTCACATATAAGTACATAACAGAAAAAATATATATATAAACTAAATATACAATAAATACAAGATGGTTATATAAGTATAAATATGAAGTAGCTATTACTAAAGAAGAGGGATGAAGAAAAACTTCAAACAGCAGATGGGGCATGGGCTGAGTCTTCATCATACTCTCTGAGCTTTTCTCCAGGGCTTCATTCAACTGACACAAGGGTGGTCCTATTCCTTCTTGTTTTCCTGGGTGTGATGCCTTCTACCCAATGCCCTTCCCCTCAATTTGAGAGCTTTGGGTGGGGAATCTTTCTGTTCCCAGCTGTTTTCCATCATTGTAGATTGTCTCATTCTCTTCTAGTGTTCTTACATCCCTGAGAACTTGGAGGACTACCAAGAAGCCAGGAGAGATGTGGAGACCATCAGGGTCAGATTCAAAGAGCGTCAGAATTTTCCCTGCTACTCAGACCCTGATGAGACTGAAAAGAGTGTCCTGTACAGGAGGCTCTACACTCCCCAGATGCTGTTGAAGTGGCTTTTTTGGCCCACCTTCATGCTAACTGGAGGAATATTCATTATCATGATGGTGAAACTCAATCAGTCCCTCTCCATGCTTGCAGCACAGAGATAGGACCCAATCAACACCTCACAGCTCAGGCACAACTGAAATCTACCCCCCCCCACCCCCAACATTGTTTTTTAGCTCTACTCACAGCTGTCTCTCCTTGTATTTTGTCTCTTCTTCTCCAATCCAGTCCAGTTACCATTGTGAGATGAATATTTACCACGTCATACACTTGCTCAAAAGCTTACCATGATTCTTTGCTGCCTATTGGATCTTACCTTAACAACTTTCTTTTCCTAATGCTCACTCTTAAGTGACAGCCTCCAGCCAAGTCTGTCTCCTGAGCTCCATTTCCCCAAAAATGAAGCTGATTTCGACCTCCCACTTTGCTCATGCTGTTCTCCACACATAGAATATAATCTCTCCATTCCTCTATGAAAATCCTAGTCATCCTTTAGAGCCCAAGCCTTAATTCCTTCATGAAGCCTTCACTCATCAGCCTCAGGACTCAGAAAAGCCTCTGTTCTCTAAATTCCTGAAGCACTTGTGATACATAACACACAATAACAACTGACTGTATGATGCCTTCTGTTGCTCTCTATTTGATGGAAGTTTTATCTTTCCACCCAAAGCATGATGCTGGCTCACCTTCAGATGGGGACCTTACCTTCTCTTGTATGTGTCACAGTGGTCAATACAGACCAGGGGCTTCATAAATAGTTGATGGCTGAAACTAATACTAGTTCACATTAATAAAGCCCTTAAAGGTATGTAAACTGCTTCACTGAGGCAAGTAGTACAAATATTCTCTCCTTTTTTATAGGTGAGGAAACTGAGGGTCAGAAAGTTTCAATGGTTTGTCTATTTAATGGATGATGGGGCCAGAACTTGAAACCAGACCTTTTGATTCCATGTCAAGTACTGTCTTCACTCTACCATGATGCCTTTCCACACCCATGAACCTAAAGCATAAAAAGGCAAGAGGGAGGTACAAACGTATATTTGCATCTACTGAAAGTGCTCTCCTTCCCCTCACACCCTACTAGGGGAACCGAAAGATCCTCAGCTAGAACAGCTACCAAGTAGGAACCTCCTTGTCCCTCCTCTGCCACAGACCACTATAGGAGGTGGCTGGTGAGTCCCAGTTGGCACCAGGAGAAGCCACCCTCTATTTTCCAAATCCCTGGCTACTTTTCCCTTTTCCCCTTCTTTTCCAAATATTGTTCCCCCATCTCCACCCCTGCTGGAGGAAACCCTAAATCACTGCCCCATTCCTAAGGGTAGGAGTGGATTTGGAATTTCCCAATTCCCCTATTCTCTGTGGTGGTGGATCACTCACCTCATGCTCCCTTATTCTGCAGGACAGACACCTTGATGCATCTTAAGGACTTTGGGTCCTTGCTAGCCACCCTTTGGTTGAACACTCCCATGTCATGTTGTCTCTTCTGGTTAGAATGTGAGCTCCTTGAGAGCAAAAACATTCTTCTTTTCAATTTGCTTTCCCCAGCACTTATCATACTGCTCAGGACATATTAAATCATTGATAAATGCTTTTTCACTCATTCATTCATCCTCACAGTGGACCTCCCTTCAGGACCCTATAGCCACAGAAGGTTTAGTTAGGTAGCTGAGTCCATGTATTTCCATGTTCCCTCAGAGTAAGCAGAGGCAGGAAGGAAGACACTTAGAATTATCCTAGAATTCCCTTTCCTTTGATTGTGATGGAGCATTGCCAGGGAATAGGACACATTCAAATATCTTCCTGGCAGCCTGAGAAATCCGATTTTTAGAGCATGTCTCAGTTCAATAGAAGGTTAGGAAATACAAGCTCTTACGATATAACATTAGATCTTTGAAGTCAAGGACTATGTCATTTTTGTCTTTGTATTTCCAGGACCCAGGCCAGGTCCTGACTACTAAGTAGAGACTTATTAATAAATGATTATTGATTGATTAAATTAAATTCAGTTCTTAACACATCTGTACTAGTCTTCTTTCACTCTGACTCCTGGGATCTCTAATTTTGGGGGAAATTCTTCAAAAGCATTGCCATCAAAGTCTCTTTATTAAGTAATTGTATTGAGAGCAAGTCAGAGTGAATCTCCCCCAATCTCCTCTCCCTTAGAAATTTCAGTTTTAGACCCACAGCTTGATTCAAACAATATGCTTTTGTTTTAGTCCAGACCTATGATCTCTTCCTCAAAACCAATATATACCAGCATCTAATCTGCAACTTATAGTCTTAAAAAGCTACCTGAGGTACTAAGAAGTTAAATGACTTGCCCAAAGTCACATAGATAAATAACAACAATGATAATAATAATAACTAGCATTTATATGAGGCTTTAAGGTTTGTACAGTACTTCCCAAATATTATCTGATTCTATCCTCACAACAACCCTGGGAGATAGGCATGCTATTATTATCATCCCCATTTTATAGATGAGGAAACTAGGGCAGATAGAGGTTAAATGACTTACCCAGGGTCACCCAACTAGCAAGTACATTTCTGAAGCCAGATTTGAACTCAAGTCTTCAGGTCCAGCACTCCATCCACAGCACCACATCACTGCTTAGGTTAGGTCATCTACCCAAGTTCATACAGCCAGAATGTGTCAGAGACAGGATTTGAACCCAAGTCTTCCTGACTCTGAGGCTAGCTCTCTGTTTACTATGCCACAGCTAACTCTCTTTGGAAAAACACAAAGATAGTACAAATTGCCACCAAATCAATGGTAAATCTGGGATTTCAAAATTTATGAGTACTTCTTGCTTCTGAATTCAATTCAACAAATCTTTATTAAACACTTAATATGTACCGGCATTGTGCTATATACTGGTGATACAAAGATGAATCTCACAGTTTCTGATCTCTGCGAGCTTACATTCTACTAGAACTAGAGAAATCTGATCAGCACCATGATTCTTTTATGATAAGTACTTAGCCAAGTGACCTAAATAATGAATGCTGATTTACAGGGAATCTACTTATGTTTGCTTAATGTTCATAAAAGGCTATGATGCACAGGAATGTCCTTGTCTCCCAAGGGCCCTCAATTTCTTTTGCATGAGATTTGGTGAGGCCAGCCTAGAAAATCTACTTCTTAAGAATACCCAGTCCAGATGGCCATATAGACATAATAATAACAGCTAATATTCTTATAGCACTTTAAGATTTACAAAGTAATTTGCATATGTTATCTCATTTGAGCCTCATTATAACACTAGGAGGTAGGTGCTGTTATTATTCCCATTTTATAAATGAGAAAACTGAGGCTGAGAGAGATTGTAACTTGCCCAAGGACGTTCAACTATTAAGTGCCTGAGTAGAGTTTGGACTCAAGATTTCCTAACCCCAAGGACAAAGCTCTATCCATTACTAATTCTCTTACTACAGGTGGTCCAAAATATGCTGTGGATTTTACTTATCTCTTTTTCCACTCTTTTCCTATTTAATCCTTTAGGGGTCCTGCTGTCATATTTTGAGAAATCTTATACCTGTTTGCTCTCTCCCTGAAATCCCAAGGTGAGCATGAAGTAATGGGCATTTAGGCATGATCAAGTTAGACACTGAAAAAAAATGCATTTTGATATAATTGCTGGCTGGGAGCAGAAAGCATTCATTAGCTTTTAATAAATCATACTGCTAATGAGCTTTTGCCTCCCCCTTAATTTTCAACCCGTCTCTTGTAGTGAAATAAAGTGCTCACTGGCCCATGATTCACCAGAAGGGATTATTTTTTCATAGTCTTTCCCAAAGATCTCTGGACCCAGAGAGACAAACCTAGCACCAAGAGCCACAAGACCCCCAAAGCCAAGATGGATCTCCTGGGGCCATCTTGCCTAGCTTCAAAAAGGGCTGCAACCAAATAAACCCAGGTAGGACTACAAAAATATGCAAGGATCAAGATTCTAACATTTAGCATAGTGCCAGTAGGCACTTAATAAATGCTTATTGACTGACCCCCACTTTTCCAGCAGAGTATTCAAGTTTATACTATTAGAATCAGCCCCTCAGCTTCAGAATCACAAAATTTTGTTAATTGAAGGAGAAGAGAGAAAGACTTAAAGGAATATAAATGCATGTATCTTAGTCTATTGAACCAGTTGGGGGATTCCAAAGAGGTTTCACAAATATCAGTTGGGCCAATAAAGTATAAATCCCGAAGACTTTATAATGGCATGTTCAAGAGAAGATCCAAGATCTAAAATGAGTTACCCACGGAGAGAGACATGGAGAAACCAAAGAGAATCAAGGCAAAGGACACCACTGATGTGTGTGTATGTGTGTGTGTGTGTGTGTGTGTGTGTGTGTGTATGTGTGTATAGTCATACCACATTAGAAGGAGGAAAGAATGGATGTCAACAACAGGCCTCTGACATTGTCCATATATTGTTAAGTTTTTCTAACTCTTCTTGGTGTATGCATGGGACTATTGGGTCTTAAAAACTCATTAGAATATAAGCTCCTTGAGGGCAAAGGTTATATTTGTCTTTCTTTTTATCCTCTTAGCACAGTGTCTGGCACATAGTAAACTTGGTGATTGATTTTGTTTCCTTAACAGTAGGGTAGCTTAATCATGAGAGTCATGAGTTTTATGGGGGGGAGGAAGGTGCTTACAAAGCAAGTCTGATTTTATTTTTTCTATCTGATAAGACAGGCAGGGAGATGCTTAGGGGTAGGAGGCCCTAGATGGATAACCAAGGGGCATGGGAATCTGCCATACGAATATCTTCATAATGGGGAATAGGGAGTTGCAATCGTTGAGAATGGCAGCAGCTACTATCTATGCCCACAAGATCCACAATCCTAAAGATACAAGGCATAGGGAAAGGGCAAGAATTATTGAAAACGAAGGCACAAATGCTTTGTATTTGTTGACCTATGTGCATATTGATTCTCATCAGTAGTATGCAAACTCCTTAATGTCAGGGATTATTTTTGTTTTTGTATCTCCAGTCCCTAGCATAGTGCCTGACACATAGTAGGTGCTTAACAGATGTTTGTTGAATAAATGAATTGAGGAAGGATGTGAGAGAGACAAAGAGAAGGAAAGGAAGGGGGAGAGTGCAGAGGGGGGAAGAACACGAGAGACACAGAGCAGAGATTTTAAAGAGAGAAACACAGACAATAAGAGATCTTTCTACCTCATATTTATCAGATTGGCAAAAAAAATGACAAAAAAGGAAAATGACAATTGTTGGAGGGGCTCTAGAAAGACAGGGCATAGCCTGTTGGTAGAACTGTGATTGGTGCCCCCATTCTGGAATGTAATTTGGAACTGTATCTAAAATGTCACTGAACTGTGCACAGCCAGTGATACTACTACTATCCCTATATCCCAAAGAGATAAAAGAACGAAAGAAAATGATCCATATGTACAAAAACATTTTTTAGCTCTTTTTGTTATAGCAAAGAACTGGAAACAAAGAAAGTACTCATCATCTAGAGAACTGTCAAACAAATTATGGTAAATTGATGTAATGGAATATTATTATACCATAAGAAATGATGAAAGGGGGGCAAGGGATTCACAGAAACCTGGGAAAACATATGAAGTGATGCAGACTGAAATAAGCATAATCAGGAGGACAGTTCATGCGTAACACCAGTATTGTTAAGATAACTTTGAAAGACTGAAGAATTCTTCAATGCAATGAGCAACCACGATTCCAGAGAATTCATGATGAAATGAGCTGTTTTCCTGACAGGGAGGTCGTGATGGACTCGTGTACATGATGAAACGTATTTTTGAATATGGCCAATTTGTGGATTTGTTTTTTCTTGATTATGATTATTTATCATAAAGATTGCATTTTGCCTTTTATTTATGGTCATGGGGGGGGAGGGAGCAGAGAACTAGAGATAATGCTGTTTCCCCCAAAGAATAAAAAGAAAACAGAAACTGAAGGTTTTTTTAATGCGCAGAAGACAACAGAAGGAAGTTCAGAGGGAAATACAGAGAAACAGGAGAGTTTTGAAAACAATATTTTAACAGTGAATTAATTATATGTATTCTAAAAAGCAAGACTTTTAAAAAGATGATAAAAATGAAAAAGTAAGCTTTATGTACTGTAATATGCTGTGATTTTATGTATAATCATTTTTCTGTTTTGCTTTGAATACAGAATGGAATATGGAAATAGTCTTTTTATTCTTTTGGCATTCATTAAATTCAAAACAAAAATTAAGAAACAGAGATAGAGAAACAGAGAAAGATAGAGAGAATGTAGTAACTCAGGAAAAAGAAGGGATGACAAGGAAATAGTTAAGAAGAGAGTTAGGGATCAATTTGTTCCAATTAGCAATTGACAGAGGAGGTAAGGCAAATTATGGATTCTACTCCTTTCCAGTGTTTCCCAGCACAACATTCAGTGAAGCTGGGATGATCCAGTCTGTAAAAACTGGTTGGACTTTACCTGTGTACTTCCAGCCAACACCAAAGTCTCAGAGAACCCAGCTAGTCACCGATGGAGCAGAAGGAATTTCTGATTTCAGTCAGTCAGAACAGAGCAGGAAGCTCATTGAGAAATATACTATGTATATTTAAAGTGTCATCACTATTATGATAATATTTGAGGCTTCCCAGATGTTTCTCATTCTGTGCTCTATTAGCTATAGGTTCCCTTGTTTTCAGCCAGGGCTGGCAAACCTATCCAGTGCACATCTGGTGCTATTCACTCGTATCTCATTCTGGTTCCTGAATATGGGGAAAAGGAAACCATATCAATCCCAATGGGGCATTTGGGGATGCCCAGGTCCCAGTTGGATATACCCTCCCCCCTCCATAATCCACTCTAATTCAAAGATACTAATGATTTTATGTGCCTTATGACTATTTCTTTTAAATTTACCCAAAGATCTGCCTGTTTCCCTCTCCTGATCTCCATCTCAGTTTCCCACTTTCTGGTAAACAAAACTCCCCATGCTCCTCTCCCCATGGAAAATGAAATTAAGAATCATCTTCAAATGAGAGAGAGCTGTCTCAAAGCCAAACCAGCAGCTGTGTCTAGGGCTGCTGGTTTCTCAGCTGGTAAGAGTAATCTGCTCCTTAAAATTAAGAACTGACTCCCAAACTAACCCCCAAGCCCATACACAATCCCAGGTCTGATCTCTTGCCTCATTTTCCTCCTTTGTAAAAAAAGGACTCTGTTAAATGATCTCTAATTTTACTTACAGCTCTGGTATTCTATGTCTTACTCACTGTGGATATGGCCAGTCCAATGAGTAGGTAGAGTTAGCAGTGACCTCCTCCCTGTGATATGAGGGCCACTGAGAGGTCCTCCCAACCTGAATATCACCCCCCTACTTAGATGTGTGCTGCTAAATGTTTGACAAGTAGCTCTTGAGGGGGGAGAGGTACTCATGATACTTTTACATTTAATCTGCTTTATTACCATTGTCACCATTAATTTCTTAAGTCTACCAGGGGTGGGGAACCTGCACAGTCAATGAAATAATAAATCAAATCCAGGTTTGTAGCATTTGCTGATTTCCAAGGTGTAAATCATCACTCTGAAAATTTAACTTTCTGTAACCTGTCCTAACTGACTCCAGTATGAACCTGACAGCCTGCCACTGACATCTGAAAACCTTACTATTTAAATTAGCCCTTTGGGTAAAGGTATTGTCACCAGCAAGTCCCTTTTAAAAAATATAGTGACCTCAGAGAGGCAACAGTTTAAACAAGTGGCTAATTAACCCATTATTGCCTTTCCTCAGATTGATTAGTTTCACAGACCAAACCATGAGGGCATTAGACACAAGAAAGGTGAGTTCTGATTGGGGCTGGGGTAGTGAAATGAAAAAAAAAATTAAAGGGTCAAGGGCATGAGGACCATGAACAGCAGGACGAGCAGGTATGGCTTCTATAGAGAGGACTTAGGACTACCTGTGAGTATTTGGAGGGGTGAAGGGGCACTAAAAAGTTGAGGTGTGGAAAGGGAATGAAAAATGAATTTTAGAAATAACTTATTGAAAACTAACACTGGCCCAAATCTGTTTATTTAGATAGTGGGAAGAATAGCCTCTTCCTTCAGGACTGAAATATTGAGCTAGTGCACTTGCACAGGACATGACCCCTCTCCTTCTACCATATCCCCTGCTTAATTTATCCCAAGGGAGGAGAAGGCTTGCCCTACTGGGTTCATTTTAAATGCTAGGCAGGCAATCCAGGACTCTTGGTATGAAGGGTTTGGAGGGCAAGGAGACATGGTAAAAAGTCAAGTCCTCTCCTCTCCTCTTTTCTCCTCTGCTCTCCTCTTTCTTCTTCCTCCCCCCTCCTCCTATCCTTCCTCCCTCCCTTCCTTCCTTCTTTCTTTTACATTTACTTTGTAGCATCTCCCTGTTCCTTCCCTTGTGACAAAGATGTTTTTGTTTGTTTGTTTGTTTGTTTTTGTTTTTAAGAATGAAAACAAAAGCAGTTCAACCAAGCTAATCAAAACGTTATGGACTGAGTCTGATAGAATATGCAATATTCCACACTCATAGTCCCTTGCCTCTGGATTAAAGAATTGAATGAGATCCTCCATCTCTTCACTCCATGCCTTTGCACAGGATATCCGCCTGTGCTCTTCCTTTTCATCTCTGCTTCTTGGCTACCATGGATTCCTTCAATATTCAGGTCAAAGTCCACCTTCTTCAAGACATCTCCCCTTCCCTCCCAAGTGCCTTCCCTCTGAGATTACTTTTCAGCTACTCCTATATGTTTTGTATATATCTGGTTATTTACATATTTTCTCCCTTATTAGAATACACCTTCCTGGTACATGGTATTTTTTTCTCCCATTCTTTGCATCCTTAGCACTTCACACAGTGCCTGGCACATAGTAGATATTTTAATAAATGCTGGTTTACTGACTTTTCTAGGGCTAAGCTTGGTCATTATAATTACACAACATTTCATTTCATTTTACTTAGATCTCCTCTGTCCCTTATTTGGTTAAGAATTCTCCCCCAGCTATAGTTGTGAAAGCTTCCTGATCTTATTCTCTTCTATTTTTTTTTTTCAATTTATGATTCAATTCAGATCAGATTAAGATAGACTATAAACTCCTTGCAGGCAAGCACTTTCAGCTCATTCTACTGAATGCTTCATTTTTGTCTTTTCCTCCCCAACACTTAGCACACTGCCTGCAGAACCTTAATAAAGGATAGTTGATTGATTGATTCAAGTTATGCATCATTTGTGATATTATTGGGAGTGAATACTATAAAATATTTGTCGAAAACTTAAGTTCTGCCCCACTTGCTTTCCAGTTTTTCCATCAGTTCTTGTCAAATAGAAAGTTTCCCAAGTTGTTTTATGTTCTTGGGTTTGTAGAGCACTGGGTTATTGATTTCAATTGTTTCAGCTTCTTGCTTATCTAATTTGTTCTATTGATCAACTTTCCTTTTTCTAACCAGTACCAAAGAGTTTTGATGATTATTGCTTTGTAATATAATTTGATGTCCGGAAGTGCTATTACCCTTTCACTCCTACTTTTTTCCTATTATTTCCCTTGAGATTCTAGACATTTTGTTCCTCCACATGAAAATTGTTATTTCATCTAGCTTTTCAAAGTATTCTCTTAGGAATTTGATTGGTATAGCACTCAATCTGTAAATTAATTTAAGGACAAGTCTGATGCTTTAAACATGATTGAAGTATTTCTCAGATTGAGGGGCTCAGAGTTGGGGAGGTTAGAGAATAGTTATTGGAGCTAGGTGGGGGGGGGGTCTCACCACTATTCCAGTGTCCACCTTAGAAATTCAGGGCAGTCAGTAGTCCTCCTGAAGTGAAGTGGGGTTTTTTTGGGTAGCCATCTAAAAAGATGGCTGAAAGAGATCAAAGAAGTAGTTAATTACAATTCTCCATTTTATAGACAACAAAACTGAAGCCAGGGAGTTAAAATGACCTGCTTCAGTTTTCATAGGTACCAAGAAGAGATACAAGATTCAAAACCAGATTCTCTGATTGCAAATCCAATTTTCCTTAGACTGCATGATGTTGTCTCCATAATGGATGTGAGTACAAAGACATTGATTTGGATTCTGGTCCATTAACTTTTAACAACATAAAAAGGCAACAACATCGTGGTCCTACTTTGCAATTTAAAAAATAAGTTTTCCATAAATAATAGGATCATAGATCTGGAGCTGGGAGAGATCTTAGAAGTTATCTACTACATTTCACAGATGAGAAAATTGAGGCCCAGTGAAATTAAAGTTCAATATCATTCTCTAGACAGTATAATACCTCTTTATGTGTGTCTATAATACCTCCTTCTCAAAGCACTTTCACACACTTTTTAAAGTTTGATTGATTCCTACAACAAACTTTGTGAGGTGAAAAGAGAGGTGACATTATCCTCATTTAACAAATGAGGAAGTGGAGGCTCAAAGAATTAAAATTACTTGTTCAAGGTCAGATGACTAGTTAGTGATAAGGCCTGAAGTAGAACACAGTTCTTCTGACTCTCAGTGAAGGATGGACAACGACCAGGGATCACAGAAGCCTTTCCACTTTACAAAAGTCTGCCTTTGAGTCTAGTTCAAAGTATCTTTGTGGGCCTTCTTGACTTGAAAGTTAGCATGTTCTTAGGAATAATACCACCCTAGGTTGATCCTATTTCTATCAAGATCTTTCTCTCCAGGATTATCCTGAACCTACTTCAGTCACCAATCAATCACTCAATAAACATTTATTAAGCGCTTACTGTATGTCAGACACTGTTCTAAGCACTGGGGATACAAAAAAGAAGCCAAAGATTGTTTCTGTCCACAAGGAGCTTACAATTTAATGGAGGGGACAACATACAAATAACTATAAACAAAGCAAATGGATGAATAGGAAAAAAAATTAACAGACAGAAGGTAAAAGAATTAATAGAGGACAGGGAAGACTTCCTGTAGAAGGCAGAATTTTGGTTGGAGCCAGGAGGTTAAAGGTTAAAGGAAGCCAGGGAGGCCAGTAGGTGGAGCAGAGGAGGGAGAGTATTCTAGATATGGGTGACAGCCAGAGAAAATGCCTGAGCCAAGAGATGGTGTCTGGTTTGTGGAACAGGCAGGAGGCCAGTGTCACTGCAACCAAGAGTACACTTTGGTGAGGAGGGTATAAGAAGATTGGCAAGGCAGGAGGTTGGGTTATTTGAAAGCCAAACAGAGCATTTTGTATTTAGTCCTGGAGGCAATAGGGTGAGTTGGGGAGGGAGAGGATAAGGAAGGTGACATGGTCAGACCTAATCACTTTACTAACTAAATGGAAGATGGATTGGAGTGGAAAGAGGCTTGAGTCAGGCAGACCCACCGGCAGGTTACTACCTTCTTCCCATCAAATATCAACAAAACATAAGCACCCAGGCATAAGTACAAGAATGGCGACAACCTGGGACCAGTGGAATCACACCTTATAATGAAAGATGTGAATTCACCTAACTACAAATAAACCCACTGACACACATATACAGATGCACTTTCCACCTGGACTAAAGAGGGAACAGTGAAATTTATTGGTCCGTGAGAAATAAAAGCCCTGAATCTTAATTCTACCTTTTCTATTGACGTTGTGGAAGTCCTGAGATTTTGGTAAATCCTTAACTCATTGTTTATAAAACAGGAATAAGGGGATAGATCCAGGTTCACTGGATCAATCTTCAAAATGGTAAGTCTGATAAATAGAAGCATGTAAAGAATAATTTTACACACACATACACACACACACATATATACATATACCTATGTGTGTCTAATGGTAGCCATGGGGGAGAGAAGAGAAAAAGAAATTTACATGATAGTTTTATTATATATTTAAAAGGAATAGCAAGTTGCACATAATAGATGTATAGTTTCATGCACAATCATTTTTATTATACTAGGTTATGGAAATGTTTGTTTTATTCCATAAATTAAAAATAAAATAAATAAATGTAAAAAAAAGGGGTAAGTCTGTATAGAGACTGAAGCACCCTAAACTTGAAGAACAGAAGTTACTGAGATCCTGAAAGTTTCTACCATATAATGGGGAGGTCAGGATTGGGTTAATTTCCAAATGGTTATAACTTATATCATTAGAAAAAGCACTCAGAAATGGCATGTATGTGCCAAGGTGTCTAGCTTTCTAAATGTATAAATACGTGGGGTTTTTTGAGAGTCCACACCATAGGAGAATAATCTCTAAACATAACAGGTTTGATTGGGGGTAATCATCACAGTGTGGGGCAAGTAAACTACCTCAGCCCAAAATCAAGCTTAATTGGAAATTAAATTGCATCTCCACACTAACTGCATTATTTTTGTATCTTGGGCTAATTTATCAAGGTGATGTCTTATCCAGAGGCAGCCCAACGGGCTTATGTCATCCAGAGGCAGCCCAAGAAGTCTACTGAACCATCACAGATGAAATTATCTTTTTCTTTTTCTATTCTACTATGTTACAGAAATGCTTGTTTTATTTCTTAAGTTCAGAATAAAATAAGTAACAAATAAAAAAAAAGAAGCTTGTGTATAAGAGAATAACCTAATATAATTCACCTTCTCTCTTGCTCCAATTTCGAGATCCAGGGGATCTTGTCTATGGTTATTGACCTTAAATGTTTTGTTTTATCTAATCATAGAAGCCTTTAGTCATACTTAGTTTGAGACTATATAGAAAATGTGCTAATATGCCCAGGATGTGATCTTCTTGTTTGCTGATTGGATGTGTTTTGTGAATTGCACATACCTTTCCCTGGCCAGCTATCTTGCAGATGCTCAACAGTCAGTCACAAGTGGGATGAGAAGACAGACCATGGATGGTTGAATGTAAACTATCTATACTATACAGGAATATCAAATCCAGGTTTGTGTCTTGTAGATGGGAGATCAGTAGATCATCTTCACATCACATTTATTTCATTCAACCTGTGTGTTTTCCTCAGTGTTTGTTAGCTGTGTCTATCTGTCCTTTTGAGATATCATAAGATATAGCAAAAAAGAACACTGGATTTGGAGTAAAAGGAACTAGGTTAAAAATCCTAGCTTTGCCACTTATTTCCTGTGTGAGCTTGGGTAACTCATATGATCTCTCTGAAACTCAGTTTCTTTATCTGTAAAGCAAGGGGAATTCGATTTAATGAGACAATGGTCTCATTAAGCTCTAAAATCCTAATAACTCTACATATCTGTCTGTACTCAATCAACCAACAAGAATTTATTAAGCACTTACTTTGTACTATATAGATTGTACTACTATATAGAGTGCTAGACCTGAAGTCAGAAAGACTCATCTTCTTGAGTCTGGCCTCAGATACTTACAGCTATGTGACCCTGGGCAAGTCACTTAACACTGTCTGCCTCAGTTGCCTCATCTGTAAAATGAGCTGGAGAAGGAAATGGCAAACCACTTCAGTATTCAAGAAAATTCCAAGTGGGGTCACAAAGGGTCTGACATTACTGAAAAATGACTGAACAACAACTGAAACTGTGTACCAAATACAGGGTTGGGCCCTGAGGATACAAAGAAAAAAAAAAAACAAAACAGTGGCAATTAGTTTAAGCTATTAATCACCTGGGGGCAGGGAATGTTTGAGTTAATAAGGGAGTAAATTTATTCTGGTCAGAGCCTCCCTAAAGGGGAGAACTGATTGAAAGGGTGGCAATGACAGGAATCTTAGATTGGACTTGACCATTATCTCTAAAGTTGGTGACAGAGAAGAAAATGAAAGCCTGGCGTAGTCTTAGCTGCACCTCGGATTTTGGAAGAGCAAGGTTCAAAGGGTTCATAGGAAACATAAGTAGGATCCCATGGACTAAAATTCCAAGGAGAAAATCAGCCCAGGAAGGACGGAAAACTCTTAAAGAGTAAATCTGAAGACATAAGAGGAAAGAATTCTGATGAGGAGGGAAAATAGGAACTGTCTGAAGAGAGCAATGTGGATGCGTAGGGAACTGCCCAGCAAACTTGGATCTTAAAAAGATATGTATATGACTGATTTAAAGACAAAAAGCAAAGAGGAATTTATTTTTTAAAAGAAGATAAGCACAAAAGATAGAAGCAAAAGCAGGTCAGTTCATCAAGAAGCTTTTATCAAGTGCCTGCTATGTGCGCAACACTGTACTAAGTGCTGGGGATGTGAAAAAAGGAGAAGACAATCCTTCCTCTCAAGGAGCTCACAGTCTAATGGGGGAGGCAACATGCAAACAACTAGGTATAAATAAATTATGCATAGGATTGGAGATAATCGATAAAAGGAAGATCCTAGTATTCAGTGGGATTGGGAAAAGCTTCCTGTAAAAGGTGGAATTTTAGCTGGGATTTGAAGGAAGCCACGGAATCCAGGAGATGGAGATGAGGAGGAAATTAATTCCGGGCATGGGAACATGCAGTGAAAATGCCTGGCATAGAGGGATGGAGTTGTTTGTTCAAGAAACAACAATAATGTCATTGCCAGTGGGTCAAAGAGTACATAGGTAAGATGCTGTGGTTAAGTTGCAAGAAGACTAGAAAAAAGCAGAGGGACATGCTCTGAAGGGCTTTAAAGCATAGAGGATTTTATATGTGATTTGGAGGTGCCACTGGAGATGACTGAATAGGAGAATGACATTGCCACACCTGCACTTTAGGAAAATATATCTGACAGCTAAACAGAAGATGGATTAGAATGGGAAGGAACTGGGGTCAGGCAGACCCACTAGCAGGCTGTTACAATAACCCAGCTATGGGAGGCAGCTAGGTGGCACAATGGATAGAGTGCGGCCCTACGGCCCCAAACACTTGATGCTTACTAGCCGTGTGACCTTGGGCAAGTCACTTACCCCCAATTGCCTAAAACAAACAACAAACAAAAAAAAAAACTAAGCCATTTGTGAAGTGTTAAGAGGCTGTATTAGGATAATGGCCACATCAGAAGAGGCCTATAACAAGAGATTGTATGAAGCCTTACTGAACCCCTTAATTCAAGTGCCTTCCCTCTGTTGATTACTTCCTATTTATCATACACATGATAAATAGGATATAATATATAAGATATAGTATATAATTATATGTCTGTATGCATCTTGATTTGTATATATTTGTTTGTACATTATCTCCACTATTAGACTGTAAGTTCCTTGAAGGCAGGGACTGTCTTTTCTTTCTTTTTTTTTTATTCCCAGAGCTTAGCACAGTGCCCAGCAGACAGTAGATGCTTAATAAATGTTGATTGATTTATTGATAAAGGCAAGACTGACAGGACTTGGACAGATTGAATATGGAGGGAATGAGAGAGAGGGAGGTATCAAGGAGAGGTAGCAGATAGGAAAAAATAATATGCAAAAAGAAGGCGTAGTACTGTAGAAATAATGTCCAGAAGGCAAAAGCACAGAATGACAAGAGGCTTGTGAGAAAAGCTGAAAAAATAAAACAAAACAAAAGAAGTTTATTCTTTTTTTAAAGCCATTTTGGGGAAAAGAGGAGAATCTATGGATAGGGCCACCACTGGAGGGAGATGGGATGATGGTAAGTGACAACAGAGAGAAAGTAGGGGAGTTCAATCTCTATTCTACTGCTGTTTTCTCTTTCCAGGAGGATAATCTTTGGACTGAAAATTACACCAACAAAAGTGACTAATAGGGATTTGATACTATTTGTAATCATGAGATGTAAAGAGAACACTTAGCCACCCTTGAAGAGTTCAAGTTATCTGACCCAGATGAGTGATACTCTCTGTTCCAGAAAGAATTATTGGATGTGTTTACTGAGTTACTGTCAGTAATTTCTGAAACATTCTGGAGGAGTAGTAAGGTACCACAAGATAGAATCTCAGGCAAATGTTGCTGAGATGAGAGAGAGAGAGACAGAGAGAGAGAGAAACAGAGAGAGAGACAGAGAGACAGAGGGAGAGAGACAGAAAGAGACAGAGAGACAGAAAGACAGAGGGAGAGAGAGAGACAGAGACAGAGACAGAGAGAGACAGAGGGAGAGGGAGAGAATTAAGTTTGCAAAATAAAGGCTAGCAAGCTTATAATTATAAGCTTATTCCTAGCAAAATCCTAAAATGGGCTATTAAAAAGATGGTTAGTGGAGACCTAGAAAAAGAAGTGACGGTAACAAAGAACCAGCATAAAAAGGCAAGATTAGGACATGCCAGACCAGCCTTATCTTCTTTTTTTGACAGAATTTCTCAACTGGAAAGCAAGTGAATTGCTATAGATGAAGTTTACCTCATTTTTAGCAAAGCATTTTATTAATCACAAAACTTTATCCTTGTGGAAATAATGGAGTGATATCTGTTAGATGATACTACTTAGCTGAATGGATGTACCTAAAAAGTAGTCATTAATGGATAGTATATCATCTTGGAAAGATGTCTCCAAGGGAGTGCCCCAAGGATCTATCTTTGATCCTAGGTTGTTTAACATTTTAATCATTGATTTGGATAATGACACAGATAGCATATTTATTAAGTTTGCAGAAAGGACAAAGGGAGGAAAGATGACTGATATATTATATGACAGTCTGAATTCCCAGATTTTTACAGGGTAGAAACTTGGTCTGAATGATGAAGTTGGATAACTGTCATAAGTCTTACACTTGGGTTCTAAATATTGACTTCACAAGTGCAAGATAGGGGAGATGTGATCAGGGAACAGTTTGCCTGAAAAAAGAAAAGATCAGAGGGTTTTAGCATACCAGTCTAAATACGAGTTACCATGTTATTTGGTAGCCAAAAAAGCTAATGTAACCTTGGGCTGCATTGAGTGACATTGCTCAAGTGGGATGATTTCAGAAAAACCTGGAAGGACTTACATAAACTGATGCAAAGTAAAAGTAACAGAACCAGGAGAATGCTGTACATAGTAACAGCAATATTGTATGATGAAGAACTGTGAATGACAGCTATTCTCAGCAGTACAATGATCCAAGAAAATCCCAAAGGACAAATGATAAAGCATACTATCCACCTCCAGAGAAAAAACTGATATTATTTGAATACAGAATGAAGCATGTTGTTTTTCATTTTCTTTCATTCTTTTTCTTTTACTAATTTCCTCTTGTATAAAATGACTAATATGGAAATGTTTTATATGATTGCACATGTGTAGCCTATATCTGATTGCTTACTGTCTGGGGTGGGGGAAGGGGAGAGAAGAATGGAATTTGGAACTAAAAACTTTTAAAAAAGAAGAAATATTTAAAAAATTGTTTTAACATGTAATTGGGGGAAATATACACACACACATATATATACATACACACACACATATATATTTATATATATGACATTGCTTTCAAAAAGAAAGCAATAAATGGTCCTGTAGCACTTTCCTCTAGTCAGATCACAACAGGAATATTTTGATCAACTCTGGACACCACATTTTAGGAAGGGCATTGATAAACTGGAGAGCTCCTAGAAGATGGTGACAAAATGGTGAAGGGCCTCAAGTTTATTCCATGTGAGGATTAGTTGAAAGAACTGGAGACATTTTGCCTGGAGAAGAGAAGATATTTGTATTGACAGGAGAGATGTCAACAAGTATTTGATGAGCTCACGTATGTAAGAGAAATTAGACTTATTCTCTTTTGCCACAGAGAGTAGAAGTAGGAACAATGACTGAACGTTGTAGCGAAGCAAATCTAGGCGTCCTGTCAAGAAAAACTTTCCAACAATTAGAGTTACTCAAAAGTGGAATAGACTAACTTCAGAAGCAGGGGCAGGTCTATAAGTATAGATCAGGTGACTACTTGTCCTGTATGTTGTAGTAGGAATATTTTTTCAAGTCGGGGTTGGACTAGATGTCCCTGGACTGATGAACTAGTTGCTGGCTCTCTTCTTTGTTGCCAGGAGTCCTGATCCTAGAAACTGCTTTCTGACTCCACTGACTCTCAGTCTTTCTATCTCTGTTTGTTTCTGTCTCTCTCTGTGCATCTCTGTCTTTCTCTGTGTCTCTGTCTCTGTCTTTCTTCCCTAGATTCTGTGTCTCCATCTGCGTAAGTAGTTCCCACTGCGGGGGTGAGGGGTGGGGGAATTTATGAACCATGAACCAAAACCACTGGGGAGATGAGGAGAGAGAAAAGAGAAATCCACCCCTACCTGCCTCTGCTGCCAATCCCTTGCCCACTAAATTGACTCCAATATCTCTCAGGGTTACCAAGGTTGTTTTTTAAAGGGCCATCAGGGTTATGACCAATCTTTTGCCAACCTATGGCAAAGTATTTCTCTTTCTAATTCCATCTGGGAAGCTCTGTGATATTCTTAAAGGGACAGATATGTCTTTGAACTTTGTTCAACAGTTCACTGACATTTCAAATCCGAGTTATCTGCTCCTTCTTTTCTGTGATTATTTCAATGGTTCTGAGGTTCAGGGAATCAACTTCCCCCCCCCCTCCTGCCCCCTTTCCCTATGCACAGGAGAAGACTCATATGAATTATACAGAGACTAGTAAGAGTAAACAAAAACTGTTATACTCAATGACTACAACAATATAATAAGAAACAACAACAAGGGGCAGTTAGGTGGCGCAGTGGATAGAGCACCGGCCCTGAAGTCAAGAGGACGTGAATTCAAATCTGGCCTCAGACCAAACACTTGACACTTACTAGCTGTGTGACCCTGGGCAAGTCACTTAACCCCAATTGCCTAAAAAAAAAAAAAAAGAAAAGAAACAACAACAACAAAAACACCATTATAATGACCAAACATGATGCTGAAGAAGAGATTAGAAAATGTACCTTTCCTCCATTTGCAGAGAACTAGGGGAATTGAGATATGGAATATCAAATGTGCTGTCAGAATCAGTTGAATGTGGTGGCCAATCTTACCGATTTTTTTCTCTTTCTTTTAAAAAAAAATCCTTGTTAGAAGAGAAGATTCTGAGGATGGGGGAGGAGGAAGAATATATTCATATATGGATGATATAAAAATCATGACAGTCAATTCTAAGAGCAGTGATCAGATTCTATGAGTTTGGTTATGAAGAAATTTGTTTCATCAAACGGAGACTAAGTGGAGTGCCTTCATTACAAGCTGATCCCAGCTTTTAAGAGTGGTTTTCCCAACCAAACAACAAGACTCACTCATCTAACCCAAGGAAGACACATGCTCCAGTTTTAGCAAAGGGCTCCCAGCTATCTCTTATTAAATGACATGTGTAGATTGCAAAGTACCAGACCCCTAAGCAGTGAATGTGGTAGAGATGTATACTAATGCCAGAGGTATCAGAAACCTTGCTCTTCTAGAGTAGAACAGTGAAAGAATGTTGGATTTGGACTCAGAAGACCTGGGTTTGAATTCTAGTTATGCTACTTAATATCCTGTGTGACCTTGGGCAGCCACAACCTCTCTGGGCCTAGTTCCACCTGTGTAAAATGAGAAGCTTGGATCAGTTTGGCTTCTAATGTCCCTTCTGGATCTAAACCAATGATCCTATGACCTCTAAAGAGCATTTTGATATGTAGTAGGCACTTAATATATGCTTATTGATTGACTGATTGAAGAAATCAATAAGGAGAATCTGAACTGTTTACCCTTTTGTTGGTGGGGGTAGGGTATAAGCAGGTGCTTTGCCTTTGAATACTGCCTTCCCCAGGGAGTGGTACAGTCTCCAGGGAGATATGTCCACCAACTCAAGGAAAGTCAATCTATCTTAGCCCACCCTCAAGGTTCTTGACGAATCTGCTTGGAAGTGCCCCCTGAACTTCTTGTGAGCCTGGCTATCCAGCCAGCAATAGTCATGCCCATGCAGGATGGCCTGAGTCATCTAGAGCATGACCACAGATGCTGCCTGCTCATGAAAGACTTGGCCAGGGCCTTTCTCTCTTGTATCTAGCCTCCCCATCACTGCCAGTGAGAGGCAGCACGGCTGTGATGGGGAAACCACTGGCTCTGGAGTCAGAGGACTCAGGTTTTAACCCTAGGTCACTCTGTTTACTGCCTCTGTGACCTGGGCAAATCTCTCCACAACCCTCTAGACATTGGTCTAGATGACTGCTAAAGACCCTTCCTGCTCTAAATCAGAGATCTTTTCAAAAATTAGCCTGATAGAGAACTGAGGATTGACAGTAAATCTGGGCACACCTTTGAATGGCCCTAGCTTTGGGGGTAGTCTCCTCTCCTCTCACTTAGCCAGTGATACTAGCCCCACTACTCCTACTATCCATACCCTGGATCTTAATGCAACCAAAGACATAGGTCTTTAGGGCCCATTACCCTGGTTACTCTTCCTATCTTGGGGATTCAGCTGGCTCTTGGCTTGATGCAGCTTATGGGTAATTTGTTTAATGCCTGATTAATTTGTACAATAAAAAGGCTGGGGAATTCGCCTGCTGTGAAAGAGTTGGTAATGATTTCCAATAGGCTCTTGTTTGTCAGAGACCTTCCACTGTAAGTAAGCTTTTTAGGTGGAAGCTCCATAGCAAAATAAAGATGACAACATCAGATGTCATTGCCTTCCTAGTGCTTAGCACAGGGCTTTACACAGGCATGTGCTTTTACAAACATGAAATAAATTCTCACTGCATTCTTGTAAAATGGAATCTGGAGACAGAGCATTTGGGTTAAAATCTTATCTCTGCTACTCACAATGTCCCTGGACCTTAGTTTCCTCATCTGTAAAATGAAGGTCATCATTTGATGATTCCAGAGGTCCCTTCAACGTCTATACTCATATGATACTACTTATATGATTTAGGTCAAATCACTTAACCTCTCTGTACCTCAGTATCCAGTCTATAGAATGAGGGGGTTGTACTAGATAACTTCTAAGGTTCCATCCATCTCTAAATCTGTGATATAGGAAGGAAGGGAGGGAGGAAGGAAGAATGAAGAAAAGAAGGAAGGAAGGAAGAGAAAGAGGAAGGAAGGGAGGAAAGGAGGAAGGAATGAAGGAAGGAAGGGAGGAAGGGAAAAAGAAAGGAAGGAAGGAGCCTTTTTTTGATGGAATTGTCTTTGAAGCCCCATCCATATCAATCACTCATCTATCTGTCCTCCCAATCCCATGCTATCTTAATACTTCAGAGCTGTGCATTGTCTTTCTTTACACCCTGCACAGAATGTAGTACAGTGACCTAGCTAAAGTGGAATTTCAGTACAAGTTTATTGATAGAGAATTACCCCCTGGCAATTCGGAGTTGAGCTGCAAAGAGTAGAGAGCCCATGGAGCTCAGATGAGCAACCTACCCAGCAGGAACTCTGTGCTTAAGAGGGAGTAAGATGAGTATATTGTGTGAAGAAGACCATCAGAGTCCTGTAGTACTTGAAGGATGAGTTGTTTTGGCCACAAATATTCCCTACATCTGAACTTCACTACCAGTGTACTCTAAGTTTGCCCCCACTCTTCTCACTGACTCTGTGTATATGGAAAAATGCATTCCATGTTTATAAGGAGAAGGTTTGACAGCAACTGGTCCTACTTTGTCATCTTAGCAAATGCCTTTGCCTTGAGTTAATTGTGTCTAATGGTTGATTATTAATGGTAAATGCACTGGCTGGGGCTTGAGAGCTATAGTTAACCCAAACATAGCAGCTTCTCCACCTCTACTGGGCACCTGCATACTGCAAGTGCCAAGTTGGGAGGGAGTGGGGCTAGCCTTAGAAGCGATGTTATATCTAAATTCTTGATGTTCATTGTTTCATGTGGATCAGTAATATTCCATTACATTCATATGCCACAATTTGTTTAGCCATTCCCAATCACTAATTGTTGTTCTTGCATGGTGAGGTGGGAAAGGTCCTAGGACATAGGATTATAGGGATTGGTTTTTTGAGTTGAAAGAGACCTTGGAGATAATTTATTTCAAGTCCCTCATTTTAAAGATATTAAATATTAAATGATCACACAGATTGCACAAGATCTCATTGACTGTAAGTGGAAGAATCAGGATTCTAATCCATGTCCTGTGAATCCAAAATTCCCTCCTATTTCTACTATACCACATGAAAAGGAATATTGATTCTATTACTTTACTCTATTCTCCATCCTTTCCCCATGCCTTGGTATCTCCACAACATTCACTGCCTAAGGCCCTTCTCAGACCAGGGTGAGATAAAATCCAAGACTTTTTCATTCTATTACCAGTGCCTCCCTGGTAGCCTGTACTCTCTCAGGACTGAATAAGGAATCTAGAAGTATAATGGGGCTTCTTGCTCAGACCCTGAGTTACAAAGCCTGCCTTATGACACTGGTACACTTTTGGACAAACTGTGAATTGCTCCAATAATTCTGGAAAGACATGGGGTCTATACTGCAAATGTTGTTAAACTCTATACCGTTTGATCTAGTGTTAAACTCTATATCATTTGATACCACTACTAAGCATATGACCCAAGGAGTTCAAAGGTAGAGAAGACATGTGTTTTGTGCACATGTATGTGTGCATGTACTGTATGTGTATAGGAATGTATTTTTGCTTGTGTGTATGTGTATATCATATATATATATATGCACAATACACACTGCTGTATGTGGATATGTATGTATATGTATATATATTTATCTAAGACTGCTATGTGTATATATATAAAATATGTATATGAATATATATACACATACATAATACTTACATGGTATATATGTATATGTAAACATATATACAAACATTACCACTTGCATACAAATATATCAACATTTTTTGTTGTAGTAAGAACTGAAAGCAAAATGTATGCCCATCAGTTGGGGACTGGCTGAACAAATTAGAGCATGTGAATGTGAAAGAATACTATTACACCATAAGAAATGAGGAAAAGGATGGATTTAGAGAAAGCAGGATGGACATGTATGAACTGATACAGAGTGAAGTGAGCAGAACTAAGACCACAATATTGTGAAGGAAAATAAGTCTGAAAGACTTCACAACTTGGATCAATGCGATGACCAGTCTGGACTTCTAGAGCCTGATGAGGAAGCTTTCTTTTTCAAAGAAGTGATGGGCTAGAGATGCAGAAAAAGGCATCCCTTTTCAGATGCAGCCAATGCAATGCTATGGCTTTTTTGTTTTTTATGAGGGAAGGTTTCTTTGTGGTGTCAGGGGTGGGAATGGAGGTGGGGGTGGGGTGCTAGTGATGCAAAAAGATGAAAAGAAAGAAAAGCTCATGGGTAGAATTTTTAAAAACCTTCACAGAAGAGAGCAGAAGGAAGTTCAGAAGAAGACTCAGACAAGCAGGATGTTTTGTATTTTATATATACTTAAAAAAAGACTGTATCTCATAGTTTAGCTTCATGTATAATTCTCTTTTTTTGTTCTTTGCATATTGAAATCTTCATAGCATCATGTTTGTTGACATTTAGGTTCAATTAAAAAAGAACATTTATACTGAAGTAATTAATTTTATTAAATATTTAAAAGAGAAAACTGACGAATGTAAATTGAATGACATAACTTAAATGCAGGGATTAGGATGATGTAGTATCTATATAAAGAGGAATCACTTTATTTTTTCTCTTCTCCTTCCCTTCCTCCTATAAAACACAGTACCATTGCTGTTGAAATGGACCCCCCCCCCCGACACCCAGAGCTAACAAGAGCAAGGTGCCTTTCTTGGTCCCATTTTCTTGCCTGAGATGTCCATGCCTGGAGCACAGTGCTTGATCTTTAAGATATTACCAGTCTGCTTTTGGAGCTAATTGAAAACATGAATAATATGTAACATCTGTATGTCGGTTATGTTTCAGAGATACTTCAATATTAAAAAGCATTTTTCATGAAAAAATAAAAAGCAAAAAGATATCATCAGCCTTTTGGGGGCAGAACACGTGGACTAGTTCAGAGGAGAAAGGCCTGCAGCCCCAGAGCTTCCCAGAAAGAGAGGTCAAATGTGGAAGATGCTAATTAACTCCAGGGAGATCAACATAGTTATTTCAGCAAATGTAAGTTGGGGAAGACTGATTATCAGCCTCAGGGACAGTCATTCCAATATGAAAAATGCGTCATGTGGGGATGGGAGGAGAGTGAACAGCTAAAACCAAATCTCTAAGAGAATTGTGGGGAAATCAGAGAATCCAGTTTAGGGATGGATGTGGATGCATAGGGATCTCCTTGACCAACAAATTTTTAAAACTTATAGGTAATGTCAATAGAAAATGAATAGGGGGTGGAGCCAAGACGGCAGAAAAAAGAAGTAGCTTGCCTGAGGTCTCCCTAAAACCCCTTTGAACACCTTTTAATAATGCCATAAAACAATTTCTGGAGCAGCAGAACCTACAAAAGGACAGGGTGAAATAATTTTCCAGCCAAAGACAACTTAGAAGATCAGTAGGAAAGGTCTGTAACACCTCGGTGAGAGTGGAACACAGTCAAGAACAACTGGCCCAGAGCAGAATGGGCCCCAGCAGACCAGAAGCAGGCCTTGGGTGCCACTGAACCAGCAGCAGCAGTGGCTGCTTCCAGAGCTCTCAGCCTACATATGGTAAGGGGGTCAAACACCTGGTCAGGAGATTTCAGGGGTCTGTTTGCTAGCACTGAGGCAGGCTAGCACTGTTTGTTTTCTCATACTAGGATCTGGGTTGCAGTCCTGGGTGGCAGACCAAGGGTGAGGAGGAGCACTAGCACACCAGAATATGTGGCAGCAGTGGAGGGGGGAACCCTCCTCATAGTTCTAGGGCAGAAAAGAATGCTTGTGGTTGCTCAAAACACACCTCTCCTTAGATCAGGGCTTCTTAAACTTTTTCCACTTGTGACCCCTTTTCACCTTTCAGCAGCATTTGTTGCCATTGCATGGCTTGAGGATATGCGCAATGCAAAGTGCACATGCTGTGTGTTCAGAACCAAGGCTGTAGTGAAGTTGGGCAATGCAACATGGGCAAGCACCGCCAGAAACACCTTGGATTCATTGCACATTTGATTTTTAATTGATTTTTGGTCATTGCCCATTCAGAAACCTTTTAAGGTTGCCAAAGTTTTCATGACCCCATATGGGGTCTTGACCCACAGTTTAAGAATC
The DNA here is from genome assembly GCF_900497805.2 of Vombatus ursinus. Taxonomy (NCBI): domain Eukaryota; kingdom Metazoa; phylum Chordata; class Mammalia; order Diprotodontia; family Vombatidae; genus Vombatus; species Vombatus ursinus. The sequence goes on from NW_020954641.1 coordinate 9,908,746, forward strand.
ACTGCCTTAGATCATATGACCTTGGAAGAACTGAAACTTGCAGGTCCCTAGAAGTATCTCTGAAAACAGCTGCACAAAACCCTTACAGCTTGGGAAAGTGCACCCAACACCCTGGAAGCAGAGTTCTACTTCAACTAAGAGTTAAAAGTCAAGAAATAGTCTAGGAAAATGAGCAAACAACAAAAAATTCTTACCATAAAAAGTTACTATGGTGACAAGGAAGATCAAAACATACACTCAGAAGAAGATAACAAAAACAAAGTTCCTATGTCCGAAGCCTCCAAAAAAAACATGAAATGGTTTCAGGCCATGGAAGAGCTCAAAAAAGATTTTGAAAATCAAGTAAGAAAGGCAGAGGAAAAATTGGGAAGAGAAATGAGAGTGATGCAAGAAAATCATGAAAAATGAGTCAATAGCTTGGTAAAGGAAACAAAAAATTACTGGAGAAAATAACACCTTAAAAACAGACTATTCTAAATGGTAAAAGAGGTACAAAAAGCCAATGAGGAGAAGAATGCCTTAAAAAGCAAAATTGGCCAAATAGAAAAAAGAGGCACAAAATTCACTGAAAAAAAAAAAAGAAAAACTACTTAAGAAGTAGAATTGACCAAGTAGAACAGGAGGTACAAAAGCTCACTGAAAAAAAATAATTCCTTAAAAATTAGAATGGAGCAAATGGAAGCTAATGACTTTAGGAGAAATCAAGAAACAAACAAAACCAAAAGAATGAAAAAAATATAGAAGACAATGTGAAATATCTCATTGGGAAAAAAAAACAATTGACCTGGAGAATAGATCCAGGAGAGATAATTTAAAAATTATTGGACTATGCGAAAGCCATTATCAAAAAAAAAAAAAAGAGCCTAGACATCATCTTTCAAAAAATTGACAGGGAAAACTGCCATGATATTCTAGAACCAGAGGGTAAAATGGATATGGAAAGAATCCACTGATCACCTCCTGAAAGAGACCCCCCCCAAAAAACTAGTAATATTGCAGCCAAATTCCAGAGCTCCCAGGTCAAGGAGAAAATATTGCAAGTGGTCAGAAACAATTCAAGTATTGTGGAGCCACAGTCAGGATAACACAAGGTTTAGCAACTTCTGCATTAAAGCATAGGAGAACTTGGAATACGATATTCTGAAGGGCAAAGAAGCTAGGATTACAACTGAGAATCACCTACCCAGGAAAACTGAGTATAATCCTTCAGGGACAAAAATGGAGATTCAATGAAACAGAGGACTTTCAAGCATTCTTGATGAAAAGACCAGAGCTAAATAGAAAATTTGATTTTAAAATACAAGACTCAAGAGAAGCATAAAAAAGTAAATAGGAAAGGAAAAATCATAAGGGACTTAATAAGGTCAAACTGTTTATATTCCTACATAGGAAGATGATACTTGTAACTCATAAGAAGTTTCTCATTATTAGTTCAGTTAGGAGGATATATAGACAGAGGAGACAGGTATGAGTTGAATATGAAGGGGTGATATAAAAAAAATTAAGGGGTGAGAGAGGAATGTACTGAGAGAAAGAGAAAGGGAGAGGTAGAATGGAGTAAATTATCACACATAAAATAGTAAGAAAAAGCTTTTACAGTGGATGGGGAAGAGGGGGAAGGTGAGGGAGGAGTGAGTGAACCTTACTCTTATCAGAATTGGCTCAAAGAGGGAATAACATATCCATTCAATTGAGTATGAAATCCATCTTGCCCTACAGGAAAGTAGAAAGGGAAGGGGATAAGAGAATGGAGGGTGATAGAAAGGAGGGCAGATTAGGGGAGAGGAGAGTCAGAAGCAAAACATTTTTTGAGGAGAGACCGGGTGAAAGAACAGAGAGGATAGAATAAATGGGGGGGAATAGAATGGAGGGAAATACAGTCAGCAATAGTAACTGTGAAAAAAATTTGAAACAAGTTTCTCTGATAAAGGCTTCATTTCTCAAACATATAGATAACTGAGTGAAATTTATAAAAATAAGAGCCATTCCCCAATTGATAAATGATCAAAAGATATGAATAGTTCTCAGATGAAGTAATCAAAGCTATCCACAGCCATATGAAAAAAATGTCCTAACTCACTATTGATTGGAGAAATACAAATTAAAATAGTTCTGAGGTACTACCTCATACCTGTTATATTGGCTGATAAGACAGAAAAGGAAAATGATGAATGTTGGAGGAGATGTGGGAAAAATGAAATATTATTGCATTGTCAGTGGAGTTGTGAACTGATTCGACCATTCTGTAGAGCAATTTGGAACTATGCAAAAAAAGGTTATAAAAGCAAGCATACTCTTTGACTTAGCAATACCATTACTAGGTCTGTATCCAAAAAGAGATAAAAAACAAAAAGGAAATTTTATATATAAATTATATATATATATTATATATATAAATTTTATATATACATACATATATATACATATTTATAACACCTCTTTTCTGGTGGCAAAGAATTGGACATTGAGGGGAGGCCCATCAACTGGGGAATGGCTGAACAAATTATGGTATGTGATTATGATGGAAGACTATTGTGCTGTAAGAAATGATGAGCAGGATGCTCTCAGAAAAACCTAGAATTTCATGAGCTAATGCAAAGTGAAATGTACTATGTACAAAGTAACAGCAATATTGTAAGATGATCAGCAGTGAATGACTTAGCTATTCTTAGCAATGCAATGATCTAAGACTACTTTGAAGGACTTATGGTGAAAAATGCTATCCATTCCCAGAGAAAGAATTGATGATGTCTGAATATAGACTGAAGCATCCTTTTTTAAAAATTTCTTTATTTTTCTTGAGGTGTTTTTTGGTCCATTTTTTCTTTCACAATGTGACTAATATGGAAATGTTTTGCAGGACTTCACATGTGTAGCCTATATCGAATGGGGTGGGGGGGAGTGAGAATGAAGGAAGGGAGAGAATTTGGAACTCAAAGTTTTAAAAATGAAGGTTAAAATTGTTTTTACATGAAAATGGGGGAAAATAAAATACTAAATAAATTCTTAAATCTATCTATCTATCTATCTATCTATCTATCTATCTATCTATATATATATAAACATGATACAAGTCTTTAAGAATAGTGCCTGGAAGCAGAATGCTTCATAATTATAATGACTAAGCTTACCTCTGAGGAGGAGTTAGAAACATGCACCTCTCTCCTTTCTTTGCAGAGACGGGGGCTATGGGCATTGAACAGTGAATACGCTGTTGGGCTTGACGTATTAGTGTTGCCAAACTGATTTTGTGTTCTCATTATTTTTATTTTTTTATTTTAATTTTTTAATATTTAATATTTTTATTTATTTTTTGTTTGTTTTAAGGGATGATTCTCTGGATGGGTTGAAAGGGAAAAGGATAGAATGAAAAATAAAGGTAATGGAAAAATATGTATCAATAATATTTTTAAAAGAACAGTTCTAACAAAGCTACAGCCCAGAATGATGTGAGACTGGTAAGAATTGTGAAGAGAAAAATGCCTCTTTGACTCAGTTTTATTTTTTACCTGTATTGAGGAAAATATAATAAAAAAGTATAGGAGTCTGCTCAGGGTGGATGTGATGATGGTAAGGGGAAATAAAGAGAAGAAAGAACTTCTCAACTCTTCTTTTGCTTCTGGGTTTTTTATTTTGTCAAGGAGAATAATATTTAGAGTAGCAGGAACAATTCCAAATACAAGTAGAAAACTGAAACCCAAGATAAGAAGGGGGATAGTAAGAAGTGCCTAACTGCTCTTAATTCATTCAAATCACCAGGTGCAGATGGCCTGTCCCAGGGTACCGGCCCTTGTCAGGACTCTTTGAAAGATGCTACAGAAGAAGGGAGATGCTGAAATATCAGAGAAGGGCAAATGTCTCTGCATTCAGAAAAGGGAAGAGGGACTGCAGGAAAAACCCTGGAACAGTTGAACCAGAAGAAAGATGGGCTGCAGCAGTCCAGTAGCCCAGGTAGCTTGAGGGATTAATGTGAAAGGCCCCTCTTGCCCTGGGGAAGGGGAGCAGTGCAGAACAGGAGGCCTCCCAGCAAGCTAGCGGAAAGCCCCACCTCAGCATACCAGGAAGAGATCCTGAAACCCAGGTGGTGGAGCAGGCAAATACTAATACCAGGACCTCCAAGCTCCTCAGTGAGGGCGAGGGAACCAGTAGAAACCAGCTTGGAAAACCACCAGGAACCTCGGTGCTCTACAGCAACTGGGTCTCCCAGTGCCTCAGCAAAACTAAGGGAAGCAATGCTCCAAAGGGCCCCTGGCGGATAAACATCCTGCAACACTCATCTGAAAGGAGCTGAAGAAAGCCAAAGGAAGGAAAAGCCAGGGTGAGCAGGAAATCTCCAGGAGCCACACTACCCAATCCTAACCCTAGAGTTCCAGTGTTGCTGATTCTAGCCCCCAACACCAGGTAAGCTGCCAAAACCCTACAGCCTCCAACTGCCTGCATTGCAGGCTTCAGCACACAAAGCCAGTGACCAGACTTCAGGTTCCCAACACAAGAAGCTTGGGTCAGTGCCCTCTGCTTCCCAGCAGGAGAGCTCAATCTCTTTAAGGCCAGGAAATAAGCCAACACCATGAGCAAAAAGAAATGTATGATAGATTCTTATTACGGGAAGAGTGAAGATCAAGGCAGAAATTCTGAAGATGACAACATTGTCAACAAACCCACATCTGGAACCTCAAAAGGGAATATGAACTGGTCTGAAGCCCAAAAAGCCTTCTTAAAGAGCTCAAGAAGGATTTTAAAAGTCAAATGAGAAAGGCAGAAAAGGGAAGAGAGTCTGCAAAGTAGGCCAGATAGCTTGACATTGATTCCTGGCAATATTCTAGAGTGTATAATTAAATAATTGTTAGTGTACATCTAGAAAAAGAAAGAGTGGTTAGAGAGAATTAGTGTGGCTTCATTAAGAACAAGTCATATCAGGAGAATGTGATTTCCTTTTTTTATAGGGTTACTAAACTGGTAGATTAATGAATTAAACAGCAAGTGTTTATTAAAGGTCTACTATCATCCAGGCACTGTGGTAGGTTCTGGGGCTGCAAATATGAAAGTGAGATATCCCTCCCTCTAGGAGTTTACATTCTACTGGAGGGATTAAACATGTTCATTGATGAGTAAACATAGGCTTTATGCAAAATTTTGGTGGTGGTAGTTGCTGTTGTTGTTCAGTTGTGTCTGACTCTTTGTGACACCATTTGGGATTTTCTTGGCAAAGATACTGGAGGGGTTTGCCATTTCCTTCTCCAGTTCATTTTACAGATGAGGAAACTGAGGTAAACAGGGTTAAGTGACTTGCCCAGGGTCACACAGCTAGTAAGTGTGTGAGGTTGGATTTGAACTCTGGTCCTCCTGACTCCAGCCCTGGAGCTCTATTCACTGTACCACCTAGCTCCACCTAGATGCAAAATAAATATCATGTAACTTGGAGGAATGCTGTAGATGCCTTGATGTCAGCAAACACTTGACAGATGCTCTCTGTTGACAAGATGCAGTGATGTGGACTAGAAAACTAATTGCAGACTGCTTTTCAAAATAAATTACCAATAAGTCAGAAAACAATACAGTTGGATAAGAGTTAAAAAATGATTGAGAGATCAGTCCAAAAGAACAAACACCAATGGTTTAATGTCAGTTTGTGAAAAGGTCTCTAGTGGTTTATCCCAAAGACATAAAGTGACTTATATGTAACCACAAAATTGCGATGCCAAGTGCAGTATCCTAACTACTACACCACACTGTCTAGATGTCCTCAGAGGTTTCAACTCTGAGATTCTGCGAATCACAGTATGTTAGAACTAGAAGAGATACCAGAAAACATTTGGTCTAGCCTTCTAATCTTACAGAAGAGAAAATTAATAATTCTAATAAACTCTGCTAATGTGTAGTGTTGGGAGTGGTGGGGGTGGTAAGGATGTGTGTGTGGAGGGGGGGGATAGGCATGGAATAAACATAAATGCTTATAAATAGCACCTACTATGTGTTAGGCACTGTACTATTTTCTGCAAATATTATCTCATTTGATCCTCAAAACAATTCTGTAAGGTAGTTGCTATTATTGCCCTTATTTTATAATTGAGGAAACTGAGGCAAAAGAGGTTAAGTGACTTGCTCAGGGTCACACAGCTAATAAGGGTCTGAGGCAAGATTTGAACTCACATTTTCCTGACTCCAGGTTCTATCTACTGCACCACCTAGCTTCCTCTAAAAGACAGGCAACTAATATTCTCCCTATAGACTGAGGTTTAAGGTGGAATGTCAAACAAAACCAATTTGGAAACCAATGGATGTGTCAGATGTTTTATTACATCTTCTGATGCTCGTTAGATTTAATTTTGTGAGATTAGCTCTCCTCCAGCCAGTTCTCCTCAGCTTATTAATATTGTCACCCTCTGTATATTTAGCATGCTTAATTATAGTCAGGGTACTTTTATATCTATAATCTCATTTGACTCTTGTAACATATTGTAAGTTTGGTGGAAAAGGTGTTATTATCCCCATTATATAGACGAGAAAAGTAAGGTCCAGAGAGGTAATTTGATTTTCCCAATGTCATACAGAAAAGGAGGGGAAGGTAGAGGAGTGGAACTATTTCTCTGAAAGAGCCTACTCTGGCTATTTGGGTGGTGGAAAGGGTTAATAAACATGAAGCCATTTAGAACCTTTCAGCACTCTCTTATCTCTTGGTGTTCCTTCCACCCCCTCCCACCTCCCCCACCCGTTCCAGACTCCCTTCCAGACAATTCAATTCAAGCTGATTTCTGCAGATAGGAAGTTGCAGGTCTGTGCTTGGCCCTGTTCTGCCAAGCAAAGGTAGTTTTGAAAAGGTTTCCAAGAGCCACCAGCTGTTAGTGTAAAGATTAGGGAAAAAGAAATTGGGGCAGGGTGAACCCTGGCATTTCTGACTTGGGACATGGAGGCAAATCTCACTGAATCTCCTAGGAAGTATTCTCATTCTACTGGAGAACTTAGAATCAGCACTATTAGAGTAACAGTGTAGAAATCACATGCCTATTGGTTTGGTTTGGTTGTTTTTTTTTTTTTCCTTCCCTCTACACAGTTTTGCTGCTCAGCAAGGTGACTTGCAATTAGTTGTTCTGAGTGCATTTTGGATCTCAGTGTTCCTCCCAGCCCAAGCATTCAAGAAGCATAGAATGTCAGAGCCAGAAGGTGCCTTGAAATGTCATCTAATGCAACCTGGCAAAATACAGAATCACAGAAGAGCTGAAGGGACCCCTGCACAACTTGCTCACCTATTTTTACAAATGAAGAGCCCAAAGTTCTGAAAGGTTCAGTGACTTCTCCAAGGTCTAACAGCTACTAAGGGGCCTACCTGGCATCTCTACTGGGGAAACATGGTCTGAGTAAAGTAACCTGTGGAAACAGGTGGAGCCAAAGGACCTGGGTTCAAATTCTGACTCGGCCGTTTGTATGACCTTAAACCCTTCTCTCTGTCTGTCTCCAATTCCTCATTTGTAAAATGAAGAGGCTGTCCTTCTAGGAATCAATGACAAAACTAAGGAAACTTCCAGCTTGAAATCCTTAGCTCCCGACTTCCATTCCCATGCTCTTTTCCACTTTACTCTCATTTTGCTGAACAGGAATCAGACTTGAACACTGTCCTTCTATGCATTTACCTGTTCATGTGATCACAGAATACTTGAAATTTTGTCTTTGACGTCTTTGAGCAGGCAGTTTATCTCTCTTCCATTATCCTTCCCACGCCCCTCCCTTGCTCCTTCTCATAGCTTCCACTGGCTAATCAGAGGTCCCTCTTGTCATAGCCTCATTTGGACCTGCCCCGTTGGCAAACTTTCGATCTTTTCTGACACCTCTGATGCAAAACCAGGTGATTTATAGGTTCTCTTCCACCTCTGATCCTCCTAGACCACCTCCCCCTCAAATAACTAAACCTCACTAACCTAATGTCCTATGACTCTAGCCATCCAGTTAAGTGACATGTTTCATAAAGCTGGCTTCATTCATGCTAAGATGAGGATGACTCAATATATATTCCCTATAGGTAATAATAACTCATTTTCTTACAGGTACAAGTAAGCTATATAGGATAAATAGGAAATAATTAAGAGGGGGA
>NW_020954641.1:9916841-9932956 GCF_900497805.2 Vombatus ursinus
AAAAAAAAAAAAAAGGCACCACAGAGAGCAGGGAAGGATTAACACAAAAAGAATGAATTATTAATGGTCAAATTTCAGGCATTAGCACAGATTTTTCTTGGCTAGAGTGGATATTCCAGTGGTTACCTACTCCAGCTATTTAAGGAAGAGTGACCGTGGTACCAGTCCTAGAATAATACCGCTAATAATAATTTATATAGCCTTTAAAGTTCGCAGTGCCTAGCATAGGCACAGAGTAAGTAATTAATAATACGATGTGCCTGCCATACAATAAGTGCTTAATAAATGCTTGTTGATTGATTTACTGAAATGCTTGATTCAGGTGCTTCTTCCTACATGAGATCTTTGTTGATACTCCAGTTGTTAGTGCTTTCTCCTAAAAAAAAAAGAAATAAATAAATAAAAATACTACAGCTAGGTGGCATAGTGGAGAGAATGCTAGACCTGGAATCAGGAAGACCTGACTGAGATAAATCTCATCTTTGACATGACTGGAATGACTCTAGGCAAGTCACTTAACCTCTATCTACTGAAGTAAACAACTATGAAACAAGAGTGGTAACAGCTCCCATCTCCCAGGGTTGTTAGGAAAAAATTGAGAATGTTTACAAAGCACATTCAAACCTTAATGTGCTATATATAAATGTTGTGATGATGACAATGATGATGATGGCGATGATGATGCACAGTAACATCTTCAACATATTCCCTACCCCACCCACTCCCCTCCCACCGATCTAATAGAATTTAAACTCCACATAGGCAGTGATTGTTTTTTGTTTGTTTTGTTTTTTAATCTTTTATGACTATCATAATGGATAGAGTGCAGGTTTTGGAGAAAGAATGACCTTGGTTCAAAATCTCACTTCAAATATATATTATCTTTGTAGCATTGGATACTTAACTAACTCTTAGAGCTTTTACCCAGAGGTCTCAAATACCGCAGCCACAAACAGCAGCAAAACTCCCAAGTAACGCCAGGAACCAAATTAATGTGTAATTGGGAAAAGTTTAACAAAATAAATGAAAATGTAATACAACCTAGATATTGTTAATTTGTAGTTTTCTAAGTCAATATTCAGGCATCAGAGATCTGTTTCTATTTGACAACACTGCTCTAGGGAACTTTTAAAAACTTTAAGCTACTGAGATATTGCCAACCTACATTGGTAGAAGAGGTTTCCTCATTTGAAAGTTCTCTATGCCTATGAAATCCCAAAATCGATCCTTGTCCCTATTCCTGGTGCCTACCACTGTGTCAGGTGCACTTAAAAAAAAAAAAAAAACTCCTTCTAAAATCTTGACCTTACAGTTAATCCATTCAATTTTATGCTGACCACTACCCTATAATGTCTTGCCTCCCAGTCCCAATACCGTTCACCAGCATTCTTACCAACTCCAACACTAGATCCTTTCACCAGATGTCTTTTCCTTTTCTACTCATGTACTATTGAACTCTAGTATAAAGAAAGCCACACAGTAGTCTGGATCCACCATAAATTGATGTTATGTGACCTCAACTGAATCCTCACTGTCACATGCTAATTCTATTACTGTCCTCTTCCTGACTCTCTACCCATTTCCTACAGCATGTATTCCAAACCCTCACTTCTCTCATCCAAGCACTTGAGTCACCACTCATTCCATCCTCCTTCTCAATAAGGAGTTATTGTGATACTTTACTGGAAAAAAACAATTAAGACCAAACCTCATGGGCTCCTCCTCCTCACCAATTCTACATTTCAAGCCACCTCAATGTAATCTGCAACTCCTTGTTTTGCTTCAGTCTTGGAGGAAAACTTATTTGTCTTACTAAGCCTAACCCCTCTTCTTGAACCCTTGATCTCATCCCCTTTTGTTTCCCTTAGCTGCTTGCCCCTTCAATCATTTCCCCTTTTTCCTTAATTTTTAGTCTTACCTAATCCATTGGTTCCTTCCTTACTGTAATCAAACACGCATAAATATCTTCTATCTGAGGGGTTCTTTAAAAATTATTAATTAATTTTACAAGCTTTTAGAATCCATGCACTTTTATAAGCTTTCAGAATTTTACTCCCCCTTTCCACCAACTCTGAGCAAAAAATGAAATAATAATGAGAATAAAACTGTCCTTAAGAATATGCACAGTCCAGTACAACACATGCTGAACATGTCTAAAAATGTATATTTCTTTGTGCATTTTAAGTTCATCGTCTCTCTGGAGGTGACTAGTATGTTTCAGTCATTAGTCTTTTGTAGTTAGTTTATCATTGCATTGATCAGAGGTCTCAAGTCTTTCAAAGCTTTTTTATTTTTATAATTCTGATGTCATTGCATAAATTATACTTCTAGTTCTGCTCTGCAGAATTGGCTCTGCTCCAATTCATGAAGGTCTTCCTAATTTCCTCTGAAGCTGTCCATTTTGTCATTTCCCAAGGCCTATTAATATTTTATAACATGTATGTATCATGATTTGTTCAGCCATGCCCAAATAAGAAGACATATTGTTAGTTTTCAATTTGGGGCTGTTATGAAAAGAGCTGCTATAAATATCTCTGTACATATAGGTTCTTTTCTTCTTTCTTTGATCTCTTTTAATCCCAGCGGTGCTTAACTTTTTGTGTATGTAATGGACCCCGTCTTAGAATGTTTTTAAATGCATATAACAAAATACATCAGATTTTAAAGCAAAACAAATATATTGAAATGCAGTTATCAAAATAATAATGAAAATTTTCATGGAACCTGAATTAAGAACCTCCTTTCTATACTTTTAAAATAATCGCCAGATTCTTGAGCTACAGTCCTATATCTCTCTTCTTTTTCACAGCTGACTCCCTAGTAAAAACTGTCTACCCTCATTGCCACAATTTTTTTTCCCTTCCCAATTTCTACTCAACCCCTTGCAGTGTGACTCCAGTCCTCATTAGTCAGTTGAAGCTGTTCTTTTTGAGGTTACCAGAGATTTCTCAATTGGTAGATCCAATGACCATTTCTCAGTCCTCATTCTTCTTGTCTTTCCTGCAGGGTTTCACAATGGTGGCCACTCCATCCTTCTGTTCACTCTCTTTCACAGGTTTTCATGACGATGCTTTCTCTTGGTTCTTCTGTCTGGCTGCTTCTCATTCTCTTTTGTTGAATCATCATCCGTGACTGCCTTCCCTTCCGTACCCCCCTCCCTTGCTACTCCCATGCCTAGATGGACCCCAGTCCTCTGTTCTGGTCCCTCTTTTCTTCTTTTCCTATAATTTCTCTCTTTGGGTGATTTCATCAGCTCCCATGGGGACAATTATCATCTCTTTGCATAGGGTTTTAAGATCTATACATCTAACCTCCGTCTCTCTCCCAAGTCCAGTCCCGCATCACCAAATGCCTGTTGCTGTTGTTCAGTCATTCAGTCGTGTCCAGCTCTTCATGACCTCATGGACCATTCTGTCTGTAGGGTTTTTCTAGCAAAGATACTGGACTGCTTCACCATCTCCTTCTCCAGTGGATTAAGGCAAACAGAGTTTAAGTGATTTGCCCAGAGTTACACAGCTAGCAAGTGTCTGAGGTCTTCCTGACTCCAGTACCAGAGCTCTATGCACTGAGACATCTAGCTGCCTAAGCACCTATTTGACAACTCCAACTGGATAGCCCAAAGGTATCTCAAATTCTATATGTTTAAAATAGGACTCATCAATTTTCTTTTTTTTTTTATTTTAGGCAATTAGGGTTAAGTGACTTGCCCAGGGTCACACAGCTAGTAAGTGTCAAGTGCTTAGTCTGAGGCCGGATTTGAACTCGGGTCCTCCTGACTGCAGGGCTGATGCTCTATCCACTGCACCACCTAGCTGCCCCAGATCTCATCAATTTTCATCCCTTCCTCCTAACTTTTACACATCTAGCAAGGGAACCACAAGACTTTGGCATTATTTCTGATTTCCCACTCCCAATTAATCCATGGTATCCTAATTAGGTGCCAACTCTTGTCCATTTTACCGTCACAACCTTCCTCGTATCCATGCCCTGCTCTTTACCTCCATGCCCAATGCTGTAGGCCATCACCCCTTGACTCGATGATTACAAAAGCCTCCTAATTGATCTCTCTGGATCCAGGCCTTCTCCTCTCAAATCCGTCTTCCATACAGTTGCCAAACTGATATTAACTCTCCTGTGGTCAAAAAACAAAACAAAACATAACAAAAACTCCCATTGCCTTCTGCTTGTTTTGAGGACAATGTGCAAGCTCCTCTTACCAGGACTGTTGCCCACCCCTCTGCTTCATGCCTGTGTTGAGATGGCTAGCTGAGTTGGCCATTTGCTGTTCCTCACACCCAACATTCAATCTCCTATCATTGTTCCAAGGCTTAATTCATTCTCTGAGGCTAGAACATATTCTCCTCTTCCTCCTCTAGTCTCCAGCTTCCTTCAGGGCTCACCTCAAGTGCCCTGAGGCCTTTCCTGATACCACCCCGTTGCTAGTGCCCCTCCCATAATTACTTTGTATTCACATAGCATATATTTTGTATTTGCTTTTCTGCGTGCATGTTATTTTTCCTCAGTAAAATAGAGACTCCTAAATGGCAGGAACAGTTCCATTTTTTTCCTTTGCATCTTTGCCACCTGGCACACAGTGCCTGGAACATAGTTGATGCTTAATAAATGCTTGTTAAAAGACTGTGTGAAGAGCAATCAAACTGTGTGAGGTTGGTTTGTAATTGTTGTTGTTATTCCTGCATTCTCAAAGAGGACCTATGACATAATGAAGGTGATGTCTTGACTTGCCAGTGGATTGATTTAAGCGAGGCAGGGCTGTGTATCAGCCTCCCTCTCTTCTCCAGAGTCATCTGAGTCCAGTGGCAAGACAACTAAGTGTAGACAAGTAGGTAGTGTATCATTCCCATTTTACAGATAAGCAAACCGAGTCTCATAGAGGTTAAGGGATTGGCTCAAGGTCACACATCTAGTACGCATCAGAGCTAGAACTCAAACTCAAGTTCCCTAATCTCAAATATACTGTGCTTTCTACTCCCCGTCATCTTGACTCTCCAGACTTGGGATAGAGGGAGATCCTGACGGAGAAAGTTCCTGGCATTAAGCCACCAGGAGAAACTCCCGAAACACTAGCTACCTAATAGTTCCCTTTTTACATTTTTCCTATTGGTTCCGCCAGTTCTTTCCACCATATAAAGCTTTAGAGGTTAAGACACACAAGATTATTGGAGCTGGGAGAGATATAAACCCAGTCCCTGCCCTGTTGCCAAAATCCCCTGCCTTGTAGAGTGAGAAGATAATAAAATTAAAAGATAATCAGCAACAGAGTATGATGGATGATGGTGCAGTAATGATAAGATCTTACATATAGATTAAAAGAGACCTCAGAGGAACCTAATTAAACTCTCTCATTTTACAGATGAGGGAATTGAGTTCCTGAGAGTTTGAGGGCAAGGTCACAAAGATAGCATCAAAGGTAGCATTTGAACCCAGGACCTCTGGTTCCAAATCCAGGATTCTTGTGACTTTACCACACTGTAACTTAGGTTTGAACTACCCCAATGTTGGCTCAAGGGGAAATTTGGTTGGATCAGTTCTAAGCCCAGGGCCTTCCAGGGCATATAGGCACATTAAATGTTTGTTGAGTTGAGTGTCAGCTGGTCCCTTTGTATAGCCAGGTGCTACATTCATGGAACCCATGGGTGAAAAGTGGGAAGAACACTGCACCAGGTGTCTGCCAACTCGGGTTCAAGCATCAGTGGCTGGCAGTTCCTGGGTACCATGGCCGAGCAATTACTCTGGAAATGTATAAACAGGCTAGGGGACCACGGTCTATGAAAAGGAAGCATTTACTGGATAAATAACAAACCCTTTAAATATTCATTCCCCACTCTTCATAATTACATCAGAGCCCAGAGGGGCCTGCAGATTACTGAGCTGCTAATGGCCAAATTGGAGACAGTGGCACATTTACATGGTGATTCATAAGGGGTGCTGACTAAGAGATATTTCCCCTACAATGCTGAAATGCTAGATGCAGATGTCAGGGAGAGGAAAAATCCTAGAATGTTCCTGCCCCTTCCCTCATGCTGATACTAAGCTCTGGCTAAGAGGGGTAGAGCAAGGAGCTCTAGATCTAGAGTCCCAAGACCTGGGTTCAAATCATACCTTTGCTGCTCAGTGCCTCTGTGACACTCATTAACCTCTCAGAGACAGTTTCCTCAGCTGTTCTGGTCCAAAATAAGGAAAATAATATTTTGCACCATCTTATCAGGCAGGGTTGTAGTAAGGAAAGTGCTGTCTATATAAATGTAAGTTAATAGTCATATGACCCCCTCATCCTTCATACTGTATAAGGGTGCTGAAATCTAACAAGGGGAAGTAATAGCTAGCATTGGTAAAGCACTTTCAGTTTGCAAAACGATTTATAAATATTGTCTCATTTGATCCTCACAACAACCCCATTATTATTATTCCCATTTCATAGTTGGAGAAACTAAAGCCATGGGAGATTAAGTGACTTGCCCAAGGTCACATATCTAGCATCTAAGGCTGGATTTGAACTTGTCTTCCTGACTCCAGGTCTAGCAGGACCCTGTTCCACTTAACCCCAAGTTCACAAAGCTGGGTGGAAATAGGAGTAGAGAACCTAGGTCTCCTGACTTCCATTGCCATGATCTTTATTCTGTTCAATATGTTTTTCTATAACCGTGTAAGTCTTATTCATGTATCCAGGTACTGTCTCACTAACTAATGTATAAGCTTTCTGGTAACAAGGATGGTATTTTCTCTCTCTTTTCTCTCCTCCCATAGTATACTAAGGGAATGTCTCTGACCATTCTCAGTGTTCAATTAATACGCCAATTCTACCTGTATCTTCTCACAAGAATTCAGAATTGAGAAATCATAGAGTTTTAGAAGGGACCTTAAATCTCATTTAGTTTAACCTATCAGTATACAGATGGAGACACTGAGACAAAAAGAAGAGAAATAACTTGCCCAAGGTCTTATAGCAGTAGGACAGAGATTAGACCCAAGGTCAGCTGACTACGTCTTCATAACTTTGGTTTAAGTAAGGGAGCAAATAAGCATTATGATTTACATTGTATAGATGTATAAAGTGTGGTTCTGAGAGGGTCACAAAAGTAAAAGTATCATCATACTCACCCCTAACCCTCCCCACCACCACCCCTAACTAAGGAGCAATTGCACCAATGGTACAGGTGAGCCAGCCTAGCTGAAGTAGCAAGGCATTCTGAGGGAGAAACAGAGGCATCATATTCCAGATGGACCATACCTCTGCCACCATCTTGATCACCACTTCTCTTCAGATCCCCAGTGGTGACAGCCTGAGATCCAAACCCTAAGATTAGCCTTGGGAACTGCAGTGCCCCCCAAACCACCAGCCTTGACTCTAGCTTGGCCTCCACCCCCTCATTGAGGGTGGGGATAATCCTTGTGGAGTCATCTCCATCACTACAAACACCAATCATTGACCAACTGCCATCAATGGGCAGATAAACCCAATGGCTCCAGGAATAGCAGTTCCTCTCACACCAGCAATCCTACATATAACCTGGCCCCTGAAGTCATCATCTTCCCCTGCAGGTGCTGTACCACCACCCCCCAATTCACAATTACTGCAGACCCCAAAAAGAAAATTCTCACCATCAAAGTCCTTGGCACTACCAAATGGTTCAAAATCAAAAAATAGATACGGTTTTTGTCAATGGAAATGACATAAAAGAAGATATATTGCCATCTGCTTTGCTGCTGCTCCCTAAGGACAACTGAGCCTTTCCATTTGACTTGTAGCTGAAACTTCCTATATGTTTGTCTCCATCTATTAGAATGTGAACTCCTTGAGAGTAGAGACTCTCTTGCTTTTTAATGTGCTTCCCTGGTGCCTCGCACAGTGTTTGGTGAATGATAATTTTTTTATAAATACTTTTTCATTCATTCACTCATTTATTTACTGACAGATGTCATAACTGAAACAGACACCCAGTAGTTCAATTTAAAGTAGTTATTATTATGCCCATGTGATAGATGAGGAAAATGAGGTGAGAATGAGAAGATGATGAGAAGTGGCATATACAGTGGCAAGATTGGCAGTAGCCACAGGTCTCCTGACTATGTCATCACATCATCGGCTTGGGAAAGGAACAAAACAAGCATTATGATTTCTACCTCACAGTTGAAGAAACAGAGATACATAGAGGATAACATTGGATCAGGTATTCTACCCATTTGGCAGATAAAGGCACTAAGGCCCAGAGAATGACTGCTCAAGATTGTAAAATTAATCAGTGGATCACCCAGAGAGTTAGAGATGGATCTGAGACTAAGTCCTTAGCATCCTTCCTCCCAATGCCACATCCAATTCCATTGCTTCTTTGCTTGGGTCAGCGATCCAGATGCTGGGATTACTCTGGAGGCTGGTTATAGTTTAAGGGGGTCAACAGGTATAACAAAGAGTCAATCTGGGGCCCAAAAAGGTAAAATAATTTTTTAGGGAATTCATAGAAAGATTTCAGGTAACATACTTGGTAACCCAAAGCAAATGTCTCCTCTCCTGACCCAGCCTGGCAATTACCTGAGGGAGCTCAGCAAGTAGCTGCAGGGAGCCAAGCACCTTCCCCTTCCCTGATCCACTCCTCAGTGCCCAGTTCTTATCAGGTGCTGGATACCCTGCTTTCAGCTGGATGCTGATCCTCAAACCCCACCTCATCCCGAGTTAATCTAAAGCCTCAGTCCCTCTATGATCCTTGGACTCACCTTCCCCTCCTCAGTCATCATTAGCTGGGGACCGGCTGCCTGGCTATTGTTCTCCAAGACCCTAAGGAATGCCTGGCCTTTCCATTTGCTGTGATAGTGAATCCTGCCCTGCCTCATCTAGGTTTTCTCCTTTAATTGGAAAGTGAACTCCTTGAGAGTAAGGGCTGTCTTCTTTTTCCTATTTGTCTCTCCAGTGCTTAGCACATAGTAAGTACTTAATAAACACCCTTCCATTCCATTATCATTCAAGGCAAAGCCTTCTGGGGTAATGGCTTGAATTATACTCCAGAGGATGATTGATGGGTCTCTACTACACAATTTAGCATCTTGGGTCAGGGGTCAGTGATCAAAGCACAGAATTTCTAGTCAGAAGACCTGGGTTTGAGCCCTAGATTGAGTCCTTATTTTGACTTTGGGCATAATAATATGAACTTTAACCTCTCTGAACCACAGTTTCTCCATCTGTAAAATGGACATAATAACATCCACATTTTCTATCTCATGAGTTGATAGGTATGGAAATTAAATGAGTTAATATACATAAATGCCCAGTAACTGCAAAGCATCAAATAAATGTAATCTCTTCAGTAGATGGCTGGTGAAGTATGCTGCAGTCAATGAAGACCTTCATATGAAAAAACAAAAAACAAAAAACATTGAAATGAAAGAAAATGTGCTGCTCATGTCATAAGAGCAGGGAATCACAGATGGACAACCTTGGCATAAAGGACCTCCTGGAACAACTCAAAGAAGGCCTTCAGGGAGGTGGGTGCATGGATCCTGTAGGGAGGATTTCTCTAAAGCAGTAGTTCTTAAACATTTTGGTCACAGGATAGACCCTTTACACTCTTCAAAGTTATCGAGGAACATCCCAAACAAGCCTTTGTTTACATGGGGAAAATATTGATATTTACCATGCTAGAAATTAAAAGGTCTTAGTATTAATAGGAAAATAGTTTTAACCTCATAGATCCCCTGAAAGGGTTTTGGGGACACTTAGGGGTCCTTAACCACACTATGAGAACTGCTGGTCTAAAGACATAGACAAGAATCACATATAAAGTATGGATGGGCGGGGGAGGGGGAGAGAAGGAAGGGAAGAATAAAGAAGGAAAGAAGGGGGAGAGGAAAGAAGGAAGGGAAAGTGGGAAGAAAGAAGCATTCATTAAGTTTCTACTATGCACCAGGCATTGTGTAAAGCACTTTACAGATATTATCTCATTTAGTCTTCACAGTAACCCTAAAGGGTAGGTGCTATTATTATCTCTTTTTACAGATAAGGAAACTGAGGCAAATAGGTTAAGTGACTTGTGAAGGGTCACACAGCTGGATTTGAGGCTGGATTTGAACTCAGGTCTTCTTGAGTCCAGGCCCAGAACTCTAGCCACTATGCTATTTATGTGCCTGTAATGGAAGATCAGAGAGGTTAAATGACTTCCTATGATCTCACAGCTAGGTCTCACCCAGTTTTGAACCTAGGTCTCCTTCAATTCCAAATTTAGTGTTTTTCCCGTTATACCACATTGTCTGAGTGTAGGAGCTTAATGAATGGTTTTTGATGGACTGATGGGTTAACAGGACAAGAAGGACCTGCTTGGCTTATACTTGGTGGGGAGGTCCTGGAAAGAGGGATGTGCTAAGCCAAACCTATGGATCTATCATCCAGTGGCCCAGCCTGAGAGCAGACCCACACTCAGGCTTACCCAGCAATGCCTGTGCCGAACATGGTGCTGAAAGTGCTTTAAAAGTAGAAAGTTGAATTCCTCTCAATACTCAGCTATTTTCTCCCTTCACTTCTCATGTCCTATTGGAAAAAAAAAATTAAATTGCCAAGTAATTGCTCCTCAGCAACCCCCCGCTGGTCCTTACTCTCTTCTCTCTTGCTGAGATTATAATTAGGGATCAGCAAATTTAAATAGAAAATCCATGAGCAGCGCTGGCCTCCATTTTTCAATGGTAGTTTCAGTTTATAAATCACGCTTGTCTCTCTCTCCTTTTGGCTCTGGGCTGTGATGGTGAGCCCCCCAGGCATGGCTATGGGATCAGAACCCCGATTTCCCCCTGGTGGGGCAATGGGTGGACATAGGTATGGCAGCTTCTATAGTTGCCCAGGATGAGTTAGAAGGGCTCTTCTTGCTGTGTCATCTTTTTTGCTTCAGACAAAATCATTGTTCCTATTTCTACCCTCCAGCTCATGCTCTCTCCTTCAGCTACTGTTGCTAGATTTCCTGGTTGGTGCGAAATGCAACTTAGAGAAGGGAAGAGATAGATGCCTTATTGTTTAAAAGCAACATGTCCCTTCTAGAGCATAAAGATTAATATCTTAACATTCCACAGAACTGCAGGGAGGAGGCTTGGAGTAGTGGAGGGAAGACTGGCCTTGTAGTCAGGAAGACTTGGCTCTTATAGAGCCTGTGAGTATAAGGACATGAGCAAGTCACCTAACCCCTCTGAGCCGCAGGTCACAGAACTCTACGATTCTAGGTGACTGAGGAACTGGTGACGTGCCTCAGTAGAAAAAGTTTCCATACTAGGAATTCAGGCCTTGACAATGCCTCTTCCTCACAATGGTTCTGCATGCTTTTTTTTTTCTTTTTCAGGCAATTGAGGTTGAGTGATCTGCCCAGGGTCACACAGCTAGTAAGTGTCTGAGGTCAGATTTGAACTCAGGTCCTCCTGACCCCAGTGCTGATGCTCTATCTATCTACTTCACTACCTAGCTGCCCTGCATGTTTTTTTTTACTCTTATTTTTATTGACACATATATCTTTTGTTTTTGCATCATCTTTATTTCTCCTTGTTAAAAAGAAATAAAAAGATTTAAAAGGAAAGAGAAAAAGCAAGTTCAGCAAAATTAACCAACACATCAACTGTGTCTGACAGTATATGCTATATTTCACACTCTTACCTCTATAAAGAGTGGAAAGGGATCAGTTTTCTCAATTCTCAGGGACCATGCTTAGTCATTATAATTACATAGCTTTTAGCTTCATTATTTTTTTCCTTTCTGCTTACATTGTTGTAGCCATTGTCTTTATTGCTTTCTTGGTTCTTCTCACTTCACTCTGCATCAGTCCACACAATTCTTCCATGCTTCTCTGTTTTCATTATATTCATCTTTTCTTACAGGACAGTCACATTCCATTAATTTTCATGTACCATAACTTTCCCCCATTTGTTGAGCATCTACTTTGTCTCCAATTCTTTGTTACAATAACAACAGCACAAGTAATACTTTCTTTTCTAAAAGTTTTCATCTTTATTAGCTCATTTGATCCTCACAATGGCAGGTAGGCAGTGATGAAGCAGAGACCACAGGACTTGGAGTTAAGAAAAACTTGGGTTCAACTTCCCTTCAACACTCATTGGCTGTATGACATTAATCAATTCACTTCATCTTTCTGGGCCTCGGTTTCTTCAACTGAAAAATGGGAATAATAACACATGTCAAGCAGGGCTATCATGAAGATCAAATGGAATAATGTTTGGAAAGTGCTCTACAAACCTTCAAGTGTTACAGAAATATCAGAATAGATATCATTATACATTTTTGAAAGAGGAGGAAAGTGAATTCACAGAGAGGTGAAGGGATTTAAGCCTGCTTGGATTATTCTCTTGATTCTTAATTTGACTGACCTTTCTACATATTCTTTGCTGCCTAGAGCTGACTTGTCATATTGCTTGATTAATATACTAGAATTTCACACATGGTGCTGCAACACCTGTTAAAATGGAAAATAAAACTATAATGTTCCAAGAAAATGAAAGTGTAGGATAGGGCATGGGTGGTGCTGATCCCCACATCCTCTCTCTCAATCTGGACTGGGCCTGACTTGATCATCTCACCCAAATCCACTCAGCCAGATTAAGGGGGTCCCACTGAGGGAGGTTCTCAATGTCCTAGGGGTAACTCTGGTTGTGGGTGAAGACATACATCTATACATATTCACTGCTGTAGCTCCTAGTGTGCTTTCCATTTAAATAAACCAACCAAGAAGATATGATACTATTGATATAATATAACATAACATATGATATGATATGATATGATAAAATCCAATGTAATAATATATTCTATATTTAATGAATAGAAAAAGAATATTATATATCCAAAGTAGAATTTGTTGGTCAGTCATGTCTGACTCTTCATTACCCCACTGGGATTTTCTTGGCAAAGATACTGGAGTGGTTTGCCATTTCTTTCTCTAGCTCATTTTACAGATGAGAAAACTGAGGCAAACAGGGCTAAGTGACTTGCCCAGGGTCACACAGCTATTGAGTGTCTGAGGCCAGATTTGGACTAAAGTCTTCCTGACTCTAGGCTCTATCCTTTGCATCATCTAGCTGCCCAACAAAGAAGAATAGAAAAAAAAAAAGGAATTGCATGTGAAACTTCCCAAAATAATCTATTATGTACAGTTTCCTTTTTTTTAAAAAAAGTATACAATGATTTCAACATGTTGCTTTCAAAACTGTTCCTTCTGAACCTCCTTTTACATTAACTACTAATTATGAAACATTAACACAATAGAAAGCAACAATAATTGTAACATAACAGGTCACCTACAAACCTGGGTCACATTCTCCTACCAATGCACACAGGATCCATTTGGGAGAGTGAGTAAACTTACAGAAACCCTTTAGTGGAGAACATGAGCAGGGAAAGCCATGTACCTGGGACAACTCTGGACTAAAAACCCTGATATCCTTGGTTTCTTTGGTAAAAAGTCTATACCACAAGTCACTTTCTAGGTGGGATTTCTGGGTCTCTCCACTGTCTTGCTGGATGAATCCATTTTTTGGGGGGGGGGGTGAGGCAATCAGTGTTAAGTGACTTGCCCAGAGTCACACAGCTAGTAAGTGTCATGTGTCTGAGGCCGGATTTGAACTCAAGTCCTCCTGACTCCAAGGCTGGAGCTTTATCCACTGCACCACCTAGCTGCCCCCCCCCTTTTTTTGAAACTATTTTTTAGAAACATTCTCAGACTGCTGAATTAGTGGTAAGTTCTTTTTTTTTTCTTTTTAGCAAACATTAACTTTAATCCTGGGATCTGCAAACTTTCCTAGATTTGGTTTCCTGACCTGATACTATGGGAACATTACACTATTTCAATGAAAAACAGTCTCCTTAAATCTTGGTCCTAAAAATCTATTTAGATATGCTTTCTCTGGCTCTGGGAGTAGTAAAGGGTAATATATACAAATCTCTGAGGGGTTTCCCCCTTCTCAAGCTATAGAAAGGGATACAGAGTAAGGCAGCAGAGGGTTCTGTTTTCTCTAGTCATCCCCCAGAATTGGAGCCTTCTCCAATCAGATCAGTTCCCAGAATTAGCTGCAGGGTCCATCTGTCTCCAGTCAGATGGTCTTAGTTCAAAGCAGTTGCTATTATCTTTTTCTGTCTGCTCCATTTCTTTGCTTCTGTCAACTTCTAAGCTCGATCAGCTTTTGGCTTCTATATGCAACTCTTAATGTTGTTGTCTACTTTCTAATTCTCTGGCTTCTCTTATGGCTTCATAATTATCTCTCCAGCTTCAAATCAGGGCCTTCTTAGGGGAAGTGACCCACCTCTATCCTAGGTTAAAAAAACCCAACTTCACATTTCTGTCAGATATGACACAAGTAGTCAATATTTAATTTTCCCTAATTCCCCAAATAGTTCTTTGGTTCAGAGTTTCCCAGCAATATACTTAGGAGTTCTAAAAAGTCATGCAAATTTAGCAATGCACCACAGCCATCTCTCCCATCAGCAGATGCTTCTGTCTATGAAAGGGCTGCTTTAAGTGAGGTCCTCTCAGGACTGTCTGTTTTTTCCTCAAGCAGCCTTTCTCTGTGTTTCTCATACAAATGCCCTTTGTTTGTCCCTTTCAGCTAATAAAATGAACTTATAAGTAAGGGTCAGTACCTTCCAGTTGGCTCATAGCTGGAAGGGATCTTTGTGGTCATGTCGTTCAATCTCCTAATTTTACAGAAGAAGAAACTAAAACCTGAGAGAGGTTAATAAATAACTTGCCCAAGGCACATGGGTAGTAAATAGCAATGCTGGACTCCAAATGAAGCATTCTTTCCAATACACTGCAGTGTTTCCCTGAAGCTTCATAGATAATGAGTACCTGAAGGTTTTATGTAGTGCTGAAAGATACTGGGAAGATTAGGGCTGTCCCTACAAGGCCAGGCTTCCAGAAAGGACTTCCAAGAGCTAAATGTAGAAAGTTCAAGCCACTTCTCAGGTCTATCTGTGCCTCCCCCAAACTCTTTCCACTTTCTCCAGTCCCCATCTCTCCCAGCAGTGAAAGGAGAAAGGAAGGGCTTCCCAATCCCACCCAGATTCCCATAGGACATCACTCTATCTGACCATGGAGCAAATCATGCTCATTGGGACCTATTTCCTCTTTCTATGGCTCCCTGCCTTCAGTTTCAAACATATAATTCAGTGAAAAAAACAAACAAACATTAATTAAGTGAATAATACCGTGTGTCAGGCTAAGAGGCAGGGGCACAATGGATAAAGGGCCACCTTTGGAGTCAGGAACACCTGGGTTTAAGAGCTCTCTTTGACAAGTAATGGTTGTGTGACCCTGGATGAGTCATACAACCATCTAACCACTCTGTGCCCCAAGCAGTTCTTCAAGACTTTAAATTACCGATTAGTTATTGACCTACATTGATGTAAAAATCTCCCTACATCAGTGAAATAATAGATCTAAACCCCAAAAAGGAGGGGGACAGGCACAGGTTTGGGCACAAAGCCAAAAATAAAACAATTCTTATCTCCAAGGAGCTTTCATCCTACTGGAGGGTTAACAACATATATACAGATAAAGCTTTGTGAATTGGGGGGGGGGGTGCAAATTAACAACTGATAAGATCTTTTTCTTTCTGTGTTTCTTTCTCTAGTTCTCTGTCTCTGTCTCAATGTTCTGAACTTAGCAGGGTAGAACTTTTTTATGGGAAAACTATCCAGCACATTTCTCCTGAGGCCTCCACTGCCCTGTCCTCACCCAGCATAGGCCTGTGTCCAGAGTGTGCCAGGTAAGCCCAGGCCACTCTAATGTCTCGAAAAATGTTATTTTGTGTCTCATTTTTCATATGACTATTTTAAGCAAAGTTTGACTATTATTTTTTAAAATAAGTTTTCTTTTCTTTGGTGAATAAAAAATAGCATCCTTTATGATTGAGTATGCCATAGATATCTGCCTTAAAAAATACATACACACATCTATATATACATAAGTGTATATATGTATGTGTGTATACACACATTTATTCATTCATTTCTTTCTTCCTTCCTTTCTTTCTTTCCTTTTCTTTCTTCCTTCCTTCCTTCCTTTCTTTCTTTTTCTTTCTTTCTTTCTTTCTTTCTTTCTTTCTTTCTTTCTTTCTTT
>NW_020954641.1:9932966-9950170 GCF_900497805.2 Vombatus ursinus
TTTCTTTCTTTCTTTCTTTCTTTCTTTCTTTCTTTCTTTCTTTCTTTCTTTCTTTCTTTCTTTCTTTCTTTCTTTCTTTCTTTCTTTCTTTCTTTCTTTCTTTCTTTCCCAGTTCACATCCTAACAAAATGGGTTGTGCATACCTATGTCATTCATCTGAAATAAAAAGATGGGGAACTGTCAGCATTATAAGTGAAGCCCCACCCCTTCTGCCTCCCCTGGTCTTCTTTTCCTCCTTGAGAAAGTGTTTGGCAGCTTCCCTTTGCCAGCCTCAGCTCTCCCAGCAGGCTTGAAAAGACTTGCAAAAGCTCACACAATTGAAGGGGTGGACTTGAACCCTTTCCCCTGCAATTCCCTTATGGTTGAAGGCCCCTTTGCTCTTGGTTCTAGAAGCAGCAACCGACCCGCTGGTGCAGTGCCCGCTCACCAGCTCAGCACCTCGGTGAGGACAAGTATTATGTGTGACTGTAATTTCCCCTAGGCCTCCAGGAGTCATAGCTAAGCATTACACACTCAGCCTGCTCCTAAAATGTAAATAAACATTCTACCCTGCCAGGGAAGGGCTTAGACCATAAATTGACCATGTCTCAGCAAAACAAAAACTTCTTAACCAAAAAGAGACAAGTATTTTATCTTCCTGCAAGGAAAGACAGAAGGAGGAGTGGGAGAGGGACAAACAGAGAGAGAGAAGAGATCTAAAAGGGAAGAAGATAATGACATCCACATAGTTCCTTTCCCTTTACATAGTGCTTTCACAACTCATTTGGTCCTCATAACAACCCTGAGAGGCACTGCTAGGTATTACCCCCATTTTACAGAGTTGAAAACTGAGATTCAGAGAGTTTAAGTTACTTAGATACGGTTCTTAAGTGATTTACAGGAGCAATATCCACATCTTTGGCACTCTCAGATTTATAATGCCCACTTTGGAATAACCACCAGATTTAATCAGAGGATCTCGGTTCAAGTCACAGATCTGTGGCTTACTACTTATGTGACTCTGTGCAAGTCATTTATGCTTTCTGGGCCTCAGTTTCCTTATTTAGAAAATAAGAGTATTGGGACTAGATATTCTGGATGTATGCCCTCTTTCCAAAACTCCGCACAAAACTTCTGAGGGTAGATACTACAAACATGGTTCCCATTTTACAGATGCTACACCTCCCGAGAAAACCTTGAGGGTCAAAATGGTTGAGGATTCAGACTAAAGCCGTAGAGCTGAAGACTTCCAGGTCATGTGACTGACCCACAAGATGGAGGACTAGATATTTTCTCTCTCATACAACTCTAAAACAGAAATTATGTGCCAAAGATAAAGCAAATTCAGCTGTCACCATGTCCTAGGACACAAGGAACCCAAAAGAAGGTTCAAAAAAGTATGTATAGAACAATTTTACATCCATATATTTATTTGTGTCTAATGGTAGCCATCTCTAAGGTGGGAGGGGGAGGGAAGAAAAAAAAGAAATTTACATGATAACTTTGTTGTATATTTGAAGGGAATAGCAAATTGAACATGGTAGATTTGCAGTTTCATGTGCAATCTTTTTTATTGTACTGTTATGGAAATGCTTGTTTTGTTCTGTGAATTGAAAATAAAATAAATTTTAAAAAATTCAAAAAAAACTCAAACTAACACCCACCTTCATTTCACTCTGGACCCCCTCTTCCACTACCTACCACTCTTCTGGCAATGAGGCCTCACTAGCTGACCCACTGACTTGCCCCAAAACCCAACTTTACAGTTTGCTCTTCTCTTTCTTTCTAGGACCATGGAGACCTAGGCTGTGCTACAAAAGATCTCCATAGGAGA
Organism: Vombatus ursinus; assembly: GCF_900497805.2. Classification (NCBI taxonomy): domain Eukaryota; kingdom Metazoa; phylum Chordata; class Mammalia; order Diprotodontia; family Vombatidae; genus Vombatus; species Vombatus ursinus. The sequence continues at coordinate 9,934,780 of NW_020954641.1, forward strand.
GAAGAGAAACAGGGAGAACAGGGCAGGACATGTGTCTGGACTTGAAATACAACTCAACTGCACACCCCAATTCCCCTTCCCTCCTCCCAGAGCCTTAGGCACCCAAACTTTAAATGACAGAAATCATCCCCAGCTTCAGGGAACTGAGGAATAGAGAGGATAGGACAGGACACTATACATAAAAGGAGGGGGGCTGTGCAACTTTCATTTAACCTGAGGAAAAGAACACAGCATCCAGTTGGGATAGCTCTGTCCCCACCAAAAGTCACTTGGTGCAGAGACCTAGGCTAGTAAATCATGAATTGTTCAGTAGGGGAGGAGGCTGAGATGCTTTGATACCTTACTTAAATACAAATGAAAAGGTGAATTTCAATAATAAAGATGTCGTTGAAACATTCCTAGAATGAAAACCAGAATTGAAGAGACTTTAGCTTCTTGAACACCCCAGACAACAGAAATGCAAGAGGGGTAAACAAATGCAACAGCTAATGACCACAATAGAGTGATATCAGGGAAGTCAGGTGAGCATAACAGTGGAAAGGTGGACCCAGAGAATTATGACCAGAACCTCATGTCATGACATACTGCCTACAGCTGAATCAGTGGTTTTTACATTACAAAATGGTGGAAAGGAGCCGGGGGATAGAAGGGAGTGTATTATGTGTTCAAGTCAAGTCAAGAGCTAGCAATGAGGGGAGGTGATCCCTGTAGCTTCCCAGGAAGAGGAGAACTGGCAGGGGAGTGAGTGAAAAATAGAAGGGGAGAAGATTGAAAACAGGGAGGGGGGGGGCCTTGTTTAGTGGTAAGATGGGGTTCCACTGATGAATGATCCTATGAGTGAAGAGAGATGTTAAGTGAAGTGTTCTGTGAAGGGAGATGGGGTCCTTGTGCTGGGTGTTGTCTGATGCTTGAAAAGATCACTAGTCCTACCTCAGGAGGGGGATGAGGTTGGAATAGGACAACTGGCACCTAGGGAAGTGGTATGGACCCAGGAAGGAGATTTTGAGGCAGATGGGGAAAGAAGGTAAAGGGGGGGAGGGCATAGGCTCGTGGTGGGTGGGGGCAAGTGTCCTCTCTGTTTCCTAGAGGAATTGGTGTTGTTCTGGGAATAAGGCACAATAGAAAAGGGGAATCCAAAGGGCAAGATCTACAAGGTAGTGGTGGAAACTACCCAGAGGGGAGAACACGGAATGGATAATTTGGAAGTTTTGATTGTATGAAGAATATGAAATGTAGAGAAGAGAGCAGATAATTATAGAGATCTTGAACCAGAGAATGAGTGTCTAGAGTAGATAGACAGGATGAACAATGAAGAAACTGAGAGAGATCCTTTCTAGAAAGGGGCACCAAAACATGAAATTTTTAAAACTAATGAATAGGATTAGTTGAAGGGGAAGAGAAGAAAGGAGAATCTGCTTGACTGAGAGGGAAAAAAGAGGAAAAGATTTAAATAACCAGATAAAATCAGGAAAGATGATGATTGGGGGAGGGGTGGAGGAGGGGAGAGAATTTGGAGCTGAAAATAAAAATAAAAAATAAATAAAATAAAATCAAGAAAGGAAGCAATCCAGCGATAGACATTTTTAAAGCACCTACTATATGCCAAGCACTGTGTTAAGTACTGGGAACACAAAAAGAGAAAAAAGACAGTCCTTGCCCTCAAGGACCTTATAATAGAAGGAAAAAAAGATAAGATAAAGGAATTCATTTCATTAATTAATTAATTTTTAAAAGGATAAGAAAAAGGAATTAAAAAGCAAAACTCCAAATGGAAAAGCGTAATAAACAGCAGGGGAGGATCAGAGGTAAGGGAAAGAGCCAGTGGGAACAGGGTCACCTTAAGAAGATTAAGCCAGTCACAGAAGTACTAAGTGTCTGAGCCAGGACTCAAACCTCTGCCGTCCAATTCCAACTGTAGCATCTGTCCACTATATTATACTGCTTCTCTATGTATAGGGTCAGAGCTCTAGAGCTGCAAATGACTTAGCAAGCCATCTAGTCCAGCCTCATCATTTTACAGTTGAGGAAACTAAGTCAGAAGAGGGGTAAATGCCTCGATTAAGGTCACACAAGCAGCATGTATCAGAGGCAGGATTTGAACTTTGGCGTTGTAACTCCAAAAATTTCCAAGATTCAACTCTTTTAACTGGATCACTTGGGGAATTTGTTTTGCTAGGCAACACAGCTATGTATGAGGGTTTGGTTTTATATGGTTTTTAAAATTCATTCAATGAGGCTAGTTGATGGTGGGAGGCACAGATTGCTTTTTTAAAATACTTGTTTATTAAAAAATGAAAATAAAATATTTTAAGAATCAATCCATTTGGTTTCCCTGAGTGGGGTCTTCCACAACGGTAGCTCAAAGCACAAGAAATTATGCTTCCTATTTCACAGATACATAAACTGAAAGGTGCAGAACTTTGTCAGAAATGGCAAAGAAATTCAGTAGAAAATCTGCAAAGTCCCTAGGTATTTACCTAGTCATCAGTGGAGCAAGCTGAGATGCTTCAGACTTCTAGATCAAGGAGTAGCAGAGTTTCCCATAATCCAGAAGCCTGCTGCTCCCAGTGGCTCCCAAATCTTGTGTACTGATTACCAATGAAATGGGGCTGGAGAGAACCCAACCCGCTGTGCAGCAGCAGGGCTATTTTAGCTGGGCTTAGCAAATTAATCTTCAAGCTTGTGCAGTCTTCCAGAGACACAGCACATTTCTCAGTGAATAAACACAATCAGGTCCTTTTCTTCTTCTTCAATTGTTTCTTTTCCCCCTCCTGCAGCCCTTCAGTGATGGAGGAGAGGAGTTATGTATTGATCGCAGCACTTTTAGCTAGAAACTAACAGAATGGATCTAAAGCAGAGCAGAGGCTTCAGGTCATAATAGAATTCTTTCAGAAATTTAATGGCTGTGACAAATCTTCTCCTGCCCACCCGCCATACCCATGAGAGAGGATTGATTTATATCAGCAAGCTTTAGAATACCTTTTGTTCCTATTGGAATTCTACAGACTTGGAAATGATAGTTTGTTTCTCCTCATATAAGGTTTGATGAGTTTCTGCAAGGAAGGACCAATACTAGCAAGATTGATGGGATGGAATGGAATGGAACAGAAAAGCACTTACTATGGTCCAAGCACTGAATCTGGAGTTAGAGAAGACCTAGGTTCAAATCCTACCACTGACAATTATGAGCTGTGAGATAACAGAAAGTCATTTAACGTCTCTGATCCTCCGCTAGAGATATTTACATAGCAAAATACATAGAGTTGGCCCTGGAGTCAGGAAGAACTGAGTACAAATCTGGCCTCAGAAACTTACTAGTTGTGTGACCCTGGACAAGTTACTTAAGCTGCCTCAGTTTCCTCAACTGTAAAATGTGGATAATACTGTGTTCCAGCATTGTTATGAGGATCAAATGAGATAATGTTTGTAAAGCACTTAATAAATGTCCTACTTCTCTTCAAGTACTAAGGGTACAAATATAAAAAACAAAAGAGTCTCTGCCCTCAAGGAGCTTATATTCTAAGAAGAGAAGACAACATGTATTTTGGAGTGGTGGTCAGTGACAGGGTATTTTGTACAGATTTGATTATTATTCTGAGAACTGGAGTGAAGGGGAGGTGGTAGATTGCCCAGTATCATGGCATTGACACAGCCTGGAGTAGAGGAGTGGGTCTGGTTGAAGCTATGTATGGGTGAATACCACCAATCAAAAATCTAAAGGGTGAGTCCTAGAGTGGCAGCTTAGGATTCTGGGTCAGAGGTGGAAGGTGATACAAAGGAAGATGACAGTATGACAATGAATGGGGAATAGTATGGTGGATCTCGTTCCAAGCTACCTATATTGAGGACCAGCTGCCCCCCTCACCTTGTTTCAAGGAGGTAAGTTTGACTTAATGGATGTCGTGGAATTTGGTGTGATGAAACCAGTGGTGAGCTGATGAACATTTAATAACTACTCTCAAAAAATACTATTGACAGATTTTTAAAAGTTTGATCTGTATCATTCACATTTTCTCTATTGCTTTCATAAGTCTAAGCAATCAACAAAACAATAAATCAAGTCCTTATTTTTAGAGTTTGCCAATTTCTGAGGTGTTAATGCTCACACTGAAAACTTAACAACTGGCTCTCCCTAGCCCTTGGAGCTGGCTCCAGCACAATCATGGCTGAAATTCATATCTAGAATATGGATCTAGAAGGGTATACCTGGGGCATTCTGGCTGTTAGGATCACAAGGGTCATTCTGTGCTCCTCAAGACTCCTACCTCTTGGGAAAAGACAGAGTCCTTAAAAGATGTAGCTTGGTCTGGGATACTGGGCTTGGAGCCAGTAGAGCCTGAATATAAAATCATACCAACAGCGAGAGATGGGAAAAGCAATCTGATAGAGTGCAAAGAGCAGTGGGTCAGGTGTCAGAGGACCTGGATTCAAATGCTCCCTTTGATGCTTATTAGCCATGTAACTTTGGGCAAGTCAGTCACCTTAGGCCTCAGTTTTCTCATCTGCAAAATGAGGGGATTGGATATAAATCATCTCTGAAGCCTTTAAATCAATGATCCTTTAATGATAAATAGGTCAAACAACCTTAGAAGTATAAAATTCCAAAGCTGAAAGGTAACATTTGTTGTTGTTCAGTCATGTCTGACTGCTCGTGACCCCATGGACCACAGCATGCCAATATTGGCCATTGGAAAAGATACTGGAACGTTTTGCCATTTCCTTCTCCAGTACATTTGGGCAAACAGAGGTTGAGTGACTTGCCCCGGGTCACACAGCTAGTAAGGGTCTGAGGCTGGATTTGAGCTTGGGTCTTCCAGATTCCAGTTTTAGCCTTCTATCCACTGGGCCACTTAGTTGCCTATTCCCTATCTGATGTATGAATCTCTTCCATAGCATTCTCTGACATGCAATCATCTGCCTTTACTTGAATATCTATAGTGGTGAGAAACTCATTACCTATTGAGGTGGTCCACTGTATGATGGACAGTTCTAATTGTTATGAAGTTCTTTCTTATGTGGAGCTGAAGCATGCCTCCCTACAATTTCTGTGCATTGATCCTTATCTCCCCCCCCCCACCCACGGGGCCATCAATCAATCAAACCATAAGAGTTTTTACTAAATGCTGATTATATGCCAGGCACTAAGCAAAGCAGGAGAGGGCACAATGACAAAAGTGAAACAAACAGTCCCCTCCCTCAAGAAGTTTACATTCTAATATAGTGACAGCATAAACTTTATATAAGTTTATGAACAAAGGAATCAAAATGAGTACCAGGTCATTTGGAGAGGAAATACACTGACACCTGGGAGGATCAAGAGAGGCTTTCAGAAGATGGCACTTGAACTGAGTCTGGAAAGAAACCAGGGATACCAAGGACTATCAATGAGGAAGGCATGGGGGCAGTCAGTATAAAGGCACAGAGGTGGGAGATTCATGTGTGCTGAACACAAAATAGCCCAGCATGGCCAGATCTCATAGTACGAGAGGATAAAAATGTATAAGATGACTGGAAAGGTGGGAAGAGGCCAGGTTGTCAAGAGATTTAAATATCAAACTGAGTAATCTGTTTTTTCCTAGAGGTAACAGGGAGTCAATGGAGCTTACTGAACAGGGGTGTTGTAAGAGAGACAAACAGAGATTATTGGATCTGTACTTTAGGAAAATCACTGTGGCAGCTATGTGAAGGAAGGACTGGCATGTGGCAAGGTTTGAGTCAGGGAGACCCAAATAGATTATTGCTATAGTCCAGGTGAAAGGCAAATAGGGCCTGAACTAGGGTGTTGACTGAATGGAAATGAGGGAACATATTCAAAAGTTTTTGAAGATAGCAATACAAGATTTAGTGACTGTTTTTATATGTGGATTATGTGAGACCAAGGAATTAAGGATGACATTGAGATTGAGAATATGAGTGACTAGAAGGATGAAAGTGCCATCTTGGACAGACTGGGAATTGGGCAGGGGGTTGGAGGGAAAGAGAATGAATTCTCTTTTGGTCAGGTTGTATTTGAGATGCCTATCCATTTAGAAATGTCCAGTAGGCATGATGATACAGGAATGGTGCTCCAAAGAGAGACTAGGGCTGGATAAGTAGATCTGGGAATCAGCTTCATAGAAATGGTAACTGAGCTCATAGGAGCTGATGAGGTCACCAAAAGAAAGAGTGGAAAGGGAAAGGAGAAGATGGAGCCAGAAGGAGCCTTCATTAGTATGTGTGATATGGATGATGAATCACCAAAGGAGACTGAGGTGTGAAGAGAGAAAGAGAACCAGGAAATTGTAATGTCATGAAAATCCAGAGAAAAAAGTATTTAGAAAGATAACACAGTCAGTAGTATCAAATACTGTATAGAGGAGGATGAAGATTAGCAGAAAGTTGTTTAGAATAAATCTAATATTTCTTCCAAATGAAAGGTCTTCAGATATTTGAAGGCAGTTCTCATATCTAAAGATACTAGTTAAAAAGTTTTTCTATGTTTTCCTTCTTTTAATTTTAAATTTAAAAAATGTGTCTTTTGTTTTTATATCACCTGTATGTCCTAATATATCCCTTTCCCATCCCCTACCCATAGAATTGTCCTTTATAACGAAGAATAAAAAAGAAAAAAAAGAGGGTCATCAAAACCAACGAAAACATTAATCAAGTCCCGTATTATATTCAGTGTTCCACACACATGGTTCTCCGCTTCTACAAAGAAGGAAGCAAGGTACCATATTATATCTACACTTAGGAGCCAACCGGGTTATTTAAATGTTTCAGAATTCAGTTGTAATTGTTTTATTGTTTCTGTTCTTTCTCATTGTTGTAGTCATTGTATATATTGTCACTTTGATTCTACTTACTTCCTTTTGTATCAGTCTATAAAAGTGTCCTCATATTCATTCTTTCTTACAGTACAGTAATATGCCGTTATATTTATGTACGACAATTTGTTTAGGCACTCTCTACTTGTTTGGTCAAGGGCAGCTAGATATCCGGCACAGTGGATAGAGTGCCTGGCCTGGAGTCAGGAAGACCTGAGTTCAAATGTGGCCTCTGACACTTACTAGTTGTGTGACCCTGGGCAAGTCATTTAACCCTGTTTGCCTCAGTTTCTCATCCATAAAATGAACTAGAGAAGGAAATGGCAAACCACTCCAGCATCTTTGCCAAGAAAATCCCAAATGGGGTTGTGAAAAGTCAAACACGACTAAAAGAAATGAACAACAACAATTGAAGGCTCTTTTTTGTTTGTTTGTTTCAGTTCTTTGCTACTATGAAAAGTGCTGCTGTGGTATACACGGAGATCTCTTTTTGCTGCTGACCTCCTTGGGTGATGTACCTAGTAATGGACTTATGGTCAAAGGTTATGGACATTTAATTACTTTGTTAGCCTAGTTCCAAATTATGGCTCCCTGGAGAGATACTCAGTCTCTCTCTTTAGGGGACTGATTCCCCAGGGTTGTAATGACTCCTCCATAAGCCTACATATACAGGTGCATATAGGTGGCAGGTGGGTTTTAGGAAAATCACTGTGGCAGCTGTGTGAAGAAAGGAAGGATTGGCATGGGGCAATATTGAGTCAGGGAGACCCAAGTAAGAGGTTATTGCTATGGTCTAGGTGATAAGTGAATAGGGCCTGAATTAGGGTGTTGGCTGAGTGGAAATTTCATTTGAAGATGAAACTGATCTCTTGGGTCCCTCGATGATAAGAATTGGGGTCCCTGAGATACTACATAAAGATGCTAAGCAATGAGGCCCTCACCATAGCTTCCAAACAGGCCAGAGATTGTGGGGACCACAGGCAGAATCATCCAAGACTTTGTGAATGCTCATGATCAAAAACATTTCTCACAGATGCTTTCTTAATTCTCTTTCTCCTTCTCTCCATGACTTCCTTACCAAGGGAAGAACAAGTGAGCTAAAATGCCTTGGGCAACTCTTAACTTAAGATGGATGTTGATAAATTGAAGAGCATCTAAACGAGGGCAGAAAAGGTTTGGAGAGGGCTCTGGATACTCATTAGTACAGCTGACTGCTCTGCACATGTCTCATGTCTTAAGAGCTCATAGAACTGTGGCCTCATAGACCATTGGATGGGCCAGGAGAGGGCAAGGGTTTGGGAATGTCTGTTTTCTCAAGCACTTCTCCCCTTGGCTTTCCAAGGTAGATGGCTGCGTTTTTCTGGCTCTCTTGGAAAGCAACCGAGCTACCATTTGCTTCCCCTACTAGTTGTTCTGGTGTGGCCCCAAATATGTTGTGTGGGTTTTGTTGTTGCTGTGACTTTGTTCTGTTTTAAGGAAACCAGCTAGTAATCCTTCCACCTCATGGATTTGCACTATCTGCTCACACCACAACCAAAGGAAGGGCTGGCTATTTTCTAAATCATGTTAAATAAAACACAATTAGGCTTAATTTAATCCATAGCTCCTCCTCTATTCGGAGTTCTCAATTATTGTAGCCAGGCTTATGAAGTCTTGGAGAGTGGCCAGCTAGCTCCCTCAAAGCCCTTTTACCAAGGCTCCCCAACTTGGATGTGAAAGGTTTATATCTCTGACGAGGGCCCTTGGGGTTGCTACACTGACTCCTGCCTAAAAGGATTTCAGGATCTGAAGAAGGGGGATGATTTCTTGGGTACAGAGGAAAGAGGCTATCTGTGTGGGGGTGGGGTGAGAGGGTACATGTACACTATTGGTTTTTGTCATATGTGGAAAATCTTCATTTGAAAATAAACAACAAAAAGGAACCAAAACTCTGGGCATTTGCCAGATATTAGTTCACTCTCTTCTTCCCCCAGTAGAGACATTTGGAGTTGTAAAGCACAGGTTCCAATCTTTTTTTTTTAATTTATAAAATAAAACAAGCATTCCCATAGCAGAATAGAATAAAAAAGATGATTGCATATGCAACTGCAAATCTATTATGTATAACTAGCTATTCCTTTTAAATATATACTAAAGTTATCATGTATATGTCTTTTTTCTTTTTTTTCTTCCCTCCCTCCCTGCCCCCCTAGACATGGCTACCATTAGACATAAATACGTGTGTGTGTGTATGCACATATACGTACATACATATACACACAAACTATATATGTGTTATATATGTGTCTATGTTAAATCTCTCTGGGCTTCAGTTTCCTCATTTGGAAGAAGAGTGGGGTTAAATGAGAATCACAAGGTTAGAGATTTAGAGCTGGGAGGAATCTCAGAGACCATCAAATCCAAACCCCTCGTTTTGTAAGTTAAACTGAAGCTCAGAAAGGTTGGGTTATTGCCCAGGGTCACACAGTGTCAGAGGCAGGGTTTGAACCCAGATCTTCCTGACTTCTTTGGGTCTTCATCTTCACTCTAGCCATTTTCTGCCTCACTGCTATAGGACCCCACTTTTTAGCTCTATCCCCCATTTTTCAGTTCTATCCTTGAGAACTGTAATAAAAGCTGGACTACTGTTACCTTTGGAAAGGGTGTGCTAATGTTTCACTCACCATCTTCCTATGTTCCCAGAGTACACCTTCTTCCCTCGGTCACTACTCCCCTGTATGTATTGTCTTCCCCCATTAGAATGTAAGCCTCTTGAGGGCAAGTGCTAACTTACCTTGTTTGGCCATAGTATTTGATTTTTATTCACTCATTCTTGACTCCTAGGTCAGTGTCCTGTGCTATCCCACACTGCTTCTCTCCACCACAATGTTTCTGAGGCCTTTTCCAGGTCTAAGTCTCAGGATTCACCTTTGGTGTAATCACTTAAAAAGGGCCAAACTTTTCCAATCAAACAATGTAACTCTGCAGAAGCTCAGGTAGCTAGCAGGTGGTTAGAGAACAGTAGTGAATGTCCTCATAGCTGAGAAGGGAGGGACAGTAAATGGAGACACACTGGGAAGGCACTACACTAAACTATGCTAGAAGGAAAGGAACTATGGGCCCTATACTGTTCCTTTCTTATATTTGTGCTGAACTGCTGTCTCTCCATGTGCCAGTACTAGCTGACTAGCTCCAGAGGCCAGGATACCCTTCCCCACCTCTTAAAACGCGATAGGAATGTGAACTATTATCATTACTATTGTTCAGGAATGCTCTGAGAAGAGCAGGCAATAGTCCCAAGCCCTCGACCAGCCAGCCACCCAGAAAATAGGATTGGGTAGAAAGTGACAAGAAGGGAATCCTAATAAAGAAACTGTATAGTAGTTTCTGAAGAGCAGTGTGTGGAAGCACGCTCATTTTTAGTGAAGTGTATCTAGCTGCCTAGCCACAAATGGCTAGATGGACACTGAAGTATCCTGTGAAGACTGTGGCAAAGGGCAAAAGCACCCGATCTGGATTTCAGAGTCAAAGTGGGCCTTAACAATTCCTGGCTTTCTCAACCAAGGCTGCCGGTTATTCAAGTAAACAATTTCTCCCACAGAGCACTTCTCCAAATGACTCTGCTGGCAAAACCATTTTAGCCCACGACTGCCAAAAAGAACAGCTGTCCTGTTTTATTGTCAGAAGATTTTGAGATGAAAAACAGTGCAACATGAAGACCAGCCGGAAGCCATTCAGAGGGTTTCTTTCCTCAATTGAACTGTTTTTTTTTTCCTTCATCAAACAAAGGAAGCCTATTTATGAGAATCGTGACACCCAACCTGAAACCAAATGAATAAAAGGTGTTTTACAAGAGCCCCAAGGGTTCAAAAAGAAAACAAAACAGTTATGCTAGGAAATTTTGCAAAATAGGTTGTTCACTTTATTAAGGGGCTCAAGACCCCGACAATTCAACCAGTCATTTGTTGTTGTTGTTGTTTTTTCAGATGCTTCTGAATGACCAAATTGTGGCTATCTTACCACACCAAGGGAATTACCACGGTCTTGTTCTCTTTATTGTCTGGGTATTTTCCAAACCAGCTAGGCTGACAGAAGCACGCTTAAGTCTGATTGGTTTGGATTCTTTGAATTAGGAACAAGTGACAAATCAGCAGAGGACAGGGTAAAGCTATACAAAGAAGTGGGTTGTAGGGTAACTGAGAATTTTAAGAGGAATATAAAAATTTCTTAAGAGAATAAACTTTAAAAAAAAGTCCATGCAAATAAATTAATTTCATGAGCTCTCTGAAATAAAACAACTGATGTGCTAATTATAAGTAGCCCACAAGTTGAAATTATTTTCATTTATTCATTTATGCAGGGTTTGATTTGTTTGTTTTTTTTTTTATTGTTCATTAAAGCCATTAAAAGTAGCTGTGGAATAAGAGAGACATAGTTTGGCTTAAGTGAATAGAGAGGTTTGGAATCGATGTGTCTGAACACAGGCATGCATAGCATGGGCTAGGTGTGCCTACATGTTACAAGGGAAGATGTGCCCTGGGCACTCCTATGCCTTTGGCTCCTACTGCCTGCTCGGCACTGGTCAAGTGACTGAAACTCTCAGTTCCCAGAACCAACCTCTAATACTAAAAGTTGCAAAGCAAGTACTTATTTGAGTCTGTAGAGGGGATTTTCTCACCAGGAGTTCCCTGTACTACTGAAATCCCAGGCTGGACCTGAAACAAATAGCCAATTCCAACTTTTCATATGTGTGTCCTTCCTTTCCCTTAAATGAATCTGACTCAGTGAGCCTTCATGAGGCTTCTATGTGGTTCAGTGGGTAGAATGCTGGACTGAGAGTCAGGAAGACAAGAGTCTGAATCCTGCATTAGACACTTCTTAGCTCTTTGATCCTGGGTCAAGTTTAACTCCTCTTAAGTCTGTTTTCTTATTGTAAAATGAATTTGAGACTCAACAACCTCAAAATTCTAGCTCTAAATCTATGCTCCTACGACTATCTTTAGGACTTTTTTGGATCCTTGGATCAAACTGTTTATACACACACACATACACAAACACACATACACACATATGTATGTATTTAAAGGTGAAGCTAAAAGGAATAAGGAAAGTAACCTTAAATGGGACAAGAAATCACAAAAAAATCAACATACAGACCACTAGGATGGGGAGTAGAGTCATAACTAGCTGAAATTGTATCTGGGGTAAATTCAGTTGTGGGTGGCAGATGTGAACACTGAGGTACAGGGGACAATTTGATGGGGACAGATGGGAGCAGGCAGAGTGGTACAAAGACAAGGAGGATAGCCAGAGAGTGTAAAGTCACTGGAAAAAGGAAGCATGGAAGCCTATACTCCTGGAGAGGAAGTATACCCCCTCCATTCTGGCACCCTTTGGCAGAACTCAGTTGATCCCATGTTGGTTATGGTTCTCCCGTCGAGAAAGAAGGACTCAGAGGGAAGAGAGAAGGTTCTATCCAATTAACACCGGCTAACCTGAGCTGTATACTTCTCCCTGATTCCACTTGCTTTGGCTGCTTCCTTGAGTCACTGTCCGATGGTGAGCAGTGAAGTTCTTGAGATAATTGCCCCATGATCTCTAACAAGAGATTGTAAAGTCATTCCCTTGTTATTATTGAGCCATCATTGAGATTCCCTGATATATGGTGCCCCTTATCAGCCCAGTCACTCATTGTTTCTACCAATCTCCTAGTCATGCTTTTCAGAAATACCACAAGAGGAAATTACAAAACTCACTAAACCAGTAAGTGTTCTTGGACCTTGGAGAAGCTGAAACAGAAACCAACAATTTCCCTTTGGCTAACTTCCTTTTCTGAGAAGCTTGAGGTTGCTCTACTGTTTGAATGGTCTTGCAAGGGCACGAATGAAAAAAGCCCAAGGAATCCATTCCGTCAATGAAAGGCTTAACATCCACAGTCCAGGCTGAGAGTCTCCCTAAGGCAAGTTTGCCCCAGGTAATGAAGGACCACCAAAAGCTGGCAAGTTGAAATTTTAAATACAGTTTCCTTGAGTGTTCAGTTGGAAAGTCCGTGGTAATAGCATCTATGTCCAATCAGCCTAGCTATTAAAGAGCTAGGTCATGAAGGCTAAGGCTATAGGTTCAATGTCCATGGGGGACAGTTTATTTTGCTCTGCTCCATAACAACAGAGAGCAGTACTAACCCAGAAAACATTTTGACAAATGACGGGCCTTGACCAAAAAGAGGCCCAGGCAAGAGAAGGGGAATGAATTTTTTTTTCTCTTTCTTATATCTTTTGTACAAAGCACAGTGTTTGGCACATAGTAGGTGCTTAATAAACTATTCTTGCCTTAACTTGATTTGATTTGGAGCAAAAGAAACCTCTGTCTCACCAAAGCTCTGTCCTAGACTTTCTTATTTTCTTTCTCTTGAAGATTCCATTTGCTTCCCTATGTCCAATTATCATCTCTGCTCACATGACTCCCAAATCTATATGGCCAGGTCTATTTTCCCTCCTGAACTCCAGTCCCTCATCATCAACTAGTTGGTGCTGTAAGACATCTACACCTAGATGCCTCATAGCTATGTCAAACTCGGTATATTCAAAACAGAAATCTTTATCTTACCCCATTGACCTACTCATCTTCCAAATTTTGCACATCTATTGGGGTCACCTTCCAGACATCCAGGTTCACAATCTCAAATTCTTCCTTGACTTTTCCTTGACCCTCATCATCACCCCCCAGATACAATCACTTTTCAAGGCTTACTCATCCTACCTCTACATCATCTCCCACACCCAGGCTCACATCAAGATACACAAGGAATCATTTCAAATTTATAAGCACAAGGACCATTTCCCAATTGATAAATGATCAAAGACACAAACAGGTGACTTCTCCTGACCTTTCCATTGGGCTCTTTCCATGGGTAACCTTCCTGAGCCTGCCCCATCGGGTACAACTCTATTTAGCTACACGATGCTGCCCAAAACCCTGGGAAGATTCCATTCCGAGGCCGAAGCCCTAGGGAATTTTATAATTTACTTGAACTTATTCCTCAAGATTCTGATAGCTGTTGTTTACCAAGCTTTAGGACATTCCCTTCCTTTCTTCAATGAGTTCAGTGCCTGGCTTACAGTCTTTCCTCCCCAACTCTTGCCCTTGTACTAAGGGACTTCAACATACACATTGCTATTCCTTCAAATACTCTTGCTTCCTGATTCCTCAACTTATTCATTTCTCATAGCCTACTCCCCTACCCCACTTCAGCTACACACAAAGATGATCAAATAATTTATCTTTCTATTACTGACAAATGTTCCATTTTCGTGTTCTTGAATTCTGAAATTCCATTATCTCATCACAGGCTGTTGTCATTCCACCTGTCCCTTTGCCTTGAAACCCTAAAACCCTCTTCTTTATCCTTACCATAAACTCCAGTTCCTCAACACCTCAGTTCTTTTCCAGGCCATCAACCCTGCACTGTCTACACTTTCTTCCTTTCCCCATCTTGACCCTTTGGTGAAGCAGTTCACCTCTGTGTTGTCCTCTTCTTTCAAGTGCTTTTGACCCTTTTACCTATCACTGATCTTGCTCTGCCAAGTTCTAGCCTTGGATTATGCCCATCATCCTCTACCTTCACGTCTACTTCTATGTGACTGAATGGAGCTAAAGAACATCACGAAACCATAGTAAGTCCATTACCAATTTATGTTATGTAATCTCAACTGGGGCCTCAATATGGCAAGGCAATCCTTTTATGCCTTTCTAATTGATGTTATCCTACTCACTACAGGAACTTTTCCAAACCTTTTCATCCATCTTCAAACCTCCCATGGCTCTCCACCTCCCACTCTCTTAGCTAGGAACATTGCCTGATATTTCACTGAAAAAAAATGAGACTTCAAGCTGAGAGCTACCCCTCCTCCTGTTTTTATCACTCAGATGCATTCTGCTACTATCTTCTCTTTCATCTTTGTCTCACATGAAGAGGTGGCCCTTCTTGCCAAGGCAAATCCCTCTACATGCACAACTGATCTCATTCCATCTTGTCCTCTCCGGCAGATTGCTCCCTCTATCATTTCCATTCTGTCATTTACCCTCAGTCTCTTCCTGTCTTCTGGCTGCTTGCTTACTGCCTACAAATATGCTCATGTTTTCTCCAGCCTCAAAAAACTCTCACTTGATTCAATCATCCCTGCTAACTGTTGTCTAGTATCTTTCCACCCCTTGGTGGCTAAACTCTTAAAGATCATCTACAATGGATGCCTTCATTTCTTTCACATTCTCTTCTTAACTCTGACCTCATCATTCTGATGTCTTACATCTGACCTCATCATTCAGCTGAAATTGCTCTCACCAGATTTACCAATGATCTCTTTTTAAAAAATAATGTTTTATTTTCCCCAATAACATGTTAAAACAATTGTTAACATTTTTTAAAGTTTTGAGTTCCAAATTCTATCTTGCCCTCCCTCCCTTCCTCCCCTCCTTGATATGGTAAACAGTCTGATATAAGGTATACATGTGCAATCATGTAAAACATTTCCATATTGGTCATTTTATGCACCAAGATGCAGAAAGAAAGAAAGAAAGAAAGAAAGAAAGAAAGAAAGAAAGAAAGA